>NC_142588.1:55087691-55389664 GCF_965207765.1 Zootoca vivipara | reverse complement strand
GCTATACTTGGCTGTGTGGTGGAGGAGGCTTCAATCTGCACCCCTGCTTTATGCGCATAAAAGTTTAAACTGTGTCCTCGTACTTGATGAAATTAATTTTCTGCATGAATAGTCAATCAACGAATGGAACAGAGGAAGCAACTTTATTATGAGTCACACCATGGTCCATCTCATTTGGTATTTTCTACACTGACTGGCAGGGATGCAGGTGGCGCTGTGGGTTAAACCACAGAGCCTAGGGCTTGCCGATCAGAAGGTCGGTGGTTCGAATCCCCGCAACGGGGTGAGCTCCCGTTGCTCGGTCCCAGTTCCTGCCAACCTAGCAGTTCAAAAGCACATCAAAGTGCAAGTAGATAAATAGGTACCGCTCCGGCGGGAAGGTAAATGGCGTTTCTGTGTGCTGCTCTGGTCCGCCAGAAGCAGCTTTGTCATGCTGGTCACATGACCTGGAAGCTGTACACTGGCTCCCTCGGCCAATTACGCGAGATGAGCGCCGCAACCCCAGAGTTGGTCATGACTGGACCTGATGGTTAGGGGTCCCTTTACCTTTACACTGACTGACAGTAGCTCTCTGGTGTTTCAGGGAGGGTTCTCTCACAGCCCCACCTGGATCCCTCACAGCCCCTCCTGGATCCCTGGCCCAGGGATTGAAGTTGAACCTGGGCCATTCTTCATGCGAGTCAGACACTCTACCACTGAGCTATGGCCCTTCCCTCTGAGCACAGAATGCAGAAACATTTTCCAGAACTGAGACTGCTGGTATTACACTTCCTGGCCTAGGGTTTGACCTATATGTTGTAGTGCATGGGGTGCTGAGCATGGATTGGAAAGACCAGGTTCAAATTCCCATTCATTGTGCAATCCTGTACACACCTAGCATTTACTTCCGAGTAGACATGCATACTTAAGTCAGGAAGCTCACTGGGCAGCACACCTCTCAGCTTCAGTCATCTCAAAATGGATTACATTGGACAATACCCATTTGCCACCATGCTGAGCTCCTTGGAAGAAGGGCAGGGATCCTAGCAATTCTCCCAAATATTGATAAGGTAACTTTTATTGTTTTTCATTGCATAGAAAAAGGCACCTTCTCCCCCCTCCCTTTTTCTTGTGTCAGTGCAAATAGCCCACCATTTATCAGTTTCCAAAATTCATGTTTTTTTAAACAAAAGTTTGGAGCTATGAGTACTATCCTTGAACACTGCAGAGAATTCTGTCTATCCAGCTGGTCAATGTTATTTCAGCAGAGCCACAGAAAATAATCCTTTTGAGGGTTTAGATGCTATTAGCAGAATTAAAAAGACCATCCTCCTAATGTGGTTTAGCTCAATCCATATAATAAAAATAAGTCAAAGCAATTAACAGAAGTAAATAAAATTGCCAATGGTTTACTAAGCAAATCAATCTGGGATAATTCAATTTGTGGGAAATAGAGAAGTAAAGGCTATTACTGGATGCTTTTAAGTGGGGATTATTAGGAATGGCTGGTAGGTATGAAGCTTGCGGAGAGGACAGGCTGCCCTATAGCTATGCGTTAATACTGGGCACATTTGCCCTGGTTGCTTTTTGTCCATTGATTTATCTCTGTTGGATCCACTTCTGCTGAGCAAAACCTGTGGCTTCTTTGTTCCAGCAGCCCCTTAATAAGAACCCCCTCTTTTTGTTGCTTTTGCTGTCTCCTTTTGTGCATACCCTGCTTGAAATATTCTTTCCCACCCTGTTTGTGCTGCCTGTAGTCTTGAACATGCGGTGACATTTCCAATTATGCCTGCCTGTGTTTGCAATGGGACTCATGTCAGTGTCTAGGCAAATCCCTATCAATTGTGCTTGCTTAATCACTGGCATTCCACTGCTCAAGGGTATCTGCTCAAGTCTGGGCTCATTGCAAGTGGTCATGGCAGCAGGTTTGAGTCCCACACCTCACATTTTAGAAAACTAAATATGGTTGGATATTTAGAAAGGAAGAGATTTAACTTCATGTCATTCTAACATTACATTATTATTGTGTATGTGATATGTGTTCTTAATGTAGTTAAACAATTATTATGAAAGATATGGGGCGGGGATCATTAAAGACAGTCTGGTTTTGATTCACACACTGCTAGAAATACCTGATAAAGTATGCGGTCCTGTTTCCAGTTTACACTAGCTAGATGTGAATAAGGTCATTCCAAAGTGTCTTAGCATTGGCAGAGGCCACAGATGCACAAACAAGGAATTTGCACTGACCCCAAAACACTGTTAGCTGAAGGAAACTGAGTGGAGTTGGGGAGCTTTGCAGAAGTATTTATTTGCAGTATTTATATACCATTTTTCAGGCAGACCTCACAAAATGATTTACAAAAGATTATTAAAACAATAAGCAATGCTTTTAAAAAGTCACAATAGAATGGGTAAGACATGTTTGTGCAGAAGGAGCTGTTACTGCTTCTTCTCGCCTCCTCTCAGGGCAAGGTAGTCCTTCAGGTGCTCCTGTAGTGGCTGTTGTGGGGAGAAAAATGGAGCCCCCAGCCAAGGATCAAACTTGTGACCCCTGGTTTACAAGAGCAGTGCTCTTACCTCTGAGCCATGAAGTCAAGTAGAAGTTAATTGGGATCTTGTGCTCACAAGGGTTGATGCTACACCTGAGGACAGTGAAGCACAATACCTGTGAAAGTGGTGGTGTGAATTTAAAAGCACCCAAGTCACTCAAGAGCTCCAAACAGTTGTTGCTCCTCCACCACCTTAGCCATAACGGAGGGGAGGATTCTAACTAACTCTGCAGACAATTGTGGCATATTAGCAGGAGTAGATAAACTCTAGCAAGGAAGCAGAGCTGATACATTAAGACAGCACAGGGATACACCACTGTCTATAGTACTGTTCTCACAAAACTTTAACAGATGGGTACTTGCACAGACCTTGAGGCTAGCAACAGATATAGGAAGGTCAAATGAATAACGCCTGTCTTCTCAGAGCTCATACAGGCACTCTGTCTTTTGGGAATCTGCACACAAACATCCACCAAGATCCTTCCCTCCACTCCAGCATTTGGGCCTAATGGGACAAGGCACCCCATGCAGGTAAGCAAGTGAAGGGGGACTCACTCGGAGGGCAGGGTCCTTGCATTAAAGCTTGACATCTGCATCTCCTCCATCCCTCCTCCTAAATTCTCCAAATGCAAGGGGATGCCTTCCGTGTTCTAGAGAGGGCAATGGGAAATATAGTTACCTCTGCTGGTGAATACAAGGCACTCTTGCTTCGCCTCTTGCTACTGCTGGCCAAACACAGCTTGTTTTTCTTTGCAGGGCACATGAGCACAGAAAACAGAAATTACAAGTGGCACTTCATTGCATCTCCCTGCAGTGGATGGTTGAATATTGTCTGCCCTGAGAAGTGAACACTCAGATGCAGTTATCAGGTGGATTGCCAATGGAAAATTGGGGAGACCAGAGTGAGGCATGAACAGTACCTAGGGTGATGTTTTTCCCCTCCTTTATTCATTCAGCAGTCCCAAAGTGGCACAATATTACTTGAATTTAATGCCTGTTACCAGCTTCAAGTCTCTTGTCTCTCTGTAGGTGACAAGGCAACCATTCAACACACTCAAGAGGCAGATTCCCTGTAGTAACCAGTAAGAAGTTTCTCTGTGGGGCTACCATATTTTAAGGTCTAGCAGGGCCCCTGTGCCTTTCCAGAGTGTACAGTGCACAGTAATGTATAAACTGCTGCATTACCTTGCAAGATAAAGAAGGATGCCAACCCTCCATTCTTCTGTGATGATGCCAGATCAGACTACAGAACCAATGTTCTTCAATAAAACCTGTGACCACTATAGCTGTGCCTCTGTTCTCATGAACTGATGGGGAATCTGCATGTTTCTCACCTCAGGATGGGAAATACTAATGGGAAACAGTATATTTAATCTTCTATCACAACACTTCACCAGGGATCAGGAGCCTGCCTATAGCCTTCCCAGTGGGGCACTAGCAAGGGAAAATGGAGGTCATAGTAGCACAGTGCTGACATCTCTCACCCCCTGCCTCCAGATACTGTTCAGGTGAAAATGAACCAATGAAGCTGGTTAGGAATGTTAGGTGGATAACAATATGTCCTAGGAAAATAAAAGGCAGGCACAGGCAATCATCCCAACAAGTGCATATTGCAGAAGAGAATGAAGGAGGCTAGCAAAGAGAAAGGTTTCCTGTGACACAGACGAGCCAGGTGGCTACCTTGGGATATTTGTTTATGTACTGGACACTCTGGTTGGCTGTCACATTTCACTCTTTTTGGTGTGAATACGTGTCCCAGAACTTTGTCCTGTAAGATTCTAACCCAAAGGTTGAACCCCAATCTTCATGTAGAAGAAGATTGTGCTTTTCCACTGATCCATGGCTCCAGTTAGGGTTCCTTTGGTATTGGACTACAGGTCTGGAATCTCTTGGTTCCATGCACAGGTAGGCTGGCGGGTGACAGGTGGTATGTACTCGTGGACTTGGCCTCTGGACAAGCGCAAAGATGTTAGTGGTTGGTTGTATGGCTAAGCTTTGGGTTTTTGTCCTGCTCCCTCTCTGTTTCCACCTAAAATTATTGTTGCCGTTAGAGCCCCAGGAAGTTAAGATCTGTCCTGTGATAGACACATTTTCTTCTCTCTTAAGTTGCACCCACAGCTCTGTTTCCTATTGCATTGCTCTTTCCCACTGAGTTACCAGGCGATATATTACCTGCCGTGAGCCTGCTTTTGTTGCTGTCCATCATGCCTTATTTATTACATTTATATACCACCTTTTCTCCCAAAGAGCTCAAGGTGGTGCATTTGGTTCTTCTCCCCCCCCTTCCATTTTATCCTCACAACAACCTTGTGAAGTAGGTAAGGCTGAGAGATGGTGACTGGTCCAAGGTCACTCAGTGAGCTTCATGGCTGAGCGGCGGTTCAAACCCTGGTCTCCCAGGTCATAGATGAGGCATCCCCAAACTGCGGCCCTCCAGATGTTTTGGCCTACAACTCCCATGATCCCTAGCTAAGCGGACCAGTGGTCAGGGATGATGAGAATTGTAGTCCAAAACATGTGGAGGGCTGAAGTTTGGGGATGCCTGTCATAGACCAACTCTCTAACCTTTATGCACCAGTGTCCTTCCTCCCTTCAGTAAAGATTTCCCCTCTCACTCAGATTCAGTACAAATGTGTTATGTGCAGTATCGTTTGTGTGGAATCATTGGTACCCCAGCAGGACTTCTGGAAATCCTGTGCATGCATGCATCATATGGGAATCATTGTCCTCTATTCCTGTGAGCATGGCTGTGTGCATTGCCTCTGGAAGAAGGGATGTGCTTGCTCCAGGAAGCAACCATTGCATTCTTGTCTTCTATGCATGGCTAATATTGGGGCACCATTGGCAAGCAACGTCACCATTGGCAGTTGACGGTGGCACAAAGGTATGGAAGAAACTGCCTTATGCTGAGCCAGACTGTGGGTATTGTCTCCACAGACTGGCAGCAGCTCTAAAAGATTTCATACGGTGGTCTTTCCCAGCCCTGCCTGCAAATACTGGGAGTTATGTAGCTCTCTCTCCATGAGCTACTTGCCTCCAAGAGTTGTCAGGGTGCTGTGGAGTGACTGCTGGTCTCGCTGTGTGAGCTTTTGCTTCTCATGGTATTGCTGTGTTGCTGTCTTTGCTGGTGGCAGTGTGAGGGATCCCAGGAGGATAAGATCATAGAATCGCTCTGGCTATCAATACATGGTGAGAAAATAAGTGTCTCTTAAGAAGTGTCTCATTCCTGGACAAGTTGTCTGCAATGGGTACATGCACATGTGTGTGCAAAGACACACACCATGTCATTAAGAGCATGGACCACAGTTATTTAGGGAGAAGGGGGGGGGTTCATTCCACTTGTCTCTGTTAAGCTAATTACCATTCCATGCTTATCTGCTCTTAGGCACCTAGACTGAGACGTCTGTGGTTAACATCCCCACCCCTTGCCTAAAGTCTACTAGAGTGCTTGAGCAATTAAACAGTCTTTGGATTAGCATGTCTCATCACCGGCTGCCTCTCCCCCCCCCCTCCCGCTCCTTAGAGGCTTCAATCTCATTTTACGCCCATGTTTTTCTTAAAGACAAGAAAAGCTGGATTAATTTTTACTTTGCCCAAGGGAGCCATTTGTAACTAAAGATGTCTCACTGTCTGTGCACTGGGTGGTAGGAAGCAGTAGTAGAGATTGGCTTGCAATATATGGCTCAGAATCTCCATCCCCACCCCTTCATTGTCCTTCTCTCACATCTGACTCTGGACTTTGCCAGGAAGAGAGCTGACAGTCAAGGCAGTGCTTGGCTTTTTAAATGAAAGGGGGCAAAGCTGCCGCCTGCTGTGATATCTTCCCTCCCCTAACTCCAGGTATCCATGTTTATTCAGACCACTTCCAGCACACCTTAAACTGTCTGTCTTCACCTCTGTTTCTCTAAGCAAGGGGGTTGGCAGCATGCCTGTTTGTACAGTAGTTTTACACAGGTGCAAATTAATAAGGGAACAAAAAGATGATACTAAATTAATGTATGATGTCTGCAATGTGATTTTTTTTTAGGTGAGCACATGTAGAAGAATTATGTTTTGATCTGGTTTACACAATTCTGTGGTTATTGTTCCATAAACAGGATCTCAGGTTCCCCATGAGTCCTACTCAGAGAAAACGTACATGGATTTCCCACATGTATATATGCTCATGAGTGTTTCAGAAAGTTACCATGTGAGAATCAAGTGTTACACCAGAATAGGATAGGCTTTAGAAAGCTCCATGTGTATAATTATATTGTTTCATTGGTAACATAGGAGGAAAAATGACTATTACTCATTCTTAATCTAAGCACAATCACAAGGGCTCCTAATTAGATGTTTAGCTATGTGATCTTGAATGTTACAGTATCTGTTAACTCTGTTCTATCCTGTTTCTCCTTTATTTTTGTTTAAACCAATTCACAAACCAGGAACTTATACATTAATAGCTATTTTTGTGATGTGCAAATGACATGAAAATACTTGGTCTCATTATTTGTGTCATTTATTATTGCTATGATTCTTGTTTAAAAGATCCCAAAAAGTTATTTAAAAGGGGGGGGGGAGCTCGATGTGTATGCTTTTTCATGCTGTGCTATATGGAGCCGAATGTGCCTATGTTTGGGGAGGGGAGAAAGCATATTGTGGTATTGAGAGTTCTGTTCATTTTTATACTACAGCTTCACTTTGGCTGTTTCTGTCTGGCTTAAAACTGACCCAATTTTCTCTCAAGGCCAAACTCCATGCTACATAATTAATTGCATAACTTGTCCTTACATGGCTTTTTTTTCTTTTAAGTGTAGCAGGACCATGAAGCATAGGGAAGAGGTTTAACTTTTGCCCTGTGATGTAGTCCCAATGAAAGTTGCCACCTGAAAAGAATATTTGGCACAGGAGGAAAGGTGCCATTGCTGACAACTAGTCACACACACACACACACACACACACACACACACACACGGAAGTATATTTTAATGGAGAAGCTTTTAAGGAGACAAAGTGGCTTTGCCCTTTGGTAGCCCCATGGTAGAACAGGAGGCAATGGAGAAAGTCAGAGAGAGATCTGGGGTTAGAAACTTTTTGCAGACGTAGAGAGAAGCAGAGAGTCACGTGGACTTTTCTAGGGTTGAGATAATCCAAAGGGGACCATGCAAAAAAGAAAAAAATGTGATAGCCTTGGAAGGGGGTTCTTAGTACTTCAGATGGGAGGCAGACTGCTGCAGAAGCCAGTGACATGATTCCTAAGAGGATTCCAAGGCATGTCCTGGGCTTAGCACACTGAGCTGGGTTTAGCTGCAGGATTAGGAATCTAAGGGCCTTTCCAAATTATCAGTGAAGGGGTCTCCCCATGCAAATTTTAATCTTTTCATGATAGACTTGCACATCTCTTTACAATGGCAGCACAATATCTTAACTACATGCGACACATAGTGAAGCTTTTCTACCTAATCTATTTATGAACAGAATATGAGGAGTTTCTAATACCACAGTGTGCAGAATGCAGACCTATTCTGCTCTATGTAAAACAGCACGATAAACCATATACAGTGGTACCTCTGGTTATTAACTTAATTCGTTCCAGAGGTCCGTTTGTAACCCGAAACCATTCTTATCCGGAGGTGCGCTTTTGATATGGCGCCTCCCGCTGCTGCCGCGCAGCCAGCGCGCGACTTCCGCTCGCATCCTGGGGCAAAGTTCGGAACCGGGAGCATCTACTTCCAGGTTAACAGAGCTCGTAACCTGAAGCATTCGTACATAACACAAGGTTCCACTATACATGGAACTTTTTAATATTTACTGTGATATGATACCTGGTCCTCACATGGAGACTTTTTGTCACCCCAGCACTGCTTTTAAAAATCTGGTCATATGTGTGCTCCAGTTCAAGAAAGAGGGGAGCACACAGTCTTCAGAGAATTAAAAACAAAGCAAAAAAACACCCTGAAACAAAATGGCAGGGCACTGCTGACAATCTTGCTGTTACTTGCCATTCGGGGTGGTGATGAAAACTCACAAGATGAACACAGCTGTACTTTGCTTGTACAGCAGGAAAGCATACAGCTTTAAAAAAAATCTTGTAAAGAAACAAAAATTATATAGGCATGGGCATGTGTAAGAAAGTGTGCTGTTGATGTTGGTGTAGCCCTTTTGCACCTGTCTGGACCAAAGTGCATCTACTGTCCCTTGCATGTTGCTCAGTAATATTTCCTGCATAACCATGAATTGGATTCTAAGGGCAGGTTCACACACAAAGCGCTGTTTTCATCCACATAAATAGTCCCAGTTGTCTCTGGGTATGCAGTTGTATGGACAAATGTCATGTGTGTGCTGCCATGTCATCAAGGATATGGCTGACAGCAATTCATGTAATTGCAGCAGAAGAGGAAAAGCACGGTGTCATGGGAATTGTTGCAGCCGCACCTGTGGTCATTCTGATGGATTCCAAGTGATTTTTGGATCCTTGGAATATATCTGTTGTTTGATCCAGGGAGACATGGGCAGAACTGGTGGTTACCCCCAAAGAGCTGCAGGTTACACAGGCAAGTGCAAATGGGACTTGTTTCTCAGGACCTGTCTTGGAATAACTACCAGATTACTTTAACACCTGTACTTTCAATGTGTGTAGTATTTCACATGAAATCTAGGATGTGATACAAAATTTGGTGCTTGTGACGAAACCTCATTTTCCATGTTTCATGTTTTAAAAGTAGCATGTTTCAATGTCTTGTGGTCATGGTGATACACCTGAAACATCAATGCTGTGTTTATAAAAGGCTCCAGTATCCAGGAACCTGTGACCTGCAAGTTTGGCTCTGCCAATAGCTTTCCCTCAGTTAAACAAAAATCTCCTCCTGCTGATACATCATTCCCATCAAGAAAGAAATTGAACCATGTGTGTTTTGTGTGTGTGTGTGTGTGTGTGTGTGTGTGTGTGTGTGTGTGTGTATTCATAGAACCATAGAACTGTAGAGGTGAAAGAGACCCTAGTGGGGTCATCTAGTCCAACCCCCTGCAATGCAGGAGTCTCATCTACGGTAGATCATACATGACAGATGGCCATCTGGCCTCTGCTTAAAAACCTCCCAGGAGGCAGAGTCCACTACCTCTTGTGAGTGTCTTCCCACTGCCAATCAACTCTTACTATTCAAACAGTGAGCTCAAGAGTGTATGCATGTAGGTAAAATATTTTACATATTTCCCGATTTTCATAATTCATTCTGTGTGCTGAATTTGAGTTCCCCTGGTACAAATGTGAGTTTCTTTCATTTGGGGGGGATGGATTTTTGGGAGAGAGATGTAGATTGTAGGCAGCTCTGGATAAGGATGAATCTCTTAAAATCTGGGTAGTATACTAAAGCCCTAAGTCCCAAGCAATTGCTGCTGGATGTACTGTACAGAGTTCTTGCACTGGGAACGAGATAAACAGTAGTGCTAATAAAGAGAATGGCTGCTATGAAAAATAGCACAGTGTTCTTTCAGTTCTGCAACACATTCCTAAAGCTTTATGTGTGCATATTTGTGTGGAGGATTCTGTTGCATTGCTGATGTACTTCCTTGGACACGGAGGAGCAGAAATGCTAGCACCTTGCTAGTAGGCTCAGAATAGTGACTAAACCTAGCTGACTGGCAGACACACACAAATTTTTCCATCCCCTTTACTTGGAATCTGGAAAAGGAGATGGGATTTATTAAGTTATTGAGGTCATAAGTGGACTAGTTACACACTTAGAAAATGTGCAGCTTCTTTTCAAAGGTGTATTAACTGTAAGAAACAAGTCAGTGCGGGAGTTGTGACTCCTACTTCTGATCCTCCCCGCTCCCCAATCCATTATATTAGCCCACTCTTCTTGCACAACTGATACCCCCCGCCCTCCTACTGCTTTCGCAGATATGGGAATGAATGAAACATGGGAGTCCTGGCTTTCTGCCTGTTCTCGTACACATTGCAAATGACTCCTCTGAGGAGTGCCTGAAACATCTTATGCGTGAGAATTGCATTGCACCCACAGAGGCTTGGCACACTTGGCTGCGAGAAAAAACTAATGGACATATCTGGCTCTTTTCTATGGCCCCTAAGAGTGGATTAGCATGTCCTGCAGGAGTCGGGAGGGTATCATTCCTAAGAGGGCCTCTCTGGACTAGTTTGTTCGGCTCAGGACAGTTCCGGGTCCTCAGGATCCCATTCTTTGCCAGCAGGGACCTGGAGCCAGAACAGGACCCAGCAGTTTGCCAAGAAACAGCTGCATGTGTTTTTCCCATGGGCTATTGTTCTTGGTTGCTAAGGAACAGGGCCCTTCAGGTGTCGCCCGGGAGACAAGGGCCTGGGTATTTGGTTTTAGGTCAGCCGCAATAAAGGCGAAAGAACTGCCTGGGCGTCCTGGGCCCTCCTCTGTCATTTGTCAGCTACTCCTCTTACCCTGTGCATGTAATTCTCTCTCTCTCTCTCTCTCTCTCTCTCTCTCTCTCTCTCTCTCTCTCTCTCTCTCTCTCTCTGTGTGTGTGTGTGTGTGTGTTCAAGAGAGAGAGAAAGACTGGGCAGACTGTCTGCCAGTCTGGGACCTATGCCAGTTTGGTAACCCACCTGACTTCTCCCTGAGCAGTGTGTTCTTTGCCTGGGCACACTTTGGCCCCATGGCAAATGCACTGCTGGGCAATCATTTCCCCTTGCTGTCGATATCCTATCATGGAATCAAAAAATTGTAGAGATGGCACCCCAAGGGTCATCTAGTCCATCCCCACTGCAATGCAGGAGTCCTGCTCACAGCCATCCCTTGGTGGGTTCAAACCACCAGCCTTTTGGTTAACAGCCAGGTGAACTGAACCGACCCATTGTTTCATCTGAAACAACTATCTGGCTTGTATCCTGTAGACTTCTTGGGTCATCTAGGCCAGCATAGGGAAACATCAGGCCTGGGGGCTGAATGAGGTACTCCAGGGCCCTGAGAACATCACATAATGGAGTATTTCTGCTTGTCTGGAATGTATCCTTGAACTCTGATAATGCCTGTTGTTTGCGTATGTATGTGCAGAAACTGGCTTGCTTTACAAAGGTAAAATTCACATTCATTGCTCCGGCCACTTTTGCCTTTGCCTCAGCATCACAACTGACTGTCTTGCGTCCCCAGAATTTACGCAGCCTTTGTGCTGAAAAAGGCTCCCCACCCCTGCCTTCAGCACACATCTGGCAGCATCCAATCCTAGTCCCTGCCCCCCCAAATGGTTTTCTTGTACTGGAAAAGCAAACTCCATGCTTATTATTTTTCTATAGTGCCCAACAGCCAAAGCTCTCTGGGTGGTGCACAAGATAAGAGATTAAAGCTATAAAATACAAGACTATAACAATAAAACTTACCATAAAATCTAAAACAAATTTAAAGCAGCCACAGAATAAAAACCAAAGGCCCTTTCCCTCCCTCTTCCTCTTTACTAGGAGGGGGGGGCTATTCATCCTGCATCCCATGCATTATTCTGTCTTCCTTTCATAGACAAAGTCAGTCATATGCTCTTACATGGTCCATGTTCCCTAGAGAAAAGGCTGTCAGGTAGCAGATATGAAAGACCTCTGCCTGAGACCTTGGAAAACCGGTCCCTCCCCCAATTGGCACCACAGGGATGTCTGAAGGACCATCTTGCCCTAGGGGGACTGGCAAATAAAGAAATCTGGGGGATCCATCTAGCTTCCATAGTAGCTTCTTCAATCTTCCACCTCCCCACCTCCCAACCACCACCACCACCAGGTCTTCTGCAGAACCATCTTGCCTGAGGGGAGTTAGAATAAGTAGTAACAGCTTCCAGCAAACAAGTTGTTATTTCCATTTTTTGGCAACTTTTTAAGAGCAATTTTTATTGTTGTAATAACCTTATGCAAACCTGTGGAACGCCCTCCCATCAGATGTCAAAGAAATAAACAACTATCTGACTTTTAGAAGACATCTGAAGGCAGCCCTGTTTAGGGAAGCTTTTAATATTTGATGAATTATTGTATTTTAATATTTTGTTGGAAGCCGCCCAGAGTGGTTGGGGAAACCCAGCCAGATAGGCGGGGTATAAATAAATTGTTGTTGTTGTTGTTGTTGTTACTTTGTGAGGTCCACCTGAGAAACGGTATATAAATACTGTGCTGTAAATCAATAATCTGGCTTTCTATGCTCCCTGTAAAGGGCTGGGAAATCCTGCAACATCTGTTCATGGATGGTGCTAACAATTATTGTTACGTGCACATGTCTTAACTTTGGAACAAAGAAATGGAGAAGCAAGTGAGAGCAAGGTCAAACAGGAACCAATGTTCGTGAAATTTCCAGGTGTATTGTTGTTGCAAATTAAGATGCTATAGAAAGATTCACTCGCTTTAAAAAGCTGTAATATGTGACCTAGTAAATGCCACACCTGTAAATATTATCAGGTGTTTTCAGTGCTGACACCACAGGTCAGAGGAACACTTCATGTGCTTCAAATTGGATAGATGGAGTAGGGTGGACAAGATCTTGCTCATTTCTTCTCACCTCCCCATATTTCTCCAGCATATTGTCATGTTAGAGACTTGATCTGCATGGGTTTAGACCTGAGCTCCCCTTGCCCCCTGCCATATTTATTAATCCAGCCATTTTGGGTGCCGCAGCCATTTTGGGTGCCGTGATTTTGTGCCAAGATCTTGCCCCCCCCCAAAGTGGCTGTGACCTTGTTTGGCACCCCAAAATACATGTTTTGGGGCACCGTGACAGCCCAGCCCGAAAAAAGCATGCTTTCGGGGGGGGGTCAGTGATCTCAAGCAGGTCACGTGACTTGTGTGCGAGCATGGGTGGGAAGACGCACGTCCCGGTTTTGGGACTCAACATTTTGGAGGGTATGAGACGTGCTCCCCCCCCCCCCCGGCATTTTAAGTTTTGTAAACTGCTTATTGTTTTACCTTCTTGATTGTTTTTAGCTGCCTTACTTATTTGGTGGTGTATTTTAGTATGTATTGTTTTTATTTGTTTTATTTATAAAATTTATATACTGGCCTTTATCCAAGGGATCACACGGTGGTTTACAGTATAAAAACAAGTTGTTTAAGTGGGTTTTGGCTCAAGCCCTCCCAATCGATTATAGGCAAACCCCCGATTTGCGCGGGTGTTGCATTCCGGGTCATTGTGCACTTGCGTGAAATCACATACAATTGAAACACTCTGTTCCGCTCTTGCCGCTGCCCTTGCCCCGCCCTTTTAGTAACGTCTTTCATGAAGTTTCTGGGTTACTTCTGGGTCCAGCGCTGTGCACATGTGTGCAATTGCACACACATCAGTCACACCTAAAACGGGGGTTTCCAGTACTGTATGTGATTGATTCCTACCCCAAAACAGTGGCACTCAGAAGTCCCCTGTTGCATCTCCTCTGCCTCTGTTGTTGTTTCTTCTGCTGCTCACCATTTGGTTTGTTTTCTGCCTACCACCCCATCACCACTGATCTTACCACCTGATCTCACAAGTTCATGTATTAATCATTGGCTGTCCGCATTGCCTTGGCAACTGCTGCTTATGTATTTTTGAAGTGTTCAACTCATGAAGTCATGTTTGCTGAACATATTTGTATGTATCCAGTTGGAAAGTACCAGGTGATACAAAGTCTGTCATTGAATGTCTTCCTCATTTTGCACATTGGCTATCTCAATCCAATTGGTAGAGGGCACCACCATCCCATTTTTTTGGGGGGGGGGGACAGCCTTTTATGGTCCAGTGCCCAAGACTGTTCAGAATCTGTGTCTGCAAGAAAACCCAAAATCTGAAATATACAGAAGAATAAAGTTTTCACATTCTGGTGCCGTAAGTCAAAACTGGTGTGTCTGTGGGTTTTGTGACCACTGCACTGAGACCTAGGGATTTGGGCTGCTGTTGGTTTGCATAAGAGGAGAAATAGAGCACTGCATGACTGCATGGTTTCTTGATGCATGGAAGAGCATCTTTTTAGAATCTGCCTTCCATTTCAGTTGCCTTGTTCTTCTCATCTTGAGCACCAGATACTTTCTCCCCCCACACCCAACTTAAATAAAAGTGGAACATCTCAGGAAGCCAAACCTGTGCCAGATTCCAAAGTGTTGTACACAGTACTAGGCCAGTATACAGTTGAGCATGTAGTGGAAGAAAAAAGCTAATGCCACCTTCTTGGGAAGACTGATTTGGATGCTACAGGGCTCTGCCTTTTAGCTGAGAAAATAGCACCACAAATGGGCGGTTTGGACCATCTTTACTGCCTCACTCTTACCCAGCCTTCTCCATCCTGGTGACCTGCAAATGATTCAGATTGCAACTTCTGTCAGCTTCAGCCCACACTTGTGTTGCCTGAAGCTGTTGGGAGCTGTAGTCCAAAATTTCTGGATAGAGGCATACCTAGGGTCCCTTGCACCCTCCGACAAGGAGCTATATCTGTGCTGCCCCCCCCAAAAAAATCTAAAAAGCAAACGAGATTGCCTGGACAGGAGGAACATGCCTCTTCAGGGTTGGATGGGGTGCCCACACTGCTCCCTGCCTGGAAGCTGCTCCAAGGACCTCTTTCTGTCCCCTCCTGCAGCAGTAGCAGCAGCTTCTCCTACTGGAGATCCTGGCAGATTCCTTCTGTGGGTGAAGCAGGTGCTATAGTGCTGAGCTGAGGGTGCGTGTGCTCCAGGTGTCATGGGAGGATGCCAATGCCTGATAGGTGACATTTGTGAGCTCTCCCCAGCCTGTGCCCCCAGTGGCAGGTGGTTTCGCCAGCCCCTAGGTCTGCCTCTGCTTCTGGAGGGCACTAGGTTTGGGGAAGGCTGGTTTAGGCAGTGGAATTGAGGCTGGGGGGAGGCCCACCTGTTGGCTTTCTCCAGACATTCTGCTGCTGGGCTGCCTGCCTGGTTGCATGGATTCATGTTTCCTACTTTCTCTCATTTCCTTCCATAAATGATAAAAAAATAAATAGTGCGGAATGAAGGCTGCAGAGGACATGGGGGAGGGGGGTGAAGCAGGAGATAGATTGCCGGCCTCATTCGGCCCATTTTCCTTTACACAGGTGCTGACCCCTGACATTCCATGGCAGCTTGGGGGCCTTAACCTGAGAAAAAGCAAACATTTGCTCTCCTCTGTGCCTTGGCGGTGGAGCCTCTGCTCCTAGCCAGCGCTTGCATTGACCTTGTGGCTGCAGGATGGGTGGTCTCCACAGAAAGAGTTATCCCACCCTTAACCAGAGAGGCAAACCTTTCTGATTTGCCCATCTCCTGATAATGGCTTGTTCCATAGTGGTGTAGCTGGAGGTTTGCCTAGTGGGTGGTGGCTGTCGTCAGTGATGGTGAGGCAGTGGCAGAAAGCAGTGTTTTCAGATAAATGAATCTACGCTGAGCATAATACTTTGCTTAACTATGTCTTTTAGTATTGTTGGGAGTGCCTCAGGCGGGCCTTAATCAACTGACAGGGTTGTCAGATCCAAATTGAACTTGTTTTGTTCTACAGAGTGGTGACATCCTGGATTAAGGGATAAACAGAGGACATCTAGAAGAAATACTCCCGAACCTTTTTCATAGGAGCTCCTTGGGTAGGGGACAGTCCCTAATGGGTTCCTGCCCCAAATCTCATTTGTGGGTCTTGAGATTCCCCAGGATTTTGAAAACTGTACGCTTTGACTCAGAACTAAAGACAGGTAAGAGGACTCCATAAGGGGCTTAAACAGTACTCGAGTTGGAACAGGACCTCACACCAGCTCAGTTTTATAGTGTGCACATAATTGCCTCTTGGCTTTGGGATTGTAATGTATAGCAGATGTAGGGCTGAGCCACCTGGTGCTGCAAAGGAGGTCAGGGTGATGGAATATTTTGACTAGGAGAGGCAACAGTGGCTGGTGAAGGTGCTTGGCTAGGCTACTTAGGGGCAATGCTCAAGTCAGGCAGGAAATCTGTGACAAGAGCAAAGGATATACACAAGGCCTCCAGCTGAGCAAATGTTCACCCTGGCCCTGCATGGAGCCTTCGATGGCTGCTGGGTGACTCCTAGCAAGAACACATCATGAATATGCCCATCTCTACATTTTTATAGCCTTGTTCTCTTGGCATAGTCACTACTTTGCCTTGCCCTTGTGGCTCTCCCCCCCCCCCCCACTGCCAGTATGCTACTCAGCTGAACAGACTGTCAGTGCCAGTGAAGGTTTGAGCTCCTGATGCTCAGGGTCAAAGGACTGCATGAAAAAGCTGTGCTTTCTGGATAAGCAGAAGCGAAACAGATTTTCCTGACATAAATAGGGGATTTACTGAGATATTACGGGGGCAGCTGAGGAGAGGAAATGCAAAAGTATCTCAGCTTACTAAACCAACTTAAATCTAACCCTTGAGTATATGTAATAGTGAAATGTAATCACCCGCACTGAGTGAATGACTTTGGATTGGCCTACTCAGATTTTACACTGGCTGTCTCAACCCATATATATATGCGGGGTGGGGGAAGGATGGGGGGACTGCATCTGAGACCTGAGGCTTCGACCACCCAGATTTGACGGAACTCCTCTTGTTACATCCCCTAAGAAACTTTTTAAACAATGACAAGCTCTGTCCCTTTTTGCAACGTTCTCTATAGTTTCAGAATTATAATAAGGTGGTGTATGCGTACATGGCTGGGAAACTGTGGCAGGGAGCATCACACAGTTGTGAAGAAGCGCACAAGTGCTGCCTTGCTAAATAAGGCCATAGATTAGGATCGGAAACAGGAAGTCCTTTGGCTCAGGCTTTCAGAAGGAAGCATTCAATCCAGATGAAAGGGAGTTGTAAAAGTTGTGACAGGAGTAACCGGATTTGCTGTCAGGCAGCTTTGAAGGGCTGGGATGTGTGGCATTATCTCATCGCTCCTCAAACCCTTTTCAGAAGGAGTCCCCAGGAAAAGCAGTTTTTGGCCAGGTCTATAGGCCACTCTAATTCAACCATCTGTCCTTTGCAGTAGTCAGGGCTGACCTGCCCATGGGTCAAGGTGAGGCGACCGTCTCAAGTAGCAGTATCCACAGGGGCAGCAGATCCAGCTTCCAAGGAATGCATTGCCCACTGCCGCCACTGCGGTAACAGCAACGACTGTGGCACACTCCTCGGAGGCCGGATCTGCCATATTCTTGGGCAGCCTTTTCCATGCCAAGTGGCCTCTTGGTGAATAGGAGGAGCTGCTGCTCTCCTTCCACCCTTTTTTCTAATGCAGATCTTTATTCTCCACCCCACCTTGTTCCCTGATATAGATCTTCACTCCTTCCATGGCAGAGAGTGGGATGCCATTTTGTGGTTCACCTCAGGTGCCAAAATGTCTTGGTCCGGCCCTGGCAATGGCCACTACAAGCACCTGAGAAACCCATAACTAGGGCAGGGTACAGTTGGTCATCCCCAGTTGTGGTGAGCATCACCAAAGTCTGGTAAACAGATGAATGTGAGGTTTGCATTCTTAGCTATAATAACTAATATATACCGCTATGTGTGCAAACTATGGTAGGCTAGCTGGATCTTTCTAAGGCGATTTTAATAGTTGTTATCAGGTGACAACTTCTGGTACTACCCATGTTTGTCTGTGGTAAGGGGCTTCTAGGCAAAGCAATAACTTGCAACTAGTCATTCTGATCCAATTTTTCTGTTTGTGCTATTGCCATATGAGGTTCATTGTAGGCACAATTTAAGTCCTATGTTTTCCATAGCTATACAGCAGTTTCCCATTTACACCAATGGGCTGTCCTTGAGGGGAATGTTCCCATGCTCTGTGGTCTGGCTCCCCACCTCAGTAACTACTCCCTTGTCATCCACTTACCTTTTCCTGTTCTGGACATGCACACAAGTATTTCTTCTCCTGAGGGAAAAAGTGGCACCCTCTCCCCAGATACAGTGCAAATATTTAAACTGATTAAATAACTGACAGTTAGCTGCCATTTCTCAAAAATTGATGTTTGAGGTATTCATTTTCCTCTGCTGACTTTTAGGGTCAACACTTGGCGTAGTAGAATCATAGAATTGTAGAGTTGGACAGGACCGCCATCTAGTCCAACCCTCTGCGATGCAGGAATCTTTTTGCCCATTGTGGGGCTCGAACCCACAAACCTAAGATGAAGAGCCTCATGCTCTACTGACTAAGCTATCCCAGCACCTGCTTCTGAAAGCTGAGAAGTCCTCATGTATGTTTGTCCTCCTGGGTGTATATTTGTGTGCAGGTACACACACACACACACACACACACACACACTCCTCATTGCCTCTTCCCAACAATCTTTGCACTTGATGATAGGCATTTCCCCTCAGGCTGCCACTAACAAATACACCTATTCTGCTGCCTGCGCTAAGGGATTTGCACAGAAAGCCCAGCCTCTACACTCATGAGAAGAATTAGACCTCACTCAGTCTGCAGGGAAGGTCACAGGAAGTGAAGCATGCGACTCCTTTGTGTCCCTTTTGTAATTCTTTGTCACAATGAACTGCCCCTGGCTGCCCACCCAAGTTAAAGTGCATAGGCCTTGGTGACAGGAGCGGCCTGTCATTATTAGTCCCCACCTCTTTGGCACAGTGCTTTGCTCTTTCGCTACTGAGCTCACTTGTCATCATTCTGCCTGTCACCATGACACACTGCACAGAATGGTGGCAGACCCTGGTCTTTTAATGTGAGTCTCGAGGAAGTGAAGGTTTCAGCTGAAATATCCCAGCTTGTTTCTATCTCCATTTAATTTAATCCCCCTTCTGCAGCCCCGAATGTAGGTGGTCTTGCTCTCAACCAATGGGGTCACAAACTTGTGACTCTCTCATCCACAGAACCTCTGAGCACCAAGCTGTCTCAGGCAGGCTATCACCAGCTCTGCCATCCCGTGGATATAATGAACAGTTCACACACACACACCCTTAAACTTGGCAAATTACAACCCTGTTTTGTCCAGCCTCTTAAGACTGGGCACCTGCAGAACTTTTTGCTGAACTGGCTACAGTGCTTTGCTGGCTGGCTTGCCAGTTCACCTTGGATTGTCAGTCTAACTGTGTTCAAGTGCAGTGAAAGTAAAATTATACAAATGCATTCAGCATTCAAGGGTTGAAGGAGATACAGTCATACCTCAGTTTAAGTACGCCTCGGTTTGAGTATTTTCAGTTTAAGAATTCCGTGGACCCATCTGGAACAGATTAATCTACTTTTCATTACTTTCAATGGGAAAGTTCGCTTCAGGTTAAGTACGCTTCAGTTTAAGTACAGACTTCCGGAACCAATTGTGTTTGTAAACCGAGGTACCACTGTATATGGTAAGTAAGCATATTGGCAGTACCTGCTCTTTCACAATTTCAGTTCAGCATTCCCAAATCCAAACTAGCTATTTACCTTACAGTTTCTTTTAATTGTCATTTGGTTTCATGCAGTCCCAGATGTTTATTTTCCAGCTATCTCAGCATACAATCAGACTAGGGAACCTGCTTTTTAGGGATGGGTGTGATTCCCCATCCAATGTGTGTTACAGATGCTTGGAACAAAGGGTTTCTAGCTGTATTCAATTGCCCATTACTATGCATATAAACAGGCTGCAGTCAAGGCTAAGGAGAGGGAGAATGGCATTTGTCCACTTTGCATAACAGAGTCACTTGACGTCAAACAATCTTCTTGCCCAGCAGTCCTCTTGCAGAGAGCATTCTTTCATGTCAAATCAATGTGCTTACTAGAAAGCATGCCAGGTGTTCTTTCATATAATATACAGCCATTTGGTTTCATGTCCCAGATGTATTTTAGCACTAAACCAATTTTATCCCAGCAATTTCTCATGAGAATATCTCCTATTGTGGATCTAGAGGGCGACTGATTGATGAAATGTGGGATAAAAGAAATTAAGGTTTGTATCAAATTAAGAGAGGGCAGCTGCTGAAATGGAAACATGGAAATAAGAGTATTATACTTAATTTAGCTAAAATCCATGCAATTGAATGGGGGGGCACACAGGGGACAAATTGTATAACTTTGTTTCATAGTTTTATGCTAACATCTGCAAACCTTAAAAGTGGCATCCAGTTAATGAACAATTTATATTGATAATTATGGAGATCTTAACATAGCTTTTAGTTCCCCTTTCACTGTTCACAGGCTGCTAAAGTTCAGTATTTCCTTTCTTTGGCTCTTGGCATTTAAATCATCCTAACCTTATGCCTTAACTCAGCATCCTGGGGAGTTGCTTGCACTTAAACAGAATATGCTACGAAACTGCATAGGCCAGGAAAACCTGGTTTTCTCCCCCACTGCCTGTATCTGAAGTAGAGTCCCCATTGCCACTTGCACTAACGGTTCTCCAGGAGCGTCTCAGGGTAAGGTAATGTTCAGGACTCAGTCATGGTGTATTTGCTTAGCGACACTTGGTTAAATATTTATCCCCTGCGCTGTTTCCCCCCCCCCTGCAACTCAGAAGCGCATTAGTTGTTAAATGCCCCTCCTTGCGACAGCATGTGGCTCCCGGACCCTGACAGCTCAAGCTATCATTTGTACCTGTGAATTATTGATAAGCTATCAGACAACCCAGGTCTTGGAATAGACAGACTGCTTGGATGGTGAAGGTGCTGGGCTGCCCCTCTGCTGTATGTGTGTGTGTGGGGGGGGAAGTGGTCCAAGGGAAGATTTCCTCTCACTGGTGCTCAGCTGCAACAAAAGCTATTGTAATGCAGTATCCCTGTGTTTGGATCAGGTGTCTCATTTGAGTGTGGTGTCATAATACAGGGCTTGGTCAGAATAAGCACTTCCATAGGATGAGAACCAACATGGTGTGGTGATTAGTGTGCCAGACTAGGAGTGGGCAGGCCTAGGTTCAGATCGCCTGTCTGCAGTAGCTAAGGGTCAACACCTTGCCTTCTGGAGCATAGCTGCCAAGTTTTCCCTTTTCTCGCGAGGAAGCCTATTCAGCATAATGGAAAATCCCTGAAAAAAGGGATAACTTGGCAGCTATGTTCTGGAGATGTGTTGGTGGGCTGAGTTCATTATTAGTAAAAGCCATATCCTAGCAGAAGGCTGTGTCTGGTTTGTGGTCTGTCTCTTCTTTGTAAATTAGGCCCAGTTTAAAATGATGACTTGGACGCTTGTCACCTCTAACCTACCCCACAGGGCTGTTGTGAGGATAAAAAGGGGGTGCTGTGTGAATAAAACCCTCAACTCCAGGTAAAAAAAATTGAAAAATGGAATAGTACACCTTTGCATGTCAGTTCAGGAATTCACAAAGCTTGGAATATGTAGATCTACTTGCTTTTTCTCTCTTATGGATTATGCTAGGCATCTGGTTTGAGGTCTGGGTAGTCCGTCCGCTATACACCCACACCCACACCACACCACACCACACCACACCACACATACAAGGGTTGTATTGGCCAACCACTGGCCTTGAAGAAGGCACAGATCCAGCAGGCATTCCAATCATCCATGTTTGGGTTGCCCCCATTTGGCTCAGAATCCAAGGGAAAGCCAGCAACTAGTGGAAATGCCTTTTCCCTAGTCTGAAGGAGCAATTCCTCAGGGAATCTGTTAGTATGCTACTTTTGTACATATATAATCATAGAATTGTAAAGTTGGCAGAAAGGTCATCTAGTCCAACCCCCTGCAATGCAGGAATCTTTTGCCCAACATGGGGCTTGAACCCATGACCCTGAGATTAAGAGTTTCATGCTCTATTGACTGAGCTACCTTCTCTACACCAATGTACCGTATGTGCTTCTGGAAGAGGTAAACTCTACTACCGGTAGTTCCTGTAATATGACTCTGGAAACTGAACAACTCAGAAAGCAGCCCTGGATGAATTATTACTCTTTTTTTTTAACATGATCTTTATTAATTTTTAAAAGTAAACAATAATACAAAACATTTCTTTTGTTGACATTACCGGTTGTTTCCTTATAATACATTTGATATCAAATATATTTCACAACCTAGTAAATAATATGGCAAAATTCAAAGGAAAAAAGAAGTAAAAAAGGAAAAAAGACAAAAAAGGAAGGGGGGGGAAGGCTCTGAATCTACGACTTTCCTCCTCCTCCTCCTCCTCCTCCTCCTCCTCCTCCTCCTCCTCCTCCTCCTCCTCCTCCTTGTTTCCTACAGTCATCCTTCTCCTTGGCGTTTCTGTCATTTTCCAAATACATGTAATAATACATGGATGAATTATTACAATGACCTTACAATTACAATGACTATTACAATGTAATTAAATCCTTCCCCACCCCACCCCAAAGTGGTAGGGAGCAGCACACAGATGAAAATAAGTCCCAGACTGCAAGTGCAAAGATACCTTCACTGGCTCTGCCTTCAGTGTATCAATATCAAGCCCATTGTGGACGCATGCTAGACGAAAACCTGTCATTCCTTGTTCCCTTACTGAGTCTTAATTCTGAAAACTTCCCAAGGGCAGTCCAAAAGCCTGCAGCTGGTGTGCAGAATCTTTGGCCCTCCAGCTGTTGCTGAACTGCAACTCTCATCATCCCTGGCCATTGGCCATGCTTGCTGGGGCTGATGGAAGTTGTGGTTTAGCCACAGCTGGAGGACCAAAGGTCCCCCAAGCCTGGCCTATGGATTCTTATCAGCCACCAGAGGCAGAGCTTATCATTTCCAGGTTCCTACCACCAATGTGAGGCCCTTGGATTTCTGAGTTATAAATTTCCTGGTGAGTACCAGGATGGCATTGGGGCGTTTGTTTCATTTCTGATACATTATGGATAGAGGGAAAGGAGTTGGACGTGTCCTCAGTGCAGACTCATGCGCTGACCATGATTCCAGCAGGCTTTGCTCAAAATCTCACAGCTCTGCTCCGTACATAACCATGAAATCCAGAATCTAAACCAGCCTTCGTGGTTCTTGAAATGTGTGTAAATGTTATGGTTGTTTAAAAATGCAGTAGATGGTAAATATTTAAACGTGAAGTGTCCCTGGTTCCCCAAAGTGTGTAGAAACTGGTAGCTGAAAGCAGTTCTACCTCCCTAAACTCGGCAATATGTAGATAAGCAAAGGAGACATGTGTGGCGGCAGCGGGAGAATTGAGGCTGGCCCTGAAGACAGGCCTCATTAGAATATTATTTTCGAAGTGCCAATATATATGCATGTCTGAATTGGGATGTGAGCATTGAAGGAAAGGTATTGTGTGCCATGTTTTCACTGCAGGGTATTGTAGCAGCTTCATGAAATGCCTAACTACCAAAATATTTTGATCATTCTTCCACAATCAGTTATGCCAGGGGTCAGCAAACTTTTTCAGCAGGGGGCTGGTCCACTGTCCCTCAGACCTTGTGGGGGGCCGGACTATATTTTTGGGGGGAGGGGAAGAATGAATTCCTATGCCCCACAAATAACCCAGAGATGCATTTTAAATAAAAGTGCACATTCTACTCATGTAAAAACACGCTGGTTCCCAGAGTGTCCGCTGGCCAGATTTAGAAGCCGATTGGACTGGATCCAACCCCCGGGCCTTAGTCTGCCTACCCATGTGTTATGCATGTTCTGATACATTATGAATAGAGGGAAAGGAGTTGGACCTGTCCTCAGTGCAGACTCATGCGCTGGTACCTTGGGTAACAGACACTTCAGGTAACAGACACTTCAGGTTACAGACTCCGCTAACCCAGAAATAGTACCTCGGGTTAAGAACTTTGCTTCAGGATGAGAACAGAAATTGCGTGGCGGCGCGGCGGCAGCGGGAGGCCCCATTAGCTAAAGTGGTACCTCAGGTTAAGAACAGTTTCAAGTTAAGAACAGACCTCCGGAATGAATTAAGTTCTTAACCCGAGGTACCACTGTATATACCACTGTATATAGGTAAAGGTAAAGGACTGCAAGAAGATCAAACCTATCCATTCTGAAGGAAATCAGCCCTGAGTGCTCACTGGAAGGACAGATCGTGAAGCTGAGGCTCCAATACTTTGGCCACCTCATGAGAAGAGAAGACTCCCTGGAAAAGACCCTGATGTTGGGAAAGATTGAGGGCACTAGGAGAAGGGGACGACAGAGGACGAGATGGTTGGACAGTGTTCTCGTGTCCGACTATTCGTGACCCCATGGACCATAGCACACCAGGTACTCCTGTCTTCCACTGCCTCCCGCAGTTTGGTCAAACTCATGTTTGTAGCTTTGAGAACACTTCTTCCCCTTCTATTTGCCAGAAGGTGATGGGACCAGTGGCCATGATCTTGGTTTTTTTGATGTTGAGCTTCAGACCATATTTTGCGCTCTCCTCTTTCACCCTCATTAAAAGGTTCTTTAATTCCTCCTCACTTTCTGCCATCAAGGTTGTGTCATCTGCATACCTGAGGTTGTTGCTATTTCTTCCGGCAATCTTAATTGGGAATTAATTGGGAATTAAGTCCAGCCTTTTGCATGATGAATTCTGCATATAAGTTAAATAAGCAGGCAGACAATATACAACCTTGTCGTACTCCTTTCCCAATTTTGAACCAATCAGTTGTTCCATATCCAGTTCTAACTGTAGCTTCTAGTCCCACATAGAGATTTCTCAGGAGACAGATGAGGTGATCAGGCACTCCCATTTCTTTAAGAACTTGCCATAGTTTGCTGTGGTCGACACAGTCAAAGCTTTTGCATAGTCAATGAAGCAGAAGTAGACGTTTTTCTGGAACTCTCTAGCTTTCTCCATAATCCAGCGCATGTTTGCTATTTGGTCTCTGGTTCCTCTGCCCCTTCGAAATCCAGCTTGCACTTCTGGGAGTTCTCAGTCCACATACTGCCTAAGCCTGCCTTGTAGAATTTTAAGCATAACCTTGCTAGCGTGTGAAATGAGCGCAATTGTGCGGTAGTTGGAGCATTATTTGGCACTGCCCTTCTTTGGAATTGGGATGTAGACTGATCTTCTCCAATCCTCTGGCCATTGCTGAGTTTTCCAAACTTGCTGGCATATTTTTCCAAACTTGCTGGCATATTGGCATATGGAGCCAACTAGCTCCTTTGAATAAGCAAGAAGCAAGTGTAAATGGAGGTGCTCATTCTGAATTGGCTTGGACGTATTTGTCTTTATCACTAAGTAAAGTACTAACATTGCTGTGCTTTTGTGAATGTATCTGCATGGTCCTGTTGCATGTACAATCTGGGGAGGGGAGCTGCATTTGCTCTTTCCCTGCCATCTGAAGCCACCCTTACACCATCCTCATGGATAGTCTTGGCCTTCCTCCATTCCTGCCCTTTTGGTCTATTGGAGATACAGTATAATATGACCCTTACGGATAAAGACCATGTCATACACACCGTTCCGTACGATACTCAGGGCACCACTGATAAATGTATAAAAGTAGTTATAGTTAACGACTGTGACGATTGCTCCCTGGGGCTATTCCACCTCTCG
This sequence comes from Zootoca vivipara, assembly GCF_965207765.1. Taxonomy (NCBI): domain Eukaryota; kingdom Metazoa; phylum Chordata; class Lepidosauria; order Squamata; family Lacertidae; genus Zootoca; species Zootoca vivipara. The sequence goes on along the minus strand of NC_142588.1, from coordinate 55,363,853 downwards.
CTTCTGCTTTGCTGTGCTGTGCTGGAGCAAAGGTGACTGCAGGCTTTGACTAAATGCAATGCTGTTGGATTTAATGGTGCATTTCCTATTAAAAATCTTATACAGGAGATTGGCCTGGATAGCCATTAATTGCAGTGTGTGTTGGGGTGAAGGGGCAGCTGGAGCCCAGAGCAAACTGCAATCTCTGGCAGCAAAAAGAAGGAAAACTGCAAGAGATTGCTTGCAGAACAAAGGCCAGAGAGCCCAATTCTTTCCTTGTCCCCATCCAACACCCCCCCTTTCTTCAGTCTCACTCTGTCTCAAATCTGGCAGGCAGCACAGGGCAAGACTCTTCCAATATTGACTTTGAAGTGTGAATTTCAAACCCTCCTGGCCTTTTTATTATCTCGCCTGGGCCTGACAAGGAGAGCGAAGAAGTGCTGAGAGATGAAACAGCTTAGCTTTTCAAAGGCTGCCACTTCCAGGTTCACTTCCACAGCCCTATCACTTTGCAGGCAATTACACTGCATTCTTTCTCAGCACTGATTCTCTGCTCCCTGCTGAAAAGTCAGGCTAGAAGGGTAATAAGGAGGGGGTACCTCTCCTAGACTCCTACCTCCCACTCCCCCACCGACCTCACTGATGCGCCTGCCTTGCTTCCCTCAGTGCAGCTTTCTGCTACAAAACTTTGGAACTAGAGCGGTCAAAAGCATTGCCACATGTGCGTATATTGCCTGTTTGCATGTCTGAACTATGAGGTGAGGGATAACCCAAGAGGTCCTTTTGTGTACCAGACAACAGTATACCTGCAGTGGTTTCATGTGGCACCTCCGTTTTGCTAGGCTAAAAGACTTGCTAGGCCTGTGCTCTCTGAGCTGCATTCACAGCTCCTTCCTTGCTGTGCCTCAGAGAATAGTCATGCAGTGCTTGAGGGCAGGAATCAAACTCCAAGGAGTTCACTGTGTTTGCTTAGCTCACTGGGCTGTGTCAGGGCTACAACACTCTGTGTGTGTGTGTGTGTGTGCGCGCGCGCGCAATGTGATGTGGTAGTGTTTCAAGCTGATCACTTTCTGTCCCTTGATGAATCTCCAAGCCTAATAAATGGCTGCAAGAAGGCAGATGGGGCCCTGCTTCCTGTCTGAAAAGAGAGATGTATGAAGATTGCTCACCCAGCCAAAAAGACACGCTTTCCTTGCCGCAGTGTCAGTGGACAAGGGGCTAGTTTGCTGAGCCTGCCGTATCTAACGCAGTGTCAGAAATGCCTTGAGATCCTTGCAATATTTAATTAGCATACAGCTCTCTGAGCGCCAGGCAGGAAATGTGTTTGCTAATTAGACATTGTTGATTTCATACCCAGGAACATAATGAATGCCTGGCGGGTACCCAAAGCAGAATCCCTTCCTCATTTCTATGCATGTATTCCACTTCCTACCAGCTGGGTCTTGCATGTCTGTGGGGCTGATGTGCATTCACACTAGGCGCCTTATAGTAGCATCTTATGGTGATGCAAGAACACCAAGTATTCCTAGGTCGTGACGTGGAACTTCCCTTCTTCTCACCCGAAGTGGACATTAAGAAATGAACTTTTAATGAGAGAGAATTAAAGTGGCAAAAGTGTACAATACATGCACATCAATATTTAAAGGAGTTAAAAGAAAGGAGAAATTTTGCCTATGAATCAGGGCATCTCTCCAGTTACAACATCAGCTTGTTCTGTGACGGAGTGAGTGATCTATAAAGAGAACTCAACTAAAACTACCATTCCCAGAGTTCCTTTGATAAAATGATAACTTACACGAGTTTGGTTGAAGTAGGGGGAGTGTCCTTAGTCTTTTTGTTTTCACATTGCACCCACCCACACATTTTCACAACTTATGTGCATTGGCTGTAGGGTGCTGGAATCATGAACCTATAGTCCTCCAGTTATAGTTGCACCATAATCCCTGAACCCTGGTTATGCTGACTGGGGCTGGTGGGAGTTGGGAATTCCACAGCTACTGAATGCCCACAGAATGGCCTGTCCCTGATCTGAGGCCTGTTTCAAACAAAAATGTTTGCCTACATTGAATGCACACGTTGCACGTACCCTGAGAACATACCACAGATCTATTTAATCCAGCATTCTGCTCCACTGCTACTGCCTTGACATTGTTGTTGATTTCTTACGGCAATTATATGTAAGTTGCTTTGGTGAGGAAAACTATAAATAAATAAATTTCCACAGCAACAAACTAGATGCCTCTAGGAAGCCACAAACAACATGTGAGGGCAACAGTCTGCATTGCTCTTCCCTCCCGGCCACTGATATTCACATATATGCCACATATATGCAGTCATCACATGTCTATACAAGGGTTGCATGCTTTTTCCTAGATGGAAGTGCTGTTGGTGCTGAAATTGTTTCATGTTTGAAGCAATCCTAGCCCCCCCCCCAAGTGTTGGATTCATTAGAGTCCTTCAGATATTCAGATCATATCTGTGCTGCAAATGACCTTTTTTCTGTGTCATGGGTTTGCATTGCTTGCCATATATTTGTTAGCTGCCTGCCTGCTTTTTCCATTGCTCCCATGTTGAATGCAGAGTTCTTCTTTACTTCCATGCCTGTTGGGATGTTTGATATACGGGCTTCAGTACAGAATAGAGATGTCCTCTATTACACATGGGGAACTGGGCAGCCCCTGTTGAAGCAACCACTAAAGGTGACTATGAAATGGGCTCATCTAGCTTCCCTGGTCTTTTCCTGCTGCTCTTCACTGGAGCTACTGGTAGAATGATTATTGCAAAGGAATAAGAAGGGACCAGGAGCAGTTTTTGTAACATGAGCAAGGCATTTTTTTGTGGTTATTGTAGCTCAGGAAAAGTGATGTGTGTCTCATAGCAAGCCGTAGTGGGGAAAGCAGAGTAAGGGCTTACATGGAAGTGTTTTGATCATTGTTTGGTTAACTAAAGGCTGGTAGCTGTCTGGCTGTCTGGGTGGCAGAGACCCGGGCACTGACTGGACATGCTAATACCAAGGTCTGAACTGCTGCCACCTACCCTGTGACTGGAGGCTATGATACTAGTCTCAAAGAAATGGTGCTGTGTCTGCCAACTGCTGTCTGCTTGGCAGGAGATGCAATGCCAGCTCTTATTCAAATGCCCATTGCCAGTTCCTTGGGATGCTGGTAACATGCGCTACAATTATTTGGAGAAAGACATGGCTGGCCTCCTCTCTTTCTAGGAAGCCATTCATGTTCCACGTGACTGCATTTGGGAAGCTGCAGTTTTTGAGCAGCAGTTGGGAAGGAGTGCTTAATTTTTCCACTAAAAATTTCCTTCCCTTAGCTTCCCTTTTCCCCTGTAGAGTTTCCAGATCATGAAAGCTGCCAAGCAGAGAAGAACATAAGCACCCTGATGCCTTTGCTCAAAATTGCTGCTGTGCATTTAATAAAGCAGTTGGGGCTTTGTTACATGCATTTGCATGTAATGTATAATTTGCCCTTTTGTTAGTACAGGAACTGGCTGACAGCCTAGTTGTGAAAGTAGAGAATTGGTCCTGATGTTCTCATCCTTTATTGTCCCCATTTCTTTATGTACCTGGGCTGATAATAGAGAAGGAAGGAACTTTGGGAGGTGTTTATAGTGAAGGAAGGAACTCGTGTGTCCAACTGTTTAATTGCTCCTGTCCTCTGACACTCCCTCCAGAACAGTCCCTCAAGATTCTGAAGACGAGAAACACATGGAGAATAAAGGCATTGTAGAAGACACTTTCTGCAGGACACGCTTTTGTTTCTTTTGATACCTGACCTCTTAACACTGAGTTCAGAAGTTCTAAGCACTGTCCCCTGCAACCCATCTCTGCACCCAAGCAATTACCTACTAGACACTTATCCTGTGTGTGTGTGTGTGTGTGTGTGGTTGATTTGGCACATACTTTCTCCATGCAGGTTTTTGCACCCAGGGCCCTACCATTCAGAAACCTCATTCCTCACTTTCATCTTGGCTGTGGGAAGGCAGGGAGCTGATAATGAGGAAGGAGTATAAATGTCAGCAGAAAACCAGCTTCAGTCAAAACTGATAAAAATAAACCCACCAGGCTTTCATTTCTCAGGATATTCATTCTGAGAGGGTGTCTCTTCCATTGGGTCCTAGAGATTCTCAGCGCAATCTCTGGTTTCTCTGCAAATGAAGACTTCCTTTTAAAAAAATAAAATAAAAAAATTGAGCTGACTTCCATTGGTGGGAATGCAGAAGGTGAATGGAGTCTTTCCTTAAACTGTATGATATGCATAGATTGTTTGCTAATCAGAAGCTCCTCACACGTAAAACGTTTGTCTGGAGTGTTTTAATCAGAGGTGGGATATGAAGAAAGCAATGAAGGTTACCATTTTAATAGCAAGGCCTCTCTTTCACATTTATAGTGGATTTCAATTCTCTCTCTTTAAAGTGTCTCTGTCTCAACCATTGTATGATGTGAGGGATCATAAAAGGAACTGTCCCCGCAAGGTGAAGGAGGACAAAGTTATCTGATGCAGTTCTTCTTGTTCTCAGGTTACATTGTCAGGTTGCTGCACACCATACAGCTGATTCAAGCTACAAATAGAGCTACCAGCCAATCTTTGTTGTTGCTGATAAGAAACTATATTGTGTTGCATCCTGCACTCAATCCCCCCCCCCCCGCAACACCCTGCATCTGTGACACACACACACACACACACACACACACACACACACACACACACACACAGGGCTGGCAATGTCTGAAAGCCACAAATTCCTAATTCTAACACCCATTAAATCCCTGCACCCCCCCCTTCCTAGCCAAATTTAAATTCTGCTTTCATGATGTTGAGAAACCTGATTCCACTGAGCCAGCCATCCCACTGGCCCCACTTATTTCTTACCTGGGTGCACTTGAAAATGCACTTGTTGTCTACAGCCTTAACAATTCCATAGTGTGAAAAGGAGGCATTTTCAAATGCGGGGCCATCATATACATGAGAATTTCAACATGATCAAAATTTCTCATGTTTAATTTATGTGACTAAATTAGCAATTTATGGACAGAATTTGAGGTTATCTGTGTGCCCTGCTATAAATTTCTCAGTTTCTGAACTCATTTGTACAAAATATGCATTCTGGTGATTTTTATTAATGCCCTGACAAATCCTGAGCTTTGTGCTCAGTCCGTAATACCATATTGTAAGATAGGAATGACATAGGCTTGCAGTGAAAGATTTTGTGGTCTTTTGTTGCTGCGTGATCTGATGTTGCAAGTGTAGTCACAGAATTGCATGAGTGGGACCTGCAACAAAATCTTGTCCTGTATCCTGCTCCTCCTGTTCACTCTTCCAGCCAGTCAGCCAGTGCCACAATAACCCAATCCATTCCCCCTCCCACCCAGTTTCCCACCCTCCATTTCATCTGCTTAATAGTATGTCAGCATTCTGCGATTACTGAGCACTCACATTACTTATTGGGCTTTTGTGGGGGAAGGATTTCCCCCACCACCACCACAGGGGTTTTTCCTTGAAGATATTGGGGGTGGGGTTACTTTTGCAAACCATAGGATTCAGCCAAGCCTGCTGAGACTCTTTCTCTCCCCCCCCCCGCTGTGTGTGTGTGTGTGTGTGTGTGTGTAAGGGGGAAGTGTCAGCTGGCTTGATAAAACAAACATTTGCACTCGGAACACATTTGCTTCTGTATATGCTCACAGAAGTTTGTTTCTTCTTGTCCATTCTCGTTCAAGCTTGAACATTTGTCGTTCTAATCTGCTTTTTCTCCAGTTTCGGCTTCATCTTTGAAACACAGAAGGAATGTATTTTATGGTACAAGCATATGTATAACACACTGAATAGATTATAAAGTGAGTGTTGCAGGCCTGTGCCTCTCTGCCTCTTAGTGGGCCGACTGCAGAATCCCAGTACAACCAGGACTCAATTCTCAGCTTGGCTTAGCTTTGTCTTTACCTTTCTCAGATCTGGACAGGTGAGAATGCCCACTTCACACTTATTAGCGGAGTAAAGCCATTACAGTGGGAGTAAAATGAACTCTGAGCACAACACCATCACTGAAAAGCCCCCTGTGGGAACTAGCACCAGCACGGAACAAAGAGACCATAGCTTTCTCATTTTCACCTTGGATGAGTGTCTCTAAAAACAAGGAGCTCCACGCCATCAGGGACATGCCTAGTGCCAGCCATCCTATCCGGTTGGAAGAAGAGGCAATGATGAAACTTATTATGCATAAACCACAGAGTGCAAAGTTATTTGGTCTTCTTGAGGCACAGTGCCTCCTGGAGTCCATTCTGGAGCAGTGCAGGTTATCACTTCCCCTTTGATGGCGAAGGCCAGGCAAATGAGGATTCTGTTAGGTGCAAAGCCTTCCAGGCCTAAGGCATGATCCATAGCACTGAATCTAGGGGTACTTCCAGATGGGAGCCTTCTATCAAAAGTGGGTGGTTCAGATTCAATTTGTGCATGTTTGGCACCTCTTTTTGTCATGGATAGCAATTGATATTCTGCTGTTTGCTGTCTATACCAGTGGGTGGCGTTTCATGGGATATATCTGGGCTCCTGTGCTTTTTTGTCCCTCTCCTCCATCACAAGACTGACAAAGGGGGATTGGTGCGAAAGACTTATCGTCATCATCATCATCATCATCATCATCATTATTGAAAGCCGAATGTATGTACTGCCATTCTAGCCTCCAAGGTAATTCCCCACATGTACTGTGTGTGGATCCTGAGAGAATGGCTCCTCTTAACTGGGTTGTTAACATGCTTTCAGCATGCAGCAACTGATGGAAATATCATTTGGGCCACTAGAAACCAAATGACTATTTTGTTCAGGTGAGGAGCAGATGGAAGTAAGGGGGTGTAGTGCTAAAGTCTGCTTACGAAAACAACACCATCAATGTGACAAACTGCCCACCTAAACAACAACAAACACATTAATGAGCTTACACACAAATGAATAGCCTGCTGGATCAGACCAATAGTCCATCCAATTCACCAGCCTTTTCTTACACAGTGACCAGCCAGCAACAATGATGGAATATATATATAAGGTTATTTTTTTTACTTGTAGGATTTTATGTGATAAGGGGAAATCTAGATTAAGTGTAAAAAATAAAGTATGAGTTGGTATTTTAATGATTACAACTTTATGTGGACATCACACACACACACACACACACACACACACACAAACAAACTTGTATGCCTGGCAGTACCCATTTCACAATAAACTCCTGACTGGAAGCACCCTGTATTGCCAAACAGGCTTCATTTTGCTTCGACTCAGACCAACACGGCTACCTACCTGTAACTATTACAACAAGCGATCTGCTTATATCCAATGGGAGGTGCTGTGTTCACCTCTCCTGCACCAGAAATGGATAGACAGAAACACATGGATGGATTTAGATATGCAGAAAGTCATTTACGCCCAAACAAAGAGAGTGAGAGAGATCTTGATATCCATGATGACTCAGAACCATAATTAAATGGCTGTTCCCAAGATATTTAGATAAGGGGGTAATTAGTTAATTAGCAACAACACCAATCAGAGGCAGAAAGCACAGCAACTCTGGGAATCACCCACCCCCTTTTTTCCGTGGTGAGCGCTTCCCAGAGTGGAAGCCTTTTTCAGTCCCTTGGTGGTGGTGGCCCACCTAGAACTTGGTTGTGCGAAGTGACCACCAAGCGCTGGGCTTTGGAGCCGCATTGTCTGGGATCCCAACAGGAGCGTGTCTTTCAAAAAAACCTTATTCCAAGTACCAGTAGATCTTCATGATTAGAAGAATACAATTTACTTTGATGGTGGGGCGGTAGAGAAAGCAACAGTTCTTTCCCCTGTCATTCATGCCAACCTTGCATCACGTGAGCAAGATGAAACAAGTCCCTGATAAACCATATTTCTTTTAAAAAAGGCACCTTTTAAGATATTTGACTGTGCCTCTTGTCCCCATCTCTTCCATAAGCTAAATGTGGTCAGTCCCATTTCCCCATTATATGTTGTGCATTCAGTAAACCCTTTAATTGTCCTTGTTTCTTTAGTACGAATCCTTTCCAGTTTGTTTGTATCTTTATAATGTGGTGGCCAGAAGTGGGTGAAAAAAACCCCCACAAAAAAACAATTGAGTCAGCAGCTGTGGTCGCTTGGCAGTGGGAGCCAAATTGTCACAGCGCAGTGCAAGCTGCTGGGGCTGCAGAGTCAGGGGCGTAATGAGATCTTAATAGTGCAATTACAGCCCATTGATTTACTCAGCACATAATTGGCAGTGGCAGCAGCTGCCCAGTAATGGATGGCTGTGATTATTGGCAGTGAGGAGTCAGGATAGACAGCGCTGAATTTTTGAGGGGCCATGGCTCAAGTGCATGCTTTGCATACAGAAGGTCCTGAGCACAGCATCAGCTAAAGGATTTCAGGAAGCAGGCTGGGAACAACCTCTTTCTGAGATCCTGAAGAGCACTGCTAGCCGAGAGTATGAAATGCTGAGCTAGGAAGACTAATGGTCTGACTCAGGATAAGGCCGTTTCATATGTGCCAGTGTGGCGCAGTAGTTAGAGTGTTGGACTAGGACCCGGGAGGCCAGGGTTCAAAACCCCAGTCCTCATGAAACTCTTTGGGTAACCTTGGACTATTCACAGTATCTTAGGCAGCCCACCTCACAAGGACTGTTGTAAGGGTATATTGGGGAGGAAGAAACCATGTACACCACCTTGAGCTCCTTGGAGGAAAGTGGGGGTGTAAATGGAAGGTATAAATATATAAGAAGTTAACATACGGGGAGCAAAGTGGTAGCGGTGATGGAAGGCTTATGCTGGTAACTGCTTATGTTGAGAAATGCTGCAAGGGGAGCAGCAGATGGAAAGGAAAATTAGAGGGGGGTTTTCAGGTGCATTAAATAGGCTCACTACTTCCTCTCTCTCAATTGCTCACCGGTGACACTTTTTGTTCTAGATTTGGATGCACGAGGAAGGATACATGGCAGATGGGATTTGGATGGGGCAGACCCACTGCGGGATAGTCCCACTGTAGGTGTCACCTCTGTTTCTCTGGCCCCAAGTGCAAGGATGGCTCCCTACAAACACGACAATAAAGAGCAGTACCTTAGCAGTACCTCTTTTGTTTAGGAGGTGGCACATTGGACTTCTTTCACAGCTGCACTGAAATTCTGGATTTCTCCATTGATTTCTGTAAGTAGCTCTCTACTTACAGAAGTAGAGAGCTACTTACAGCTACCCTGTTTCCCCTTTTTTAATACATAGTCATAAAGTAAGCCATGGCAGGGTTTTTAAGGATTTGAGAAATATAAGACATACCCCGAAAATAAGCCATACTTCCACGCCGCGGAAACCAACCCCCACAGGCACCTCCACTCACAGAGTCACTCCATGCGGCCGGCACTGCAGGAGCGCGATCAGCTGTGAAGCGGCGCTCCAAGAGCGTCCCTACTGCTTCCGTGCTTGCTGCCACCGCTGGGCTCACTGCTTCTTCCTTGCCTGGCCCAGCCAAGGAGCTTGGAGCGCCCTGCAGCAGCGGGCGGAGCGCCTGAGCCAGCGGCCTCCGCCTGGCCTGGTCAAAGACGCCTGCCGCCCCGCCACCCGGAACCAGTGGTTGCTGCAGCACCGAGCACTCAAGAGAGCCCAGCGGCGCCCTGAGCCATAAATACCATACCGGCAATAAAAAAATAAGACACCCCACCGAAACTAAGCCACCCTGTGTTTTTTTGAGGAAAAAAAGTTATAAGACGGTGTCTTAAAAAAGGGGAAACACGGTACTTGCTTTCTGTGAGCGTGCTCTGGCCCATGGGGTCACGAAGGGTCGGACACGACTAAACAACAACAAGTTGCTCTCACTTGTGCCCAGGGGAGAAAACAAGAAATGATTGAAACCAGGAACTGCTCTGTGTGCTAGTTTTAGTAAATATTGTGATCCAGACAGTTTGCAAGGAGTCACCCATCTCAATGGCCCTGGTAGGGCCACTCAATGTCCACTCACATTGCCTCTCTTGGCAAGATGAAGAAACAGAGGGATGAGGTGCATTGGGCTTTGTTGAAAATGTAGTGAGAAAACTTCTTGGCACTGTGGCAGGTCATGAGAAGCTGATGGTTTAAATGTTATTCTTAATGAAAGATGAGGTCCTGGTGAGCAAGAGGGCAAACGTTAGGTACACTTCATGCAAACCTCCCTGAAAGACCTGGTGGCAGCCAGCCACATCCACAGCCTATGCTTCATGTTTCACACACCACACATAGTTGAGCAGGCCTGTGAATTTCTGAAAATCCATGTTGAGAAGTAACACAGAAATTTTGAAAGCAAGTTATCCTCTCCGAGGTTTTCATCCCTAATGAAGGTGCTAATTGCCCTATTGATTTCCATTAGAACATGGCACACTTAGGCCTCACATTTACCATTCTGACAGCTCCTGCGCCTTCATAATATGGTCAGTAACCATAGTCCCTAACAGCAGTGCTGTGTTTGGAGAAGTGAAACTCAGTGTTTATTCACCTGGAATTTAGTTAGTGGCGGTCAGGGAGGTGGATAAAGTTCCTGCAAAGAATTTCAGACATTCCTTATATTGGATTAAACCTGTCATGCTGCACTGCCTAGCTGTGACATTTCTTCTGGGTCACAGAACCTAAAGTGCTCCTTCTTTTCCCTGCAGCTGGCATTGGACTTCTTTTGCACCCATTGTAGTGGGTGTTCTTAAGACCTTGGTATAATAAGCAGCATGAAAACACCTCTTGGCCTTGCCTCAGAAACACAAAGTGCAGAGGCTTCCTATTTTCTTTGCATCTCTGTCACTTCTGAAGCTGCTCTGTACACCTTCTAGTATTGTGCAATCCAGTCGCCCTGTTTGCTGTTCCTTCACCACTGTGTGTGTGGGGGGAGGTGTTGTATATAGTTAGTGATCTCTTGAGTCCTGTTATTTTGGAAACAAATCAAGTGTGTTTCTGCACCATTTCAAATCACAGAGAAAACTTAATATGTAGGGTTTTTATCAAATCTGGGAACCAGGAAATGGGAGAATATGTGAAACCCATCAAATTCCTTGCAGTATCCTGTCTGCCAGGAAGCCCTGAATTGATTAGAATCATGATCAAAAGGCTTGTTGTGAATGTCTTCCTATACAAATTCCAGAGCCAGTCTTGTCTATGCTCAGTCTGAATGTTTGAAGTTTGCCTCTAAGCCTGGCACTGTGAAACATAGCTGTCCTTGGGTCAGAAAAGAGCAGCAACAAACCAAATTAATATACAAAACACTGTCTCAAAACACATAAAGACAGAATTGCAAGATGAGAAGGGTTTCTCTCACCCACTCTCCTGGCACAGACCAGGGAATTTCCTCTTGTTAACACTAAGCCCATTCTATTTAAAAACAACAACAACCCTTGTCTTTGGCTACACGCGTCACCTCTAGGAAAGCTCCTGGTTTTGCTTGGCAACCTAGGAGTGATGGTAAATTCAGCCCTTCCCTGGGCAGCTTATTCCAGTGCTTAATCCAATTCATAACCATTGTTGTTCCCAAGTGGGATGTGTCATGCTTCACCTCCCAGCTGTCAGTTCTTGTTGTGCTTCCTTCGCTCTTTAGTGCTCAATTTCTTCTCCCTGGGAAGGTATCTGCCAATGCACTAATTCCATTGCACCCTTCTCTTTAAGACATTAAACAGATTCGAACCCTTATTGTCTGTGACTCTCAGGCTCTCTCATCTAATTTCTAGATGGAGCAGTGAGGGCCGGGGGGGGGGGGCAGGGGGAGATACATGGGTGGAGGTCTAAGGATCCTTCCCCGATATTCCACCCCACAGAGATTGAATTGGCCAGAGTATCTCATTTGCATGCAGGGGGCTAAATACATTTCAGCTTTCCAGTCACAGCGGGAGAGGAAGGAGGCAACTGCTGCTGCAGTAAATTGCATTTGAATTTACAAGTACCTGCCTGCTGGTCTGCAGTTTTGAATGTGTTTTGGAGGGGAGACAGAGGGAGATTACTTTTTTTTTTAAAGGCCCATTCAGAACACTGTTGTGCTTAAAATCCTTTGGTTCTTTCTTTCTACCATGTCACCTCTGGAGTCTCTGTGTTGCCAGTCCGATACAATGGGTAGCATCCTTAACATGCTCTCCAAAAGCCTGCCATCCCATGGCATGCCAGAACAAAACAACTGGTGTGGATTCTATGCTATCCAGTGTGCTTTGTGCAATGTTCTTAACCCACAGGTGTAGATTCCTGCTTTGAATCTAAATAAATGTGTCAAAGGGAAGCGGAGTTGCAAGTGTGCTTCCCTTTGGCACAAGTGCAGGGTATATTCCCCTGAGAAATGCGATCCATTTTCACCACCTGCTGGCTGTTGGCTGATCCTACCTGTCTCCTGGCTGTTGTCTGCATACCTCCAGCAGGCACAGCAAGGCCAGCAGCTGTGGAAGCGCCACTCCCAGGGGCTGGATCCGAGGCCACTTTGGTACTAATTACTGCCCACAAGCAACAGGGAGGGATGGGGGGAGGAGGTGTTTGAAGGATGCATGCTGTGTTGGTGGTGCTGGCGACCAGCTTGGTGGGAGTGGCTGTGGTGCCATTTGAAATCTAGTGGGCCTTCTTGGCCCCATAGGAGTTTCTTCTGCTCCCAACCCTGGCAAGGTGCAGCTGGAGTCTACTGCACCACAGGACATCACAGACTGCCAGGACAGGGATGGCTGGGATAGAGACAGCCCTGGAAGGCTCTGGAGGTGTGGCAGCAGATGTCAGAGCAGCTTTCAAGCTGGGCCCAGTACATCATAGGTCTGGGAGCCACCATGTTTAGTCCCAGAAAACCTCTGTTTTCCGAGAAAGGCTTAGGCTTCAACATCAACTTCGTTAGACTGGTCATGTTGTGCGGATGCCTGATGATCGTCTACCAAAGTAACTACTCTATTCCGAACTTAAAAATGGAAAGCGTAATGCTGGTGGTCAACAAAAGAGGTTTAAAGACTGTCGCAAGGCAAATCTTTAAAAATGCAGTATAAACACTGACAACTGGGAAACACTGGCCTGCAAGCGCTCCAGTTGGAGAACAGCCTTTACCAGAGGTGTCATGGGCTTTGAAGACACCCGAACTCAGGATGCAAGGGAGAAACGTGCTAAGAGGAAGGCACACTTGGCAAATCCACACCGTGATCAACTCCCGCCCAAAAACTAATGTCCCCACTGTGGAAGGACGTGTGGATCCAGAATTGGCCTCCACAGTCACTTACGGACCCATTGTTAAAATCGTGTTTATGGAAGACAATCTTACTTGGTTACGAGTGATCGCCAAAGAAGAAGAAGACTTAGCACCAGTAGTTGATTGCAACTGGCTCAGGACTTATGTGACATGGATAAATTAAAGCAAAAACACCCCTCAAGAAGCCTGCCTAGTGAATGTCACACCAACAACCTTTCATCTGTCGTACTTGCACTTGGCTGAAGGGGTAATGCCATTTAATTTATAGCACCGTGGCGTGAGAGAGCCCCAGCACTTAGCTATGTTGTCTCCAGAGGAAAATGAGGCAGACAGTAGACTCTAATAAGGAATCAGAATTCCAATTTAATTCTGTCTTCTAGGAGAAGCAGATCTGAATGGAGCAAAGGAGATAACTAGAAGGCGATAAAGAGAGGTGGAAATAGAGGTAGGAGCGAGAGAGAAAGACACAGTCACATGCACACATGCAATCACTTTGGCAGTCTGGAAGTTTTTAGAGGCTGAGCATCAGGAATGCGGTTGTTGGTATCTCCTCACTTGTTAGCAAGAAAACTATGTCCAGGCACTGTGGTGGCGGCTGTTTAGAAAGGGTGGTGTAAAGGGGCAAAAGGTTTTAAAACTTCCATGCCATCCTTATATATCTGTAAGGTTGCTTATCTCTTCTGAATTCAATGTTCACAAAATATCAACAAATCAAAAACATTGCAACCTTCAGTCCTTGTTAAAAATCAATCAACATACTCAGCCTGTCAGTTAAAACACTTTTCACAGCACTAGCAACCCACAATCCAAGCCAGAAGGCATTGATCAATAACAGGATACAGAGGAGAGATGTATTTAAAGACTTCCAGATAGCTTAATGAATGGCAGCCCTCTCTGGACCCTCTGGAAGGGCATTGCAAAGCTGTGGGGCCACTACGGAAAAGGCCCTCCCTCTCATGGCCACCAACCTCACTGATGTAGGAGGTGGGTGCATGATGAGAGCCACCACTGCACATCTCGGTGTGTGGGCAGCCTGATGATGGGTGCAGGTGGTCCTTCAAACCATTTAAGACTTTAAATATGAAAGCAAGTCATTTAAATTCAACTCAGAAATGTCACAGAAGCCAGTGTGGCTGGTATGGTAAATATATTACTGAAGCTGACATTCTTATCCCTATCAAAACTTAAGTTTCAAAGGGCAGTCCCACAAAGAGCATAATGCACTTGTCAAGCCTGGATGTGAGCAGGGCACAAAATGTTTTGGCTGAGTTAGACCTATTCAGATACGGCTGCAGTTGGCATATCAGCCAAAGAATGCACCCCTAGCTACCAGCACCACCTGAGCCTACATCGGTCACACCAAGTCCAGGAGTGCTTCCGAACTGTGTACCCAGTCTTTCAGGGGAGTGCCACCCCATTGAGAACCAGCTCCAAACCTCCTCCAGAGCAGTCAGTCTCCCATCCCACAGGACTTCTGTATTTCATTGATTCAGCCTCAGTTTGTTTGACCTCTTCCTTCCCAGTGTGACAAGCTAAGGAACATCTCTTGGATTGAAAGATGGAACAGAGAGATAGAGTTGAGTGTCACCAACATACAGCATGCAGCAGACACAATCCAGGCATGACAAAGTGGCAGGTCCTTCCTCTGTGGGCACAATATATATGTTCCTCATACCTCCCTGTGGTATAGATGGAAGCGGGGAGTCTGGGAAGCCAATTCTGCACTGCAGGTTGATTATCTCCCTGCTGGTGACTGGGCACTGAAGACAGGATATTCCATGGCATGGCTAAAGGCTGGGCAAGCTGGTCTGGAGCAGTAGGAAGCAATTACCATCCCGCTGAGCCGAACCCTAATCCCCTCAAACAGCACGAGGGGCTGGCAAGCCAAACACGCCTCAATCAGGTTAAAGTGTGAAGTTGGGATTAGCCAAGAGAATGAGAGCCTCATAATACCATTGCACCCCCTGCTTGCACCAGGCTCAGCCTGCCCCATAGGGCAGGAGATTAAGTGTTTGGCTTGTCTGCCTGAGTGGGCTCCCCACTGGGAAAGCTATGTCCTATGGATGTCAGACAGTTTGGCTTTAGTTCCTTGCTGAGTGCTGGCCAGGATCTCACACTGGGAGGCTTCACTTGCTCCCACAATCGAGGCACCAATCCCAGTGAGGGATCCCTCCAAGTGGCTCATGTCCAAGGCACACAGGGGAGGAGTGATGGCTGAGGCAAAGACAAAAGAGAGTGTGCAATGTTGAGGGTGCAGGCTAGCCAGGAAAACTCTCTCAGTGATTTGTTTGGTGATGGGATGCGACCACAACTGAAACTGGAAATTGGGTCAGATTGCCCTGGAGAGACTGGTGGTCATGCCTGTTTTAAAGGAGTCATTGGGTGAAAGAGATGAGATAATCTTTTCTAAACTAAATGCAGGGATAATTAAAGGAAATCAGCATGTTTTCTGGACAAAGTGGTTTACGTCTTGGCACATCATATTTCACTTTGTATCAGGAAATATAGACAATAAGGCTGACTTGGGGGTCTGTTGGAATTATTTGTGGTAGAATGGAAGAGATTTCTTGGAACACCCTTGTCCAGACTGAGCATTCCCATCACATGTGGAAACCCACCCACCCCTGTTTATTGCCCATTTAACATTGAGCAGTAAAAAGTAACGTGAGTGCTTTAGTTTTATGAACCTCATATTCTATTTGTGTTGCTATTAAAGGGCATTTAGTTCAAAGTCAGATGAAGAGCCTGGGAGATATTTGCCCTGCTCTGTAGTCCTACCAGAATTTGTATTGCTTGAAACATACTTTGTTGTATGCATACTGGTTATGGGGTCCCCTAGTTTTCACTCACTAAGAGATTATCCTCCATTCTGTAATAAGGCTGCTTTTCTTGGGGGTCCCAATTTATCTGACTCAGCATAAATGGGTGGCAGGATGGTGCAAGTAATGGTCAGATTGTTCCTCTTAAGCTAGACAAAGCTGTTGCTGCAAGCTGTTATTCATCAAGACTGGAGCAATTTGTGTCTGGGAAACTGGCAGCTTAATGTTCCTTGGAGTTACTGTGATACTGAATGAAAACAGGTCCATACATGTACCGTACAAGAGGGAGAGAACAGGGTGATTTTCTCCATTATTTCCACTCACCTCTAGAGCAGCTGCCTCCCTGAAGAGAGGAGTGTGAATATGAACTCTCCAAAGGCAGGGAAGGTCGATGGTTACATTACTCCAAACTATGCTCTGGCTCAACATCTGTGCAGCAGGTTGCTAGTGGTAGTTGGGGACAGACCAAGACCATGGAGAAGAAAAGAACCAAAAGTGAATAAAAATAGCAATATAATCAGTCGCTGTGAAGAGCTGGTGGACTCCAACCAAGTCATTTGTGGTAACAATGTTTTGGAAGATTTGAAGTTCCTAATAATCTCTAATATTCTCAGATTTTTAATTCTGAGGATGAAGCGATTGGAACTCCTACTTTCAGAAGAACTATGGTTTTAAAAACTTTCAATACGTCACAGAATATTGAGTTGTCTAGAACTCTAAAAGTCCTCATTAGATGGGAATGTTATTTGTGCTTTGGCGTTTTCACAAGGGCCTGGTTGTTCTAACAGTTTTGTGATCATGCACTCTTTCAGAGGAGAAATGTTGGCTCCCTGTTCCCAAAGGTTCTTTCCTTGGATTTAAAGTGCCTCCAGCCAAATGCGCCCAATGAGTGTTTTATAGGATTGTGTGAATAGGGACGGGTTCATATACAATGCTAGCTCATGATTTATTTATTAGACAAATCTAAGCCATGGCTTAGCGTTATGTGTGAACCCAGTCCAGCCACTTCATTAATGGTTTAAGGTCACTTGCTAATCAAGATTTGTAGTTGCTTTATAAACTTTAGTTAAAATTACCCACAGCTTAGTCCTGCATGTGAACTTCGACCTCTTTCTTAACTATAGTTAAGGAGCTAGTGTGTCCCAAATGCTACAGATCTGCAGATGAAGAGTGGCAAAAAAATTGAAACTGCTGTTAAGGCTCACTTGCTCTTGCTGGTGCTTTTAACCATTCTGTGACACAATAAGCTAAGACTTAAGTGAAAACCTGACAGGCGCTACAGCTTTAACTATGGTTTGTTTTTGTTTTTTAACTATGGTTAAGGGTTAAACCACAGATTCTAGGGTTTGCTGATCAGAAGGTCGGCAGTTCGAATCCCTGCAACGGGGTGAGCTCCCATTGTTTGGTCCCAGCTCCTGCCCACCTAGCAGTTCGAAAGCACACCAAAGTGCAAGTAGATAAATAGGGACCGCTTCGGCGGGAAGGTAAACGGTGTTTCCGTGCACTGCTCTGGTTTGCCAGAAGCAGCTTTGTCATGCTGGCCACATGACCCGGAAGCTGTCTGCAGACAAACACCGGCTCCCTCGGCCTATAGAGCGAGATGAGCGCCGCAACCCCAGAGTCAGACACGACTGGACCTAATGGTCAGGGGCGCCTTTACCTTTACCTAATGTTAACCATTACAACATGTGAACCAGACCTATGAGTCCCTAGAAACAATTCCCCTTAGGGAATACATGGGAATAAGGTTAGCAAACTCTTCTCACTAGCTAGTTGTCAAAAAGTGAAAGAAATTTGGAAAAGTAATAGTGGAGCCTGGATTTTCTTATTTTTTAAAAAATTGCCTAGGTAAATAGATCTATATATCAAAGGCAGATGGTGTGGTGGGGCAGTGATGCTCACCTCCCAACAGCTGAATTGTTGCTGCTGCTTACCAGGTGGTGTGGGCCAAACCCCAGATTGGCTCCAAAGCAGTAGCACCAGGTTGCCTCCGCTGATGTGATTGTACCATGCCAGCCTTCTCACTGCCTCACCCCTCCCAGTTGGCAGCAGCAACTGAACTGTTGGAAGGCCTCACCATGTTCTCTGCTGCTGCTACATAGAGATTGCTGAGGGATCCCATCACCTGAATACCCTAGTGCTGTTTTTAGCACCTCCTAATATTAAATTGCCTCTTTATAGCACACACCATTCACATGTGGAATAAACTGAATGAATAGATAAATAAATGTGTCAATCTTTGGAAGTGTTTTGGTCTCCCCCAACATTCACATATTACCAGGAAGATGTTAAGCCTCTGCTAACCTCACAGTAGGGACGCGGGTGGGGCTGTGGGTTAAACCACAGAGCCTAGGGCTTGCCGATCAGGAGGTTGGCGGTTCGAATCCCCTCGACGAGTGAGCTCCTATTGCTTGGTCCCAGCTCCTGCCAACCTAGCAGTTTGAAAGCATGTCAAATTGAAAGTAGATAAATAGGTACCGCTACCAGCGAGAAGGTAAACGACGTTTCCGTGTGCTGCTCTGGTCCGCCAGAAGCGCCTTTGTCATGCCGGCCACATGACCTGGAAGCTGTACACCGGCTCCCTCGTCCGATAATGCGAGATGAGCGCCGCAACCCCAGAGTCGATCATAACTGGACCTAATGGTCAGGGGTCCCTTTACCTTTACCTTTAACCCCACAGTGCCTGGGTTAGAGAGATGTTTCAGAGGTGAATTGGAGAGGAATACGAAGGTGAACATATTCTCTTTAAAAAAAAATTTTAATTCATTTTCAAACAAATTTATAAAAACACAATACACACATAACACTAATAAAAACAAAACAAAACAGAAAACAGAAAAAGAACAATTAATACAAACATAATCTTCTCATTTCATAATTTCATTTAACCTCTTTGGGCGACTTCCTCAAGTCCCTCCTATCTGAATTTCATTTTTAATCATCTTTAGCAGTTTCCTAATTTCTAAAACAATATTAAATATAATCAATATCATCTCCTGATTAAAATTTACCTTATTTTAAAATCGTATCTTATTTATACACTAAACAGCATTCCTACCTCTAAACCGATAGCCTATATAAACTTCCAAAAATACTTATAAACTATCAAATTTTGCAATATTTTTTCAAATATGCTTTGAATTTCTTCCAATCTTCTTCCACCATCTCTTCTTTCTGGTCGCGGAGTCATCCAGTTAGTTCGGCAAGTTCCATAAAGTCCATCATTTTCATTTGCCATTCTTCTACAGTTGGTATTTCTTGGATCTTCCAGTTCTTGGCAAGTAATAATCTTGCAGCTGAAGATGAACATATTCTCAGCTCTAGCCTTTTCATCTCATGCTCCTTAGAAAAGCAGTAGTGGGTTCCTGGGGTGTGAGCCAGAGGGAAGGAGGCTAAAGAAAGTTGCTTCCAAAACACGTCCTCTGAGAGAAACATGTCTCTAAATGCACATCAATTATACCTCTTTTATTTTGACTTCCAGTTTACCTCTCTGTAGTTTGTAAACTTTAACCTTATTATATCGCACAATTCTTAACCTATTTACATCATTATCTATTCTTTAATTTGTATTGGGTTAGGGTTAGGGTTAGGGTTAGCGCATTTAAAGATTTTCTTTGTTTTTGTCCAATACTTCATGTTTTTGTTGTTGTTTTTGTGTGTGTGTGTTTTTGTGTGTTTTTTGTTTTTTCCCTGTATTCTTTTTTTTGTAAAAGAAATATGTGGATGAAGAATGTTTGTGTTTGTGTTTGTAATTATGTGGTTTGTTAATGTTTTTAACAAGAAAATTAATAAAAACCTATTTTTTAAAAAAGAGAGAGAGAGAGAAACATGTCTCTTCGGGCAAAAGTTGCACAGCCGCTGCCTGTAGCGACACGAGGGTCCAGTCTAAAGGAGTGTTGGACACTCATTATAAACAGCGGAGGTTTTTTAATGATGCCGCTTAGCTGGAGAGGTTGGTTGTTAGCAGAAGTGTGGAGAAGAAACCAGGATGTCATGCACACTTCCTTTCCCCAATGCTATGTGCCAAGTCTGAGGAGCTGCTGTTCTGTCTCAAAGGTAACAGATTGAAGAGGTGACATCAGTCAGCAATGCAAGAGCTTCTGCTGCCCTCTCCTGGTTAGGTTTGAGCTGTACTGTGGCAATCCTACTTTCTTCCTGCTCTTAGATTACAGTTGTTATTTTCAAAAAAGGGTCGCAGGGGTGGTGGAGCAGGCTGTGTGTTTGTGTCCACACAATAGTGTGTGTGCACATGTTTGTGTGTTAGTCTCATGATACAGAAATTTATCAGAAGGCACCTCACTGATAAGCATCAGCCATTATAGGCTTGCACGAAACAATTTGCATGGAAGTTAGGAAATGGCAGCAAGGCAATTAAAAA
Source organism: Zootoca vivipara (assembly GCF_965207765.1). Classification (NCBI taxonomy): domain Eukaryota; kingdom Metazoa; phylum Chordata; class Lepidosauria; order Squamata; family Lacertidae; genus Zootoca; species Zootoca vivipara. Next base: position 55,343,493 of record NC_142588.1, on the reverse strand, counting down.
CCATCACAGCCTGTGCTCTTTTAAGTTTCCACTCAGGTACTGTGGTGTGTGTGGTGTGTGTGTGTGATGCATAGAATTGCCAAGTGTCTTTGTTAATAAATCAGCAGTCCCTCCCTGGACATTTCTGTTCTGAGGATGCCTCTACTCCAAGGGTTGGGAGAGGCAAGTGTCCACTGTCCACTCCCTTCTCCCAACCCCTTCATGACTCTTGGTGAGATGCAAGGGGCCAACAGGGTTACTGGATGAGCCATGCTGTGGAATGAAGAGCTGGAAGAGGTTTTGCACCTGATAAGGCTGCGGTGTGACTCACCTTGTTTCTTGCATGCAGGTGCCAGAGACTGGAATATGCATCCTCATTGTCCATTAGGTCACCTCCTTTGCTATTTTTAAAATGGAGTGTTCATGTTTGTTTTGCTATTTTTAAAAATGGACTGACTGGGTTGCTTTTGTACCTTGCCGTAAATCAGGTGGACACTGGATCTTTGAAAATGTGTGTTCTTATTTAAATTGCTTAAGGTATTCAAACCACCATCAGTCATCTCATCTTGCTGCCATGACAGAAGTGGCATGAGATGAACCATTCATTCTATGAATGGGGCACAGAATGCAATGCTGTTTGTTGTGCCAGTGTCCTGGTGGGTGTTTGGTGAAAAGAGCAGCATTTTGGGCCACACACAGCTCTTCTTCAGTGCCAGAGCTCACTCTGGTGCATATAAAACAGTAAGGATGGTCATGCATCTGAGCATGTGCAGAATATTTCTCGATTGCTGCTTAGTATTCCCCTGCTAGTCCTCATAACCTGATGCCTCACCACCTTGCCAACCCCCCGTACTTCATTGTCTCTCCACTGACAGATGGCTCTCTTAAAATTATCATCTGCAGGGACTTGAGCGAGAACCTGCTTCTGGCTGTTCCCAGGAAGGCGTTTCGTGGAGCTACTGATCTCAAGAACTTGTGAGTGACCTGGCCCAGCAGGGCAGCGGATAGGGAAGCACAGCATGCCACATTGCCCTGGAGAAATTGGCATTATGTTTCATGCATGCAAAAATTGAGGTCATAGGGCTAACAACTGTGTAGAGGAAGATCTCAAAAATTCCTTCTACAACAGCAAATACTAATAGGATAACAGCAGTGGGAACGTGTCCCACAGATATAATGCAGTGCCTGTTGCACCCCAAATCATATTTCCCACCCACCCATACCTATCCCTTTCCTCCTCTTGGCTACTTGCAGTTCTCCAGTGCTTCTAATGCATACCACCAAGTCCTCCAGCATTTCTTCTCGTTTCATTGAGTGCAGCAGATTGGTCTGTGTGTCGAGCATCCTAGGTATTGGTCTGCCAGCACAGCTATTGAGAACAGGTATATTAATCTCCTCTTTCATCATTCAGACAACTGGACAAGAACCACATCAGCTGCATTGAGGAAGGGGCCTTCCGTGCTCTCCGTGGCCTGGAAGTTTTGTAAGTGTCTCTGGGAGGGCTCTGTAGAAGGTTTGTCCCATCGGGCTGGATGGAGAGCCTGCCTAGAGAGGCATGACTGTGGTAGAATCCAGCTCAGTTGATGGGAGGGTGGTCTGGAAGCACCCGGGGGCTAGGGCTAACTCTTCGCAAGAAACAGTGCCCACCCCAAAATGTGGGCAGAGTCTGTTTTTCTCTATATCTTTATCACTGGTGTATTATCTGCTGGCTCAGGTTGCCATAGCCTTCAACACCCCACTCCTGGCCACTATTCAATTGTAGGCACCAGGCCACATCAGAAATGTTTTCAACTGAGAGTGTATATCCTGAGATTCCCACCCATGCTGGTAACATACAGGGTCCAGGTAGCATTCCTTCTCCCCAGAAGGATGGAGGTCTTTTGGTATTCCACCGATTCTGTATCAGTTGCAGTGCTTCCTAGCAGAACTGAAAGTGCTATTTTCCACCTTTAGAGCCCTCATTGGTTTGGGGCTAAGTTATCAGAAGGAGAAGCTGTGCCAGTATGAATCTACCTTTGCTTTATGGTGGATATCAGAAGCCCTACTTGTTGGCCTGCATTTGAGATCATTTAGATTGGTGGCCTTCTCAGTGGTGGCCCCTACTTTATGGGATACCCTCCCAAGAGAAGTGTTGATGGGTCACTTTAGATTCAGTATTTAATTTGTTTTGAACTGTTTTTAATGTTGAATTTTAAATTGTTTTCAAAGGGTGGGCGATAAATCAATACAACAACAATAGTAATAATTACCAGTAGTAATAATCGTCCTACTATATTGAAATGCAATTGTGCATAGGATTGTAGCTTAAGAGGGTTTTAAAAATCCATTCCCAGCAGTGAAAACAAAGCAAAACAAATAACATTATACCTGGGCTGGTTTCAAAAGTGATCATGTGACAACCCAAAGCCCAGTAGCTCCCCTTGTGCAAACCACTGGAGCCTAGTCCTGAGCTTACTAATGTCAGGAGGGCCTTCCTCCCAACCTTAAGGGGAGTGGTGGGTCAGATGAAGGGAAGCAGACCTATTAGTCAATGTAACTTTTCTTGCTAAGGGATGCCCTAAAATTCACCTGTTGATCTGTCACTCCTCTGTTGTAGGGGTGTGTTAGAACTGGCCCTTGCTTCTCCCATGCTGAAAATGATTTTGAAAATGAGATGTGCTGTCAGTCTGAGAAGTGTCACATGCCACTCTGTGAGCGTTGTTTGTTTGTGTGTGCACTGCACACACAGCCAGATGAAACGACAAGATGTTTCTCTCCAACATTCACTGATGCTCTTCCTCTTTCCTGCAGGACTTTGAACAACAACAACATCAGCACCATCCCCATCTCCAGCTTCAACCATATGCCCAAACTGCGCACCTTGTGAGCACATGATGAAGCAGCCCAAGGGCAGAGTGGGACTGGGGGTGGGGTGGAAGACCGCAGACTGGAGATTTCATAAAGCATGGTGGGCTGGGAGCTACCAATCCGTACAAGGAATCCTGGTGGCAACTTTTCACTTTTAGGTCCTGCAGATCTCCCTTCTTGGCACTGATGTTTTCATAGTAGGTAATGCCTGGCCCTGTGCCCAGGATCCCAAGAACCTGGGGCCCTACGAAGATGTGGGATGCTGCCCCCCAATGGCAGAAAGAGCCACAGCTCTGTTCATGGAGCTGTTGGTTCCTTTAATGACAAGGTGCATTATGGGACAGAAAGTGGTGGCATTAATGTGGTGGGCAGGACGCTGGGTGACAGCAATCCAGTCCATGGAATGGAGAGTACTAAGGCCCAAACCCCACAGCTTCAGATCCCTATGGGACTGGACTCTCCCAGGAAATGTCCCCACATTTTCATTCCAACTCAGTAAGCCTAAGTCCTTCTCTCTAGGAATGGCTTTACCTATCTATGCAGGTGTTTCAAGAGGGAGCTGTGGAAAGACAATGATTGATGTTTCTCCCCCCCCCCCACCTTTCCTCCCCTGGGTCCCTACAGCCGCTTGCACTCCAACCAGCTCTTCTGCGATTGCCATTTGGGTTGGCTTTCCCAGTGGCTGCGCCAGCGCCCCACAATTGGGCTCTTCACACAGTGTGCCGGCCCTGCTGCCCTCCGTGGCCTCAACGTTGCAGAGATTCAGAAGAATGAATTCAGCTGTTCAGGTCAGTGGCATCTATGGGGTTCCAGGGAGTTTTGCAGACCCCTAGAATCACCAGAAAGAGGCCCCTTCTGCTCTCAGATTCAAGGCATATCAGCCCTGGAACCAAAGGGTTAGTGAAACCTGCCACAAGAGACCATTGGTCTCTCAAATGCACACAGACCCTCTTACCATGACACATTAGTTTCAGGAGCTCTTGTGCCTCGTGCAGGCCATGGTGGTTGCATGACTGCAGCCTGGACTGCAGAAATTGTTTTTCATTCTGCAGAAATTCTTTTAAAAGCGCCGTCTCCTTTTATCCTGCCTTTTTCTAGTTCTAACAGTGTGAAGCTATCAAACCATTAGTGCTGGAAGCTGCCATCTTGAAAGATGGCCGCTTGCGGTCCGCACCAGCCTGTGCTCTTTATGCAGTTTTCCTCCTCAACGTTTCCTCCTCCCCTTTCTATCTCATGCTCATTTGTGCACTTGCCCTCCCCATCACACTGTTCATTTATTGTCTCTGCTGATTTGAACTATCAACCTGTGTAGCAGTTCTGCATATGTATGATATATGCCTGCATATGTATTCATCTCTACGTGTAGAGGAGCTGAGAGGAGGGCCTGCTAGTGACCTAAAGGCTCTCTAGCTGCCCTGAAGAAAGTACACATTCCAAAACGCCAACAGACCACAATGTTCCACAAGCAAAGAACAGGTAGGCAGGGCTAGGGGTGCCCTGCAGTGCCGTGGGTTGCAAGCCCTATGCAAAGAGGATGCACTAAGCTTCTGCATTCTTCTCTGCAGGCCAGATGGATGCTACCAGGACCCAAATCTGCAGCTTTTCATCAGGTTCCTGTCCCGCCATGTGCACCTGCAGCAATGGCATTGTGGACTGTCGCGGCAAGGGGCTGACAGCCATCCCTGCCAACTTGCCTGAGACCATGACTGAGATGTGAGTGGATACTAGGAACATGGTGGGTAGGCAGGGGATGGTGGGACCTGAGCACTAGCACCCTTCCTAATCACATCTACTCTGCTTGGGTGCTCCTGTCTCCTTTGGCTAGTATTGATTCAGCTGGTATTGGAACAGAGAATATATTGTTGCCTAAGGAACACCATAGGGCAATTCTCAACTGTGAGCTTATGGCAGGAGTGGGGAACCTCTGGCCCATGGACCAGATTTGGCCTGCCAGGCCATTTCGCTCAAGTGAGCATGTAAGGGTAGGGCATGACTGAAAGGGGCTTCCCAAGCACCCAAAGATCAGCCAGTTGCCAGGTGTCTGTGAAATGAAGCACAAAGCACTTTGAGAGGTCTGTGTCCAGCATTTTGCAAGCACCAAGCATGTGACTAGCAAAGCACTCTGCATAGTGCTTTCCCAAACATCTGACAATCACCTGGTTTGCTGGGCATTTGGGAAGCGCTGTGCAAAGCTTTGACAGGTGTTGATCACCTGATGTCATTATGTGTCAGGTGACTGGCATATAGGTGGCCCTACTGATTGTTAAGGGACCCAGGTGGCGCTGTGGTTAAACTACTGAGCCTAGGGCTTGCTGATCAGAAGGTCGGCGGTTCGAATCCCTGTGACGGGGTGAGCTCCCGTTGCTTGGTCCCAGCTCCTGCCAACCTAGCAGTTCGAAAGCACATCAAAATGCAAGTAGATAAATAGGAACCGCTACAGCGGGAAGGTAAACGGCGTTTCCATGTGCTGCTCTGGTTTGCCAGAAGCGGCTTTGTCATGCGAGATGAGCACGCAACCCTAGAGTCGGTCACGACTGGACCTAATGGTCAGGGGTCCCTTTACCTTTACTGATTGTTAAAGTTGGCCCGCAAGGGTAGGGGGAAGATAAAGATGTGGTCCACTGGTCCATAAAGCTTCACCACTCCTCCCTTATGCAGAGATGACTCTGGTTTTTACCAGTTCCTTTTGTGGCTAAAAGTTGTACCAGGATCAGAGATTTCTGCTTCCAGAGAACTGGGGGAGATGACACATGGAGATGTGTCAAAGTGATCTGTTCAGGAATGCAGCTGTCTGCCTACTCTTGGAGGCTACCTCCTGCCGGATCTCTGTGGCATCCTTGTTGGAAGAGATGGCACTTCAGTTGCTCCCATGGTGCAGTCAAGCGGATTTTCTTTCTTGTGTTCTGTTTCCCATGCAGACGCTTAGAACTGAATGGCATCAAGTCTATCCCACCTGGAGCCTTCTCATCATATAAGAAGCTACGAAGGATGTGAGTGTCTTCAGCCAGAGTGAACAATGCTGGGCTTGATGGACAAATAGTCTGTGCAGGCCTAAGGCAATACCTTCTGTCTAGATGTGATGCGGGCAGAGGGGAAGCAGGTGTTGCATTGCAAGGTGCACTCGAGGGAGCACAGAGCTGTGTTGGCTGATGTGCACATTCCATCTCAGTCCTGCTAAGCCTTTATTATGCTCTATAAAGAACACAAGGTGGGAGAGGCACCTTCAGAAAAGGAAGGAGCTGTGACTGCATACGTAGGAGCGTTAACTTTGTCTTTGCCTTTCAGAGACCTGAGCAACAACCAGATCTTGGAGATTGCGCCTGATGCCTTCCAAGGCTTGCGCTCACTCAACTCTCTGTGAGTAGCCACAGTGGGAGCAAGCATGGCAGACATTAGTCTAGGTGGGGAAGTGAAATGCCACTTGCATGCAGCGTGAGAAAGTTCTTGCACAAGCTCCACGCACATAGCTCTTCCACTGGCTATGCGCTGTGGCTTCCTAACTATGCCAATGCCAACTCACAGCCCCCTTGGCCAACATATTGCTTGGCCTTTCTAATTCCCATTTGCTGCCGATAATGTTAACATGTGAGTCCCCCACCCACCACACTCCCCCACCACCCACTGCACCAGCAAGTTAATGTGGCTCCATTCCAAAGAGCAATCTGTGTCATGGTTGTCTCTTGAAATGCAATTTTGCAGGCACAGCTCCAGATGGCGAGTGTTTGCATGAAGCAGCTCTCCATGGTCCTATGGCAATTTCAGCCACACCATTTCAACCCTTCTCTTTCGAAGGTTTACAATGGAACGAGAGAAATTGTTGTAACCTTGTGGGGAGCCACTTGACACAGGCAGCTTGCCATGTGGAGCTGTGCCTACCTAGCTGTTTCAAGTGGCTGCATATGGCCATTTGCATATACGAACTGGGCCTCAGCAGGGACTTAAATCACATTTGAATCCAGATTCCCTGATGCTGGCATCATAAGCCAGCTGGCACCTCACAGTCTCATTATTGTTATGTCTGCTATGTATGAAGGGTGAGCCTGGGTTCAGTTCAAGATGCCCTCTTTCCGCAAGGTACATCGGGACTTAATCACCGAGAGACGCTACTAATTCAAGCACTGGTTTTGTTTCTTTTCCAGAGTCTTGTACGGGAACAAGATCACAGAGCTGCCCAAAGGGGTATTCGGGGGCTTGTATGCACTGCAACTACTGTAAGCACAAGTGAGAGGGATAGTTAGAGGGCCATTTGGACATCGCTATAGCAGGGGACGAGTGCAGTGTGGAAACCTTGATCCAGATGGCAAAGGGGCTCCAGACCTCACATCTGGCTCCTATACAATTTCAGCATACTTCTGTACAAACCTCACAGCCCTTTATCTCTTCCCTGGAACCTGCAACTCTCCTTACTACTTAACAAGCCTTTTCTTCTTCCCCGTCTTCATCTTCCACACAGCCTGCTTCACTCTCCCCTGTGTCTTTCTACTCCACAATCCCATCTAGAGTTACTTTCTTCTCCCAGCTGTAATCTTTGCTTCCCTCCTCATCGGCCTATATTCCTCATCTATACTATCCCTTCCTTCTGTCCACCTCAAATTCAGAGAAAGATTGTGGATATCCTGTCTCCTCACCTGTCTTTTTTTGTGGCCATTTTGTTCTCTGACCTCCTATCACTCGGTCTGGGCTGTGTGAGTAACTTGCTGGGTGTTAGTTGAGTGGGTGGGATCTGCAGAATCCCCTGCTGTAAGCAATGGCCAAGAAAGTGTGTGTGTGTGTGTGTGTGTGTAATAGCCACTACCACTACGGCCACCACAGTGTGTGTGTGTGTGTGTGTGTGCGCGCACACACACACACACACACACACACACACACACACACACACTGATATGGTGTTTTGTGCTCCTTCACTCCAGGCTCCTGAATGCCAACAAGATCAACTGCATCCGGGCAGATGCCTTTGCTGACCTGCAGAACCTGTCGCTGCTCTCGCTATATGACAACAAGATCCAGACCTTGGCCAAGGGCACCTTTGCCACCTTGCGAGCCATCCAGACTCTGTGAGTGCTGACTTCTCTGAAGATGTGTCCAATGAGAACAGGGTTCTGTGGGAGGAAGGGAGGAAATGCCCTTGGAACACTGGGGTCCCACTGAGAAGGCAGGTAGGATTCTGTGGCCAAGGCAGGCAGAGCTCTAGAAAGAGAGCAAGAAGCCTTGCAAGGCCATGCCTTTGCAACCATGTTCTCTTCCTGGAGCAGCCTTCCCTAACTGGGTGTCTTCCAAACGTTGCTGCCCATAACTTGGCTGGGGCTGATGGAAGTTGCTCCAAAAATATCTGAAGGGCACCAAGTTGGGGAAGACTACCCTAGAGTGTTGAGGCTGGCCCAGGGCCATTGGCAGAGCTCAACATCCTGCCACCAAAGTGAGGTCACAAGAAAATGGACCACTTTGCCTTCAGGGTGCCTACAAGAGCATTCAGCATTATGCCAGCTAGAAGCAGCATCTTGGTTGCTAGATTTAAGGTTGCTCTGACAGCAGCCACCAGAACAACTCTGAAATTCAAGCTGCTCTTGTTTCTTTCCCTCTACAGCCATCTGGCCCAGAACCCCTTCATTTGCGACTGCAACCTGAAGTGGCTGGCAGACTTCTTGCGTGCCAATCCTATTGAAACAAGTGGTGCTCGCTGTGCCAGCCCCCGCCGCCTCGCCAACAAGCGCATCGGACAGATCAAGAGCAAGAAATTCCGCTGCTCCCGTATGAATGATCTTCTTCTGTAGGGCTGCGTATAGATTTGGGGATCAGGGCAGAGCAGATATTGGATGTCCCTCCTGCACTTCATTGCATACGTATTCAGGGATTCTGACCTTAGCACCTCAGTGAAATCTAGGGGAAGATATTGTAGAAACACACACACACACCCCAAAGTGAAAAACTGCAGTGCTTCTGTTCTCTTATTTTAAAAATTAATGCTTACATCTTGTGCACACTTTGATGGCTGGTGGAGTATATGCCTATTTTTCATCAGAAATACATATTAAGTTAATATGCATGATATCATTTCTAAGTATATGTATCTGGATAGAAATAGGCATTCTGTTTTCATTTCACACACTGCAGTATACTCGTTCATACATGTTTGAGGAAGTTATGAGCAGCACGGACTTTAATCTATTAAATTTGCTGCATTCAGATTAACACTCTCCGTATTTCTGTTCACAGCCAAAGAACAGTATTTCATTCCAGGTAAGGGAGCCAGTATGGAGATCCTAGAATTTGCATGTGAGTTGCATGTGTATGTTCATGGTATGTTTGTACTACTGGCAGAATGAGGTTGCGGCCTTGCAGAATTGCTGTTATAATGTATTTTTAATGGCTTGCATTAGATCCAGCAGTGGTGGCATGGACTGTTTGCAGGCACTGCGTCCTTCCAGAGGCTCAGAACAAGATCAACCAGTCTCTGTCTTTTATATCTGACTTCTCCATTTGCTGTAGCACAGGAGTGGGGAACTCAATAGGCCACAGGTGGTCCAATTTCTGGCTTAATTATGCTGGCCAGAGGATGGATGGATATATATATATATAATATGTTCTACATTCAACTGGGATCCCTGATAAAGCAGAGCTCCCAGATGCATGGTGGCTTCTACTCACATTCAAGCAGCCATGGTAGAAGCTCCATTCAACAGGAGAAGGTCTGGGACCAGATGAGCAGGAATATTGGGAGTAGAGTCAGCATGTGAGGCCTCATGCCCCCAGACAGAAGGAATCCCCTTCCAGAATATGCTTATGCAACAGTCCCAAGTATTCACACACGCCTCTGTGTGCACACACCCTCATTGCTTTCTCTTGGTGGCAGGTACAGAAGATTACCAGTTGAACAGTGAATGTCACAGTGACGTCGTCTGTCCCCCGAAGTGCCGCTGTGAAGCCAACGTGGTTGAGTGTTCCAACCTGAAGCTGACAAAGATCCCAGAGCGCCTCCCTCAAGCCACAGCTGAACTGTAAGTCAGCATGCTTTGGCCATATCTAAGAACCATACTTCCTTCCTCACTATCAAAAACCGAGTACTCTTATTTGCTTTCCATGTGGCTTTATTTACACAGTTGTAGAAAGCAAATGTTGCTATTGTAGGGTTGTTGGGGTTTTGAGGGCTGATCTCTGTGGCAGGAACACAGAGGCATTCTCTATGGCTTTGGGGTTTGCTCTCCCCCCTCCCACATCTTGCATTGAGATGGAAGGACCTGCTCCCCCTGCTGAGGCACACCTGACCTCCCAGACTGAGTCTGCCTGCCACCTGTGAAGCAGGATTTCATTTTAACTCTACAGAGCCCAGCAAACATAAGAGCCCTGTGTTGGATCAGGCCAAATGTCCGTTTAGTCCAGCATTCTGTTCTCACAGCGGCCTATGGGAAGCTTGCAAGCAGGATCTGACACAACAGTGCTCTTCCCACTTGTAATTCCCAGTGAGTGGTATTTGGAAGAATGCTGCCTCTGACAGTGGAGGTGAAGGTTAAAAGGTTCCCTACATACTTGCTGCTAACCATGAATCTATGACACCCGCAGTTCTTTTTTTAAGGTGAAAATAGAAGTGAGGGGGAAACTCCTTGTTGTCCAAGGGTTTTTTCTCCTCACACTTAATTAGGGTTGCCAGACTCAATAGAGGACAGGACTTCTGTGCCTTTAATTGCCCTGCTCTCTTTTGAGTCTGGAAGCCTTAAAGAGAAACCAGCAGACCCTTTGTTTAATTTCCAAGCAAAGGGTCTGCTGGTTTCTCTTTAAGGTTTCCAGACTCAAAAGAGAGCAGGGCAATTAAAGGCACAGAAGTCCTGTCCTCTATTGAGTCTGGCAACCATACACTTAATTCATACTTTGTCCAATTCTTCTTCTTCTTCTTCTTCTTCTTCTTCTTCTTCTTCTTCTTCTTCTTCTTCTTCTTCTTCTTCTTCTTCTTCTTCTTCTTCTTCTTCTTCTTCTTCTTCTTCTTCTTCTTCTTCCTCTTCTTTCCCCACCCATCTGGGTTGCCTCAGCCACTCATCTCAGATTCCTAACTTCTGTACCCAGTGTTCATCTTACACACTGACAAAGCTTAGAACTTCTATTTCTGGTGTGTTTTTCATTCCAGTGCCTCTCCCTACTGTAGTGCACTACACCCCGTATCCCATATTGTGTACTAAATGGATACCTGAAGCCTTTTATATGAAGCATTTATTCTCCATGCAAGCACAGTGGAATGGCCCTTGGCCCTATCCAGTACTGAGTCTTTCATTGGGCCATTTCACCTTCTATTTCTATTCTATATTAAATTTATTGAAATTATCTCTGTGTAGGAAAAGGGCACATTGTTCATGCGGACAAGTGGCTTTCTGCTGTAGATGCTTGATTTAGAAAGCTGGTGTGTATTGGCTTTCAAAGCCATATACTTACTCCTGGCAGAACAATCCATTTGCATTATGCTTTATATTCTGATAAATATGCACATTTTTATGCACAGGGATTAACTCAGTGCAGAGTGGAAATAATGTGTTAAGCAATGAAGTTACTTTTCAGAGATGGGCCTAGAATACACATATATTTTATTTTATTCGCTGCTTTGCTTTCTGAGCTGTATGCTTACAATCCTTTATTTCTGTTGCAGGCGGCTGAACAACAATGAGATCACAGTGCTGGAGGCCACAGGCATCTTTAAGAAGCTCCCACACTTAAAGAAAATGTGAGTATGTGGGTAAGGGGTTCTCATAGCAGAGGAGATACTCCAAAGACCTCTTGTGCACACAAGATCTGGGGAAAAGGAGGCGGCAATATGAATAGGGCTTAGAGTGCAGCAGTATTCCAACAGGAGCCAGATATTTCTCATGCAAGAGGCTGGCATGTATGCCTAGAATGTAAAGGCCAAATTAGAGATGACCTTTGTTACATAGCTTGGTGTTGCATAGTTGATTTTTAAAAGTTGAACAGCTGGCATAGGGGGGGGCCAGCCAGATCAGGACAATGGTGTGAAGTGAGGGGAGCTATGACCCAGTGCTGGAATTGCCCCCCCCCCCCAACTGCTGTTTACAAGGAGAATAAAGCTTCCATTGACATCAGTGGGAGCTTTCATTTCAGTGCAAACAGCAGGCACAGGAGGGAGAAGATTCTGATCGAGATTGCCAGGGGCTACTCAGAAACAATTGTTTTTTAGAGGAAGTCAAAGGCTTAAGACTTAACATACGGCATACATTCAAAGTGGGTGCAGCAGGGGCAGCTCGCAGAAGAATTAAAGAGAGCAAAATAAAACCAGCGCTGTTGGAACTACTACAAATATTCTTCATTTGTCTCTGTTGGAGAGAAATGCTCCTTATAGGCTGCACACTGAGTTGAGAAAACTTTCTCCCTGCTCCCGTGTTCCACTATCACTTCATGTTCCTTGCTTTCCCAGAAACCTGAGCAACAACAAGGTGTCAGAGATTGAGGATGGGGCCTTTGAAGGGGCAGCTTCTGTCAGTGAGTTACACCTGACGGTTAACCAGCTGGAGTCAGTGCGCAGCGCCATGTTCCGGGGCCTCGATGGGCTACGGACCCTGTAAGTTGGCCTAACTGGGGTTGTGAGTGGGTAGGGAAGATAGGAGAGAGTGGCAGCGGTGGGTTGTCAGTACACAGGAGGTGTAGCAGGGTGGAGAATGCTGTCAGGCTCCTTTGGCTTTCAAGGGGTAGTTTGTAGAACGGGCTTCTTCCCATTCTCTGTCTTCCTTCCAGGATGCTGAGGAACAACCGCATCAACTGCATCCACAACGACAGCTTCACGGGACTGCGCAATGTGCGCCTCCTCTCGCTGTACGACAATCAGATCAGCACCATCGCACCTGGTGCTTTTGACACGTTGCAGTCACTCTCCACGCTGTGAGTTGCGAGGCGGGGAAATTCTAACCTATTAACTAACCTGTGAACACGCTTGGTCCTCTATCCCTTGGTGAGAGCTATCTGCACAGTGTAGGCCACTCTGCTACCCCACCTCGATTGTAAGGAGGCTCCATAGCTCAGGAGAAGAACCCACGCTTTCTCTACAGCAGGTCCCTAATTTAATCCTTGGCCTCTCAAAAGCGCTCCTATGTGGCAGTCTTGGGGAAAATCTGTCCCTAAGACCTTGGAGGGCTGTTACCAGTATTGCAGACCATACTGAGCTAAGCAGACCAGAGGTTTGGCTGAGAAAAAATCAGCTTCCTGCAAACGTAGACTCTCTGGCCTGTGTTATAGGTCTTGAAAGGGAGAAGGTGACTGAGTCCTACCTGCCTACAAGCCTTTGCTAGATTATCCTGTGTCTGCCCAGTTTATTTATCCCCCTCCTGTACCCCTCCCACCCAGGAACCTGCTCGCTAACCCCTTCAACTGCAATTGCCGCCTGGCCTGGTTGGGCGACTGGCTTCGTAGAAGGAAGATTGTGACTGGGAACCCCCGCTGCAATAATCCGGACTTCCTACGCCAAATCCCACTGCAGGATGTGGCCTTCCCCGACTTCAGGTGTGAGGAAGGTAACTCACAGGCTCTTGGTGGGGATGAGAAGGATGGGGAGGGAGCAATTATGCAAACTGAGGCTATGGTTATATAGCAGGTTTACCTTCTCACAGACCCACATAAGGTCCTATTTGAGTTTCCGCTAGCAGACCAGTGTGCTCAGTGGCAGAGGAAGCCGCTTTGTCACCCGGGGCGGAAAATTGCCATGCCCGGGGCGCGGGGCAGAGCGTCGCTATGTAATGACGCATGCGCCGCTACATAATGATGCATGCGTACAACGTAGAGGGGGACCGCAACCTCCCGCGACTTCAAAACAGAGCCTAAACAGAGCTTCCAGGCTCCAGGCAGATAGCCCGCTGGTGCGCTGGAGCCTGGACGCTCCGTTTAGGCTCCGTTTTGAAGTCGCGGGGGGTGCGATCCCCTCTACGTTGTACGCATGCCCAGCATCCCGCTGCACATGCATGCTACGTAGAGGGAGATCGCGCCCCCCCATGACTTCTAAACGGAGCCTAAATGGAGCCTCCAGCCTAGAAAGCCTCGCTCGGCGTGGCAGGCGGGTGCCACCCTGGAGCTGGACAGGGGTGACAGTCGGCGCACCCCCCGACTCCCGAGCCTCCAGCCTCCAGGTAAAAAGCTCGCTCGGCGCAGCGTGCCATGTCGTGCCGAGCAGGCTTTTTACCGGGAGGCTGAGGGGGCTCGCTTTGGGAGTAGCAAGGGGGGGCGCCGACTGTCACCCACCCCCCAGAGTGGAACCCGGGGCGGACCGCCCCTATCGCCCCCCGTTGCTACACCCCTAAGTGTAGTACAGTTGGGAAGGCTGTTGTGGTTGTATGAGGTTGATATTCCCATTAAGCCATAAATGTCCAACCCTTTCCCCTGTCCAGAGTTGTTGCAATATGAATTTAAACCAACAGAGGGCACACAGGAAGTCATTACGGAAAATGGGAGTGCCATGTATTAAGCAAGATTTTGAAAACGCTGAATGTCCATTAGCCCAGGCTGCACAGTGTGTGTAAACTGCCTCAGCCCTCAAATCTTGCAGTAGCAGGTCACACATGGGAATGAGTTTCCTCACACAGATCAGCTGAAGTGGAAGGAACCCAAAGGCTGCTGTAAAGGGCAAAGAAGGCTGCAGCCACTAATGAAATGATGGGGTCGCCCCATTCTGAAAAGTTGTGGGAGATTTAGGGGATGTGTTTGTGTGTGTGTGTGTATGTATGTCTTGCAATCTTCTTCTTCTCGTACTGTTTCCTCAGTTGGGATGGCCTTTTTTGTTGTCCCAGCCAGTGGCGTCGCAACGGGGGGGGGCCTGTGGGGGCAGTGCACTCCCGGTGCCACGTCTCCGAGGGTAACAAGGCGGTGCCCTACCGCCGCGGCGCGAGCAGCCATCACGCCGCATGTGGCGGATCCTCCGTTCACGGCTGCAGCTGCAAGCAGAGGATCCCGGCACTGTCCATCAGCAAACCGTTATGTACAGCGCTTGTGTGGCGTTGCTATGTACGGCGCATGCATCGTACGTAGTGACATCGCACATGCGTGCTACATTAGTGGTTTGCCGGCGGCACCACTGCAGCGCCGTATGGACGGTGCCGGGATCCTCTGCTCGCAGCTGCAGCTGCATGTAGAGGATCACTACGTAGCGACACCCCACCCCGGGTGCCTGAGCGGCTTCCTCCGCCACTGGTCCCAAGATGGGCACTGGTCAAGCTCAGCAGCAATTACATGGACATGCCTAGCAGTTTTTTGTATTGCCTGGTAGCTTCAAACTAGAGATAAACTGAAACATAGCACAAATCTTGTTAAGGATGCAACAGGCCCCCACTGACGTAGCGGGCTGTGCCGCCGTCGGCTGTGGTTAGGAGTGGTCTCAAGGTCCCTCCCCCCCGCCCAAAGTCAATTAATTGGTTAAAAGCAAGGCAATTTAATCAGGTATTTAACCACTCAGTATAAATAAGTACAGTATCTTAATGCAGGAAATATTTTTGGAGATGTTTAACACAGCGTCACTTTACTAAATAGGTTAATCATTAACTGTCTAGCAAATCATCTTAAGCCTTTGGCCCTGGTCCAACCAGCAGCTTCTGATATGGTGCGTGTATGCAGGGTATTGAGGGGTGGCTGCTGTTCAGGGGGAGGGGAATTAACAGCCCCATAGCTTTTCCCATGTGCTTCTGAGAATTGAAAAAATTGTGTAAATCAATAGGAGGACATAGATGTCAAAGAGACCTTTCACACTCTTTCCAATTAAGAGCTGCATTTTATTTGCAATAAATTAATCACACCAGTTGATTAATATTCTCAGTTCTAATTGCTGCTGATGCCTCTGGCCCTTTGATAAAGTGGGACACTTTATAATGGTGATATAAGGGCAGACCGAGATCTAGATTTCCCTGGAGAAACATAGGATAACGTCTGCTTTCAAGATCTCCTATTCCATCACCATGCCGTCTCTTTCCACTGTGAACCCTTTGGCTTGTGCCTTGGCAGGTCAGGAGGAGACAAGCTGCTTCCCACGCCCTCAGTGTCCCCAGGAGTGCACTTGCCTAGACACTGTTGTTCGCTGCAGCAACAAGCACCTGAAATCCCTCCCCAAAGGGATCCCCAAGAACGTCACAGAGCTGTGAGTAATGCTGCCTGGGCCCTTCTGCTGGCACTGCATCCGCGAAGAAGGGGCAATGGGGAAACTGGCAAGTCGCACCCATGGATGGGCTGGGAACAGCCAAGTGAGGGGCATGCAGCTTTATACCTTGCACTGTTCTGCAGATCATCCTCAAAAGCTAGACCTTGATCCAGTGCATGAACTCTGAAGGGATTTTTTATTTAGGGGAATGAGTTCTGTGGCAGGTGGAAGGGGCCTGTAGTACTGTTATATTACTCTGCAGCGTTAATGAATCCAACGTTGATACCTAGAATCAAACAGCTGGAAAACTGGAAGAAAGCAAGGCAGCCTGAGACAAACACAGTTTCAGATTTAGGAGAGCATGTATGCCACCCTGTTAGAAATACAGGTGTGAAACACAGGCATTTGCAAGTACAAGATAACTCAGATGGTTCTCCCTTAGCTGGCATCATTGACAGAGGAGCAGGGACAGTTATAGCTTCTAGGTTTAGAGTCCTTTGAACACCATTGTTGGAAGTTTAACATTGCTCTCCTGAATTGCTGCTGTGACCTCTGATGCATCCTTCATTGTCCTTGTAGCTACTTGGATGGCAACCAATTCACCCTGGTTCCTGGACAGCTCTCCACCTTCCGTTACCTACAGCTGGTGTAAGTATCTGAGAAGAAGTGGCCTTGTGTGGGTCCCCGATAGTCTTTCTTTCAGAGAGGCAGGAGATGGGCTGTGGCCTTTTCTCAGACATTTGTGCATCATGTCTGTGGAAATTTTTAGACCAGGCCTAGGTGGGGAGTGGCGCAACTCGTATCTCATTGCACGCTGATCAACTGATTTGGCTCACATGGTATCAGCCTTTGACCAGTACAGAGGGGCTGGTTGGGGGTACAGGAGATCTTTGTGGAATCAGGTGGCCATTCTGTTTTCAGGCTCCCAAGAGAGCACCAAAGAGAATAAAGCAGGTGCAGAAAGGCCAAATGGCACCCAGATGTTGTATCTCCCACATGGTTCTTCCATCAAAATGCCAAAAAAGCGATATTTCGTTAAAACACACACATACCATAGAGCTATATGGAAGCAGAGAAGCTTCTGAAAAACAACAAGAAGAGGGTGGTCAAAGAAGCTAGCATAGAGGATAAGAAATAATTTTTGCCTAAGGGAGAATTTGAGGGGAGGCATAGGACCCATTCTGAATTACATAAAATTATGCTTAACATATTAGCTTGTATAGCTGAAGAGGAGGTGAGAGGTGTAAGGCAAGAAACTTAACTAATAATTTTTTTTAGATTTTAGCCACCTTGGTTATGGGGACAGATTCCCAAAAGTGGCTAAAATACAAATGCCGCCAGGTGCGTAGCAAGGGAGGGGCAAAGGGGGTGGGCCGCCCCTAGCTCCACTCTGGCGGGGGCAGCGCGTGAGGGCAGTGCCCCGGCCCCTGGCCCGCCCCTCATCTCCTCCGCCCAAGCAGGAAGAAGCAGAGTGCGCTACGGAGTGGGTTGCCAGGCGGCGGCAAACCGCGGGCAAGCCTCTCTGCGGCTTGCTCACTTTTTGCTGGTGCCGCCCGGCAACCTGCTCCGCTTCAGAGCGCGCCGGCCGAGCAGAGCAGCAGTGCCAACCCGGACGGACTGCGCATGTGCAGACATGCACAGTCCGTCTTGGCGCGATCTCCATGTGTCGTGATGTCAGAATGCATGCATCAGGGCGCATGCGCACTGCGGCGCGGCGCCCTGCCCCCAGGGGGTGGCGGCCAGGCGGCACCGTTTGCCACTGAATGCCGTACAACTAAAAAAGCTGGATTCTCTTGAGCAAGGTGCAGTTAACTCAGCTCAGGATATTGGGTGAAGTAAATAATTCTAAAAACGCCATCAGGTCCATCTGACTTGGGATTTGGAGTTCATCCATCTCTCTATTTACTTTGGTTTCCCTGGACATTAGAATAGCTTTGCTTTTCTGCTAAGGCACTGTGAGTCCTTTAGGAACTGATTTCAGTTCCCCAAGAGGTAGATTACCCTTCTGGCTGCTCTCTCATATGTGGTTCCTGGAATTTTCTGCATGATAGCCTTTCCCCCTGCCCCATTGACCCTACCTCACTGTCTTTTCATCTCGAATGTTTGTTTATTGCCTGCCTAAGGAATTCCAAAGGAGCCTTCCCAGTTTATTTTATTTGCTGGCTGTTGAAATGCAGCTAAGTCTTAAGTCTTAAGTGCACTGACTCCAAGATTCACTCCATGCTCTGCAGGTCATCTTGTGATTTTCCCTGGCCTTCAGAGCATGTGCACTGCTAGATTTCCTTCTTCCTACATGATACAGTTTATCAAGATTCCTTTCTAGCAGCAGCACCAGACAGAGAAGAGATTAGAAGAATTAGCTGACATCATGCAGTCATCGGCCCAGAGCTGTTGCCTAAGGAGAAGGCAGATTTGAAGGTGCCACCAGAACTGCATCTGCTGGATGTTCTATCTGTGGAGCCACTGTTCACATGAGAGTGTCCTTAAGAATGCAAAAGACTGTAGAGTTTGAATGCAGAAACCTGGGGAGGACAGAATTGTTCCATTCCCATTTTCTCCAATGAAAATAGGGACGTCCCATTCCATAATGATAATTTTACTATTTTTACCCCACACATCTTATTGGGTTGCCCCAGCACTCGGGCAGCTTCCAACATACATAAAATCATAATAAAACATTTTTAATAATCTTCCCTATACAGGATTGCTTGGGGGTTGGATAACTCCATATACCCTCCAACATTTCTCCAATGAAAATAGGGATATCTTAAGGAAAAGCAGGACATTCTGGGATCAAATCAGAAACCAGGATGGCTTCTCTAAATCAGGGACTTTCCTGGAAAATAGGGACACTTGGAGGGTCTGTTCTATAGGGAGAGAGAGTTAAATGTGATGTGAGCTTGCACCGTGCTTTTGTCTTACAGGGATCTGAGCAACAACAAGATCAGCTCTCTCAGCAACTCATCCTTCACCAATATGAGCCAGCTCACCACTCTGTGAGTGCCCAATACAGCATTTGAACAGCAGATCAGAAAGGGAGGATACGCCTCCAGCAAAAAGAGGCCTCCTCTACAGGGAGAGAAATGCATTTTTAAATGACTGATGATAACATTTGCTTACACTGTGCAAAGCAGGGTAGAAATGCCATTGATCCCTGGGGTCTACTGCCTGGCCTAAGAGAACATCAATTGATGGGGTGGCAGTTGCTGGTTCCAACTAACTAAACAGGAATGCATGCCTACCGCAGTTCATTCTTGTCTACAAGGTGTTCTGTGACAACAACTACTTATATAATCTGGAATTTGTTTAAATCCATGTGACCCATACACATGTACTTGTCTGTTCCCACCCTGATATTAGCTTATAAATCATCATTAACATTAATAGGTTTCTTTCTGTTCTATTGACTGTGGTGTTCAGTTTCTGAGTTCCAACCTTAAGGGTCAACCAGACGGGCTGGAAACTTATTTTCATTTAAAAGACAAATGTAGGACTGAACGTCTCAGTCAATAAATATGATTAAACTGTTTTCTGGCAGCCTGAGCCTTGAAATTACAGGATTTTAGTGGGATTTCAGTCATCTCAATTGTAAGGGTGCTGGTGACACATATTGTTGATTGATCTCTTGAGAAATATATTTAAAATCATCTTAACAATAAATAGAATGCCACTGCTATTTAATGGAAAAAAAACCTATCCTTTTTTTTAAAAAAAAGATGAACTGAATAGTTGAATTGAGCTGAACAGAAGTAATGTAGAAAGTAAAAATTCATCATTGGCCAGCAGACCCGATTATTTTCTGTGTTGCCATCAAAGTTGCAATTTTAGACTTGTGCAAATACCTGGAGAGAATATGAACTTCATGGGTTGTTAGCATTCACTGAGTGGAATCCAACCACACCCAAAGAACACACCGTGCCCCAGTTTATGTGAGTTGCCCATTAGAGAATCTTGAAAGAAACAATGGCTTGGCTCCTAAGGTGTGCTTACCTAGGGAACCTTCACAGAATGAAATTTTCCTGTCCCCGCCTCCCACTCTGCCCTGCAAAAAGCCTGTCTGTAGGCTTGGTGGGGGTGTCTCCTGAACAATGGGGGTTTGGGCACAGAGGTTTGCTGGGGGAGGAAAGGCCAGGAGGGTTTCCTTCTATGAATTTTCTTACATTAGCTTACCTTAGGACCTGAGTCCAATTTTAGGGAGGCCCCCACCCCACCTGCAGGAGAAGCTTTTTTGATGGGCACAGGGAGCAGGATGGAAGAAACTTGCCTTCCTTTAACTAATATGGGGCTGGGGGAAGGATATCAGACAGTATGTGGGCTGGGGGTTTTCTTAGGAATGTGTGATGATTCAAACTCTTCCTTCTCTCCACCATCCCTCAGGATCCTCAGCTACAATGCCCTGCAGTGTATCCCTCCCCTGGCCTTTGAGGGTCTCCGTTCGCTACGGCTGCTGTAGGTACCTTGTATTCCTGTATTCCCCTATGCCCCAGTTCAAGGAGAATCCCCTCACTGACTTTGGCCTAATTCCTGGGAAACTGTTACTTTAAGAAGTGAGCAGCCAGGCAATTGGTAGTGGAGGGAGAACAATGGGCTGAGGGGCCCTCCACTTGCTTAGTTTGTGTGTGTTGTGTGTCATATGGACATCCACTTTGCTCTCCTTGTTTCTTTGGCCAGTTAGGGCTCAGCCACACACCATCTGGGCACAGAGCAGGCAATCTATCATAAGTCTGCGGGTTCGTAATCCACTGCTTGACATATGATGCAGATGGTATAGGGGGAAGGAGTTTAAGTCTAAAAACCCCAATTCCTGACTTCCCTGGTTTTAGGCAGATCATGCTCCCCTAACCTTCTTAAAGGTTACATCACAACAGGTACAGTAAGACTGGTGGGTCCCGCAGTCCAGGACACTGAGAATGCTACTTGTGTTTTGTGCACAGGTCCCTCCATGGAAATGATGTTGCTACACTTCCTGAGGGGATATTTGCTGATGTCATCTCCCTATCTCACCTGTGAGTATTTGCATCAGTTTGAACACCCATTCTTTCCTCTTGCATGAGAATCCCAGCTTGGCACTACTACCTGATGCTCTGTGGGACAATACTTGGAAGGCAAAAGCTAGAAAGCATCCTTTGTTTACCGTTGTTTATCCGCCAGGTCAGAGAATGATGCTAAGCAGGAGTAAAGCCTATTTTCATTTTGGTGTAATGGCTGCCTTGGCTGACGTGATGGCAGATGTGTGCACTTCATGCTGAACAGCAGCAGGAACTGGTCTGGTTCTGTTTTCTTGCAATGTTGCTGAAGTTCCTCCTGGCACCTTTTATCAGGAGGCAGCAACCAAGCTTGCAATCCTGTAGTTTGCACCTCTTAAGTAAGGCAAAGGAGTGTGTGTGTGTGTGTGTGTGTGTGCGCGCACACACACACACACACACACACACACACACACAAACCAGCCTGTACAGGCTCCTAATGCCCAGTTGACTGAGTGGGGTGGGGGGAGGAAGTTGTGTTGGAAGTTGTGTTGTGCCTCTTGTCTTCTACTGCACTTCAGAATAATGCAGGAGAAACCAGCATAGACCAGCACCCCAATGCTCAGAACTATAAAGCACTGCAACAGACTCTACCTGGATTAGAATCTAAGGAGAAGGATGGGGAAAGGTACATTTGGGGAAAGACTGGGGTATGTTTTTTGTTTAGGGTTTTTTCCCTCAGCAGGACCCTCAGCCTGCAGAGCAATTTCAGCCTTCAGAGTAAATTGTTTCTCAATTTACATACATCTGAAAAGATTTTAGATATGCTAATAAGCAGCACCTCTAGGCAAGGCGGCAACCCTAGGGACTACTCTATGTGTGTTCATCACTCAGCACCCGCACCCTGAAGTGATGAGTGGTACCAACACACTGCGTTTCGGTGGACGCAATTTGCACATTTAGCTGCATCTTATTGAGTGATGTCATCAGGAACTGAGATAGCAAGTTGCAAGCCAGCATGTGTGAATCATACCTTTAAGAACAGTATGAAGAAGGAGAGAGACTCCTTCAGATTGCAGCTATGTTGCTCCATGAGGGCAGTTTCAGAGTCTGAAAATAGAAACCTTACTTATTAATCAGTTCCAGGGCCACTAGAGGCAGCCAGAGAGATAAAATGCAATGAATGACAGCCCCCCTACAGACCTTAAGGAGTTCTGTTGAGATTCTGGTTCTCCCTGCTTCACAGAGCCATCGGTGCCAACCCACTGCACTGTGATTGCCACATGCGCTGGCTCTCAGGCTGGGTCAAAACTGGCTACAAGGAGCCTGGCATTGCCCGTTGTGCTGGCCCTGCAGATATGGAGGGCAAACTGCTGCTCACCACTCCTGCCAAGAAGTTTGAGTGCCTAGGTAAGTGAATAAATACTTTATAGGATACTTTATACTTTATTCATTTTGTAGAGCAGCTTTGTCCAAACAATGGCTCTTTCTGGTCCACCCTGCTCTGCCCAGTTGCTGTTTGGCCCTCTTCCCTTTCCCAACCAAACTGGGACTGAGGTTGGGGCACTTTAGCTCCAAGGCAGGTCAGGTGAACAGTTTGGGTAACTCCAAGTACTATAGGGCTTGGGCCTGTTGGTTGAGCATGGGGCACATAGAGAGGGAGCATGAGGGTTGTTAATGTGCGAGGAGGGGGGGAGATGAAAGGAAGGGCTTTATGCTAGTGATTGGAACTGTGGTGAGGCTTGTGCAACTTCTGTGTCTCACCACATTGGCCACACATGTGCTGCTCCTATCATGTTTGGTCCATAGTGCTGAGAAGGTAAGATGAGTGTCTTGGTGGTGAGACTCCGAAGGAAGACCTGGAGGAAGGACACTGACTGGAGGCTATGTTGCTTCCTCCTTCCATAGCCTTCTCATCCAGCTAAGTCACTAGAGCCAAATCCATCCTAGCTGACTTGGTAAGAGTGTCTATGTCGGAGCACTCCAACTGTTCGCATCTTCCAGCCTGTTCCTGGCCTCTTTATATGGCAAAGGAAGGGGCAGGTGTTCCATGTAGGGCTGGAATGATCAAGCCACTTCACTCAACCCCGTTGGACTGTTTGTTCATCATCCAAAGGTCTTTCCTATCACTTGCCACCCAGCCCCCCCTTTTTAAAAACTGGAGGAGCCAGGGATTGAACCTAGGAAATTCTGCATGCAACGCATGTGTCCCAGCACTGAGCTACAGGGCCTACTATTTAAAGAAGAAAAACAAGTAAGCACAACCTGGCTTTGTGCCACGGAGTGGGGTGGGCGGGCCCTCCTTTCAGAAATCCTCCATCTGTTAATATATATTCAGCTCCACCATTAATCCGTCTGCGATGTCCTCTAAGTTTCTGGCAAGTGCCTTGCAAAAGATTCTGGCCAAGAAGGGGGACAGTCTTCACAGGAGGATGTGTGGAAATCCTCCCTCCCTTTCAGTGATTCTTTGGCTCTGACCCCAATTCCTGGTTGTCTGGTTTCTTTCATCTATGCAGGGCCTCCTCCCCTCATCATCCAGGCCAAGTGTAACCCCTGCCTCTCCAGTCCCTGTCAAAATAGGGGCACATGTCAACAAGACCCTTTGGACTCCTACCGCTGTATCTGCCCCACTGGCTACAAGGTGAGAAGAGGGATGGGGAGGAGGAGGAGGAGAGGGGTGACTAGGGAGGGTGAAGGGATCATTGACAAAGGGAAGGATTGGGCTTTCTCCCTGCTTTGGGGACCATAGCCTCTGACAGCTTGTGACGACCAAAAGGAAAAAGGAAAAGGCTCAGAGAAGGACCAAGACATGGTGGAAGGAACCCATTCTCCAGTTTGACAACCAGCCTATTCTGTCACTGCCATCAGGAATGGGCGAGATACACTCTCAGTCCCTACTGATTGGACCTAGAGCTGTCACTATTTCTGGGGGTGGGGGATGTGGAACTGGCTGTTTCATTTAAATATATTCAAACCTTCCCAAACTGGATGTTCGCCAGATGTTTTGCACTAGAGCTCCCATTGTCCCTGCTCATGATGGAAACTGAACTTCAAAACTTACAGCGGGTGCTTGGTTGGGAAGGCAGCTCTTGACTAATACCTATAAAGGAAATCCTGGTGGCGAAAACAAGCAATCCCAAAAAGGACAGGCTGCATTATGTATAGGCAGCAACTCCTATTATTATATTTGTTCTTTTATGGCTGATGAGCAAGGAACTGAGACTGAGAAACCTCATGTCCTGGCCAGAGCTTTATAATTTGTTCTTTGTATTGTGGCTGCTACTTCTCCTTGTCTTATTCCAGGGCCAAAACTGTGAACTCTCTGTGGATGGCTGTTCCAGCAGGCCCTGTGAGAATGGTGGGACCTGCCTGTCTCATGAAGGCAGTGAAGCCAGCTTCACGTGAGTGGTTGCTCAGGTTCTCAAATGGGGGGAAATGGTAGAGATTTCGGTAGGGACTTTGGGGGAGGGTTTAGGGCAGGAATTAGAAGAAAGCAAAAGGAAGAGTTTGGGGCATGGCAAGGAGAATAAAGAGAGCAGGTCTCCCTAAGAAAGAGGAACCTGATGGGGCTTGAAAGGAGAAAATTGGGGGAAGGGGAGTGGGGGTTGACTGGCTGATGGGCTTGAGAGAGTTTCATACCTTGTTCTGTGAGGCTTTGGTGGTATGTAGTGGAGGTGAGAGCACCTCTTCAGCAGTAAAAAAAAGGGGAGAGGAGGAGGAGAAGAAGAAGTGGGAGTCCACAGGGATGTTACTAATTGGTAAGGCAAAAAGCATCACCTTTTATGCTTACCTTGGGCTTAAAAATTAGCATAAAAGCAAAGAAGGCAAAACCTGTCTTACTGGCAGTGAATGAGTGTAAAGAAATGAAAATGGTGTCTAAGATGTTTGCAAAATGGCTTCTTATAAATGCATCTTAATCTGCTGTTTATGTGAGTTGGAGAAAAGAGATTATCGTATCTTTTGGACTCTGCAGACAAGAGCCTCAGGCGATCAAAACTTCTTGATTAGTAATCGTGAGAGTGATATTTTGGTGGCCATTTCTTTGTTTATGGTGCTCTTTCGTTTACTTCTAAATTTACAAATTATAAGGGAGGAATGGCAGAGATTTACAGTGAAAGGAGACAATGAATTTGCCAGGGGCTTTTGCAGCTCAGCTGGCTTGGAACATGTGAGCTTGGCTTTCTGTAATGGAGTCTCTCCTGAGGCCTCTCCAGACTAAAACCAATGTCCTTCTGAGGTGCAGGCCATCATAACAAAAGCTGGATGTTTTTAGGGGTGCTTTGTAACAGATTTGTGAAAAGGCTTTGGGAAGCATTCTGTTGATACTGTGCAAAAATGCACTCTTTACCCTCCACCAAGATTGTCCACCACCACAATCACTAATCCTGGAAGCCGTAGTCAGTTTCTTTCTGTAAAAATGGGTTGGGACCTGGCAGGGGAAACCTTTTAAGGCATATACAGCCTCTTGGGGAGCTGTAGCTCTGGTTTGCAGTTGGACCTCAATACACAGGGCTCCTCCCCACTTCACTCTCCAGAGTACAGTGTGGGTGGCTTTCTGGGAAACAGACCATAATTAGTGGCTGAAAATAAACCACAGGCAGTAGAGAAAGAATGGGGCCCTAGCCCTTTCTGTGTACCCAAATTGCCAAGATGCTAAATGGCCTCTCATCCCGTCACCATAACAACCCAGCATCTTCAAAGCCAGCACATAATGTCCTTTGGGGGTTGACAAAGCTGTTTGCCTGCACATGCCAGACTAGATTCTGCCTTTGGGGGAAACGTAGTAGGCAGGGAGATGAACCCTCTAGGAAAGGATATCAGGACCCTCAGCCTGCAGAGCAATTCAATATGCCAGAGACGGAAGGTCATCAGTTCTTCCACCTCTGCTTCCTCTTCCAGCTAAATAGGCTACAGGCAGTATAAATGGAAATGCCAGCATATGCAGCACACAACACTCACCTGTGCTTATAGTACAACATACCCCGCCACCAGCAAACACACACATATATGTGAATGCAATGCGTCCCTTTCCTGATGTGTGCACAGATGTGACATGGTGCACGTAAATGAATATCAAGTTCAGACCCACGCGGTACACAACCAGGCACATGCATGCATACATACATACACAGCACCACATGCATTATGTGCACAGAACTGTAGATACAGCACACACATTGATCTAGCTTGGGCATGCAAATGCAGCCATAGGTATAGCTTTGAAAGTTGATTTTATTTGCCTGTTTGCTGGTTTACATTTTTATTTAAAATAGTTGTATACTGCCCTTCATGAAAATGGATTTCAGGGTGGTTTGTATAAAAAATTCAACAACCAGAGAAAAATACAATAAACACACCCGAAATCACTGCTGAGTAGCAAGAAACAGTTAAGTGGCAATATTTAAACAAACATTTAGGCTCATTTAACCTTGAGTCTCATATCCTCTGGCTTCTCACATCTGTGTCTTTTTCTTGCCCATCCCTCTTTTCTTCTTCTTCTTCTTTAACCCCTCCCCTCACCTGCCTGTTCCACTACTCAACTTAAAGCCCCTCCAAGTGTGTCTGCCCCAAAAACTCTCCTGAAAACAATAATCTCTTTAACCCCTTCTATGCTGAGTGGCCTCCAGAGTGGATCCATCTACATCCTACCAATCAGAGACAAAAGTGTCTCTGGTGCAAGACAGTGCAGTATTCAGAACCATTGGCAGAGCACTGAATGTTCTTCTGGGAAAGCCCTGGCTTCCTTTCACCCTTCTTTGGGCTCTTTTTGAGAATGATAAAGGAAAACCACCCACAAAACCCCTGAAATGCCCCAAAGCGAGCAGCTTCTAACCTCTCGGTTTGTTAAACAACCCTCATTTCCCCTTTTGACAGGTGTTCCTGCGTGGATGGATTCGAAGGTCCAACCTGCAGTCTAAGGACCAACAACTGCAACAATAACAATTGCAAGAATGGTGCCACATGCATTGATGGATCCAGCAATTACACATGCTTATGCCTTCCGTTCTTCACAGGTAGGGCCAGGCTTGTAATGGAAGCGGATGCACTTGGAGAGAAGCAGAAGAGAGCTAAGGTTCTTCTAAGCTGGTCAGTGCCAGAGGCAGGTTTATCCTAAGGATCTGACTACAGTGCCCAACACTTACTTTTTTTAGTTTATTGGTAGCACCTCTCCTCCACCAATACCTGAAGATACCCCAATGCATTTTTTTAAAACTAACTCTAACTTCCCAAGTAGTAGTTCCCTCTTCCCTGCCAGGTTAGTATCTAGCCGATGAACAATAGTGTCTTTCCCTGAACAATAGAAGGAGACCTACCTATATCCTGGTTGAATATTGAGTCATGGGTTTGGGAGTTAGATACAAATAACAGCATTCTGGGCTGAAGCATGAGACTATAAATATTTTATTTTAAATTTATTTCATAAAATTTATTGTTAAAAGAAAAACCACCCCTCAAAGTAGTTTGGCATCTATTGTATGAATGGAAGGTTGCCATACCTTATCTCACGGTGCTTCTAGTGGGCTGCCCATAAAATAGGGTTGCCATACATCCGGAATTTCCTGGACATCTCCAGAATATTGTAGTACATCCCACTAAGATGTTCGGGAAAATCTGGACGAATGGCAGCCCATGTCGGCATTGTCGTTTTTGCTGATTTTCTTAAAAACAAACTTTAAAACTTCATGTGAATCTGCCTGAAAAGCTCAACAACTTTGGGCAAACTAAGAAAAGCTCCATAACTTTGCGGGTCCGGATTTTCACTGTTTGAAATATGGAAACCCTCCCATAAATTGTTGATTCTGTTGCACGGATGCAAGTGATGGGACAGCAAAGGTTGTTCTTCCTCATTCCTTCCCTCCCTGCCCTTTCCTTGGGGGAGCTGGTTCAGCCAAATGCAGACTGGGCTCAGGGGACATGGGGCCTGAGCCTGCTTTCTCTCTACCTTTCTCTCCTTCCTGCAGGGTCTTACTGTGAGCAGCTAATGGATGTCTGCTCCCTGGAGCTTAGCCCCTGCCAGCATGATGCCGTGTGCAGGGCTACCCCTGATGGGCCCAAGTGAGTGATTTAGCAGCTACCATGGCGGCATAGGGGGAAGCAGAAAGATTTAAACCTACAGTAAACCAGGGGAATTGCAATAGACTAATAAAGTGGATAGGGACCCAGGTGGCGCTGTGGGTTAAACCACTGAGCCTAGGGCTTGCTGATCAGACGGTCAGCGGTTCGAATCCCTGTGACGGGGTGAGCTCCTGTTGCTCGGTCCTAGCTCCTGCCAACCTAGCAGTTCGAAAGCACATCAAAGTGCAAGTAGATAAACAGGAACCGCTACAGCGAGAAGGTAAATGGCATTTCCGTGTGCTGCTCTGGTTCGCCAGAAGTGGCTTTGTCATGCTGGCCACATGACCTGGAAGCTATACGCCGGCTCCCTCGGCCAATAATGCGAGATGAGCGCGCAACCCCAGAGTCGGTCACGACTGGACCTAATGGCCAGGGGTCCCTTTACCTTTACCTAATAAAGTGGATAGGAAACGGATGCAGCTATAGCCAGTGAGTGGCTTGTTCCTGTCCCTACCTACAGATGTGAATGCATGCCCGGCTTTGTGGGAGATAATTGCAGTGTGGACTATGATGATTGCCTGGACCATCGCTGCCAGAACAACGCCAAATGCTTTGATGAGCCAAATGGGTATTCCTGCCTTTGTACTGGAGGCTACAGGTAAGGTTGTGAGATGGACAGGAGTATATACCAGTTCATCTCATTCTAAGCTACCTGTAAATCTCAACACCTGGGATTGCCCTCTACTGGAAGAGTTCCTCTTCCACAAGGGTGGCTGGGAGAGAGAGGTACGACAAAAAGAGTGATCAGTTGTTACCAGAAGTGTCAAACAGTGTTTTAAGAGCCTGGCTCTAGTTTTAAGAGCCTGGCTGTTTCCAGAGTTGTTTGACTGTGCTTACGAGATTAAAAGAATGCATCTCACTTTTGCTGGGACTTTGTACCACACAAGGAGTTACATGCCTAGTGTGAATTGCTCTGCCCACCAAGGAGTCGAGACGTCCTGTTCTGAACATCCTGGCAAAAGTAGTTCCTGTATATAGGGAAGTAATGTATATAGGGAAGTAATGCGACATAGCTCTGTCCTGCAGCTGAGGGCAGCTTAAAAGACTTGGGGCACATACTCATGACATCAACCTGCATAAATGTAGAATGCCTCTGGGCAAATTAAGAGGGTGGTAGGGCCAGCTCGCACATGAGACAAGGTGAGGCAAATGCCTCAGGTGGCAGGATTCACAGGGCAGTGGATTCAGCCTCAAAGGGATACTGTGGTGGCAGCAACAGCTATGATGTATTCCTTGGAGGGCAGACCTGCCACCTCCTCAACAGCCCCCCCAAATACCACCTCTACAGTGACTAGGGAGAAAATGATGAGGGCTGCCCTCTGGGCATGATTCAGTGAGGCCCCCCCCCCCACACACACAATAGCCTTTGATTCCGACTTCAACCATCCATTCATTTGTTTATCACGGTTATAGACCAGTTCGAAAGGCACATCTAGGACAGCTTTCACAAGAATAAAATGTGCATTTAAAACAATATACAGTAAACAGCTTAAGAATTAAAATTAAGTTAAACGCATAGACACGTGAGAACCTAAAATTTAAAGTTTGAGTTACCATACAGATTGGCCCTATCACCCTGGGGGCTCACTTCGACTGTTTTCCCAGCAGACTAATTTGTTCTGGGAGGATGGTCTGCGCCTACAAATCTGCGCGCAGAACCTGGCGACCATCCAGGTCGTTTTTTGATCTTTGTCTAAGAGGAGAGCATTAAGTTTAGGCTTATCCAGAAAGTCAGCAAGCCTCTCCAGTTGGGGGGCAATGCATATCTCGTCATAAAAGGGGCATCTAAAAAAACAAATGTTCGGGGCTTCCTATTTCCCCTAGTGGGCAGGCACAAAGTCTCTGGGCATATGGGACTCCTGGTGTACATCTTCTCTCACCCTTTCTTCCCTGGTTGGGGGAGGGGGAGCACACCATTTTGTGGTTCGCCTCAGGTGCTAAAATGTGTTGGGCTGGCCCTGTTTCCTGGACTGGCCCATAACAACACCCCTGGCCAAAGATATTCTGGTTGTCTTTATTGGTGAAGAAGCAGAAGAAGTAAACCGAGTAAAGTGTCTCAATCAAGTGTCCCTTGTGATTCAGGGCAGTGTGATGACTTGTATGTCACTTGAGTACTTGCCTTGTCCCATTCACTTGATGCCCCAGTGCAGTGAACTGGAGTCCTTTTACTGTGCAGGCACAAACAGGGACCAGGAAAGATCATGGGGACCAGGAAAGATCATGCATGTGATTCCAGGCACATTTTACTCAGCCTCTGGGAAGAGGAAAATCAGAGGAGAGCACACGCTGCCTTAAAACTGTATGAGTGCCATAGGGTCCAGCTGTGGCCCTGCTAAGACCCTGTGGTGTTATCTCCAAGTTGCCTCCTGCCATTTGTGCCTTGTTGTGTTCTCCCTCTTATCATAGTGGCCAGCTCTGTGAGATTCCACCCCATGGCTCCTTCCAACCCACCCCATGCGAGAGGGCAGAATGCCAGAATGGTGCCAACTGTGTGGAGCTAGGCAGTCGTGCCTTATGCCAGTGCCTTCCTGGCTTTGGGGGGCCCAAATGCGAGAAGCTGCTGAGTGTCAACTTTGTGGACAGGGACACATACCTCCAGTTCACTGACCTGCAAAACTGGCCCAGCGCCAACATCACTTTGCAGGTAAGTGTTGATTAGCAAGGCCGCCGCCTCCGCCACCCCAAGATGGGGTCATCTGCCCACACTCTTCATCTGTGCCATTTGTGGGACTGGTTGGATTGTAGAATTCATGTTTCTGCCCCTTGCTTGTTCATTCCCTCGTTCTCTGCAGGTCTCCACGGCTGAAGACAATGGGATCCTCTTATATAATGGGGACACTGACCACATGGCGGTGGAGCTGTACCAAGGCCACGTGCGCGTTAGCTATGATCCAGGCACCTACCCCAGCTCTGCCATTTACAGGTAGCCCTCTGCCTTTGGCTTCTCCTTCCAGCTCAGAGTGACCCTCAGTCATTGAGCAAAGCTGCACATTGACCATGAAGGCAAAAGGAAGGGTTTGGGGGTCTGGATCGTGGGGAGTTAGTGCTGAAGTGACAGGGAATACAAGGCAAAGTGGATCCATGCTGGATGGATGCAGATGGTTGTGGATGCCAGATATCAGGCCAAAGGTTGGGTGCCACCAGCCTTTCCCATCCCACACCTCCCTTCTCTCCCTAGTGCAGAGACCATCAATGACGGGCAGTTCCACACTGTAGAGCTGGTGACCTTTGAGCGGATGGTAAACCTCTCTATCGATGGAGGAGACCCCATGACCATGGACGGCTTTGGCAAGGCCCACACGCTGAACTCTGAGGCTCCACTCTATGTTGGGGGTAGGACTGTGACTTGGGTCCAATCCAGTTGGGGAGAAGGGGGTGAGAGAGGCTGGTATCTCTCTCACCTACATGCTTGCACCTGGTGGGCACTAACTGAACGGAGAACTCCTTCACTCTTCTTAGCTCACGTCAATTGGATAGTAATGATGCAAGAGGAACGTTTCCGTTCTCCTCTCCAGGGTGGGGTGTCTGAGCTCATACTGCAGGGCACTAAGAGCCAAGTGCCAAACTGCTGTGGCAGTGGGGAGAGGGGAGAGAAATGGAAGAAGGTGGCTCTTTCCACAGCATTCGAGAATAAGGGGTCCACAGCTCTTTTCCTTCCACCAGAACCATCTCTCTTTCCCCCAGGACCTTGCTCTTCCCTCCTCTTCCTGCCCCTTACCTTGCTGTTCTGGCTCTCCCCTCCACAGGGATGCCCGTGGATGTGAACTCTGCCGCCTTCCGCCTCTGGCAGATCCTGAATGGCTCCAGCTTCCATGGCTGCATCCGCAACCTCTACATCAACAACGAGCTGCAGGACTTCACTAAGACGCAGATGAAGCCGGGGGTGGTGCCTGGCTGTGAGCCTTGCCGCAAGCTCTACTGCCTGCATGGCATTTGCCAACCCAACACCCCTCATGGCCCCATTTGCCACTGTGAACCAGGCTGGGTTGGACCCCATTGCGACCAGCCCATTAGCAACCCCTGCCAGGGTCACAAGTGAGTACACAGCAGTAGAATCCCCCTCAGCCCTTTTCTTGTGGGTTTCTCCCACTGCAGTGCTGTGGGCAAGATGGAGAAAGTGGGGGGGGGGAGGGATTGCAGCTCAGTGGTGGAGCATGTGCTTTTCACGCAGAAGGGGCCAAGTTCATTCCCTAGCATTTCCAGTTTGAAAGGATCAGGAACGACAATTTTGGGCTAGATGCACCCATAGTCTGACCTGGTATAAGGCAGCTCCCTGTGTTCCTAAGTGTGACTGGAACTGCATCCGTATCCTGTGGGCTCTGATATGGTGAACCTCTCCTGTTTGCTCATCTCTGATGAGGTGGGGCAGTCGGGGCATTTATGACTGTAGCAACAAAAGCAGAAATTAGTTGCCTCTAAAGCCCAGCACAGGGGCATAGGTTTGGTAACCGTTCAAGAACAACAGCACATACCAAATACCACTTCCTCCTTCACCTTTAAAGCAGCCTCAATAAAGTTGTACTTGTGTGTTTGGAGGATAAGGGAAGTTGGGGAGTCAGTGAGAATGCTCCTCCTCTCTCACTTCTTTGTACTCCTAAGACGATGTTGGAGAAGCCAAGGTGCACAGAGAATCTTGCAGGTCCTTCCTCTGTTAAATGCTGCTTCTAGAAGATGGGGTGGCCTTACTGCAACCTTTTGAATTCACCTATATTTAGCTTTTGGTTTCACTCATTCTACAGATGCGTCCATGGAATCTGCATGCCCCTTGATGCCCTCTCCTATAGTTGCCAGTGTCAGGATGGCTACAAGGGAGCCTTGTGCAACCAGCAAGGGGAACTCCACAACCCATGCAAGAGCTTGCAGTGTGTTCATGGTCAGTGCCAGATCTCAGACACAGGCGAGGCCTTCTGTGAATGCAACGGGGGATTCGATGGCGACCTCTGTGACCAAGGTCAGGCACATCTCCCTTTCTTCCCTACATTCACATGTGCTCCATAGCTCAGGACCCCGAGGGCCCTCCCCTGATAAGACGCTTGGGCCTGTACCTAAGCTGCCAATATTGTGTTAAGCCAGGTATGCCCATTGTGGGCAGAAGAAACCCCACAATGTACCCCAGGGTGCATAGAACCCCTAAGTACCCCAGGGTGTACTTAGATGCTATTTTTTGCCCAGCCTCCTCCCCTAGTAAGTTTTCTAGCAACTGTAGACCTCCATCCCTTCTGCTGCACCAGCTATAATGGGAATTTGAAATTCTGTGGTCCCACAGAACAGCCAGTGTTGTACATCCCAGTACAATACCATTGCACTCTTCTTCCAGACACTATGGCCACAACTTTGGTAAGGGAGCATGAGCAACAGAGCCACAGATTCTTGATCCACCCCCCCCCCCAATGCTGCCTCTCTGTCCTCTTCTTCCACTGACAAAAAGCAAGACCATTTTGGCAGGACCCCCAGCCAACCAGATAAGGGACAGATAAGATTTTTTTCTACCTGTCGCTAACCATTCAAAAGGCAAGATAATTCATCATAGTATGCTTATACATACTAGAATGCCCAGTTTTTTTAGTTGACCTTCACCAGAACCCCAAGCATAATGTATAAGGAAGGCTATCGCAGAGGAGCCTCCTAGCCTGACTTCCTTCTTTCTAATGTTTTCCCTAGAGTCGGAGTGTCGGGGTGAGGCCGTGCGAGACTTCCACCAGGTCCAGCGAGGCTATGCCATTTGCCAGACAACCCGGCCTGTCTCCTGGGTAGAGTGCCGGGGATCGTGCCCAGGGCCAGGATGCTGTGCAGGACTGCGCCTCAAGCGCAGGAAATACACCTTTGAGTGCAGCGATGGCTCTTCCTTTGTGGAGGAGGTGGAAAAACCCAGCAAATGTGGCTGTTCCCAGTGCATGTAGCCTCCAGCAAGGGACAGGCCAGAGCCAGAGACAAGTGGGCCAGGCCTGCCCTGACAGAGGCCTTGGGAACACCCTTGCCATCTCCTCTTGCCCCTGTGGCTGCTTGGAAGAGAGGTGGGGCAGGGCTCTCAAGTTTGGCAACGGAGCATCTCCTTTGGCATGGTGACAATGGCTCTTCTGGATGGACCAGACAAAGGTGTAGATAGAAGACTTTTGCTGGGAAATCCAGCCCAACAGATGTATTTATATCCAGCACAGACTCTATCTCTGGGGCCACTACTTGTGCACAATATGGATTCTTAGCAAGGCTGGCCATGCCTGTTTGTTTTGCCCAGTGTGGTGCCCTGAGAGGCCATGTCCACAGCTCATGCCTAGACACGGGATCCTGCCATTTCATATCTTGTCATTTTACCTGGTGTTAAACCCTGCTCTCCTGCACCACATCTGTCTTTTTTTCCCTTTTCCTTTTGGCAGTTTTGCTTTTTCTCTTGCTGAATACCCACCTGTTCCTATTCCTACTGGCTGCTCATTGCAACCTCATCTTCTGTTTATAGGACTAAATTGCAAGTAATGCAGAGGCAGCACCCAGGGCAAAGGCAGGAGGATTGTTTGCTGCAGAATTAGCAAAGATAAAATCCCTTAGGTGAATGGGAAGTGTTTGTATGAACAGTTGCCTCCTATACCGGATGGTTGCAAGGTAAATGGTATTTAAAAACAGCTTAACCTTGGAGCTGCAGTCTGGTCCTCTCATCTAATAGCAAAAAGGAGCCACACTTGCTCCAGGTTGAATGACCCACCAGCATTAACAGGACTTACCACCACTTCCCTAATTTTGAAATCTTGCACTCACTTAGCTGGGAGTAAAGCACCATTGAACGCAATGAGACTTAACTGCCAAGTAAACATGTGTAGGAGCTTGTTGCATGAAGGCTGGAGAAACCTTGGCTAGTGGTCTTCCTGTTGTAGCTCTGCTGGATGGGATGGGGAGACTCATGTCCCCAGTTATAAAGCCAGCCATCTCCATGATTTGAGTGCAGCAACAGGGACAGCTGTAGTTTTCTCTGGTTCTGCCTATATCACTGCCTTTCTACACCACAAAATCTGTCTTCTGCCCAAATGCCATCTGGTTTTCTGTATTGAAAAGTCTGGATAGTTTGAGAGTGGTGCCTGTTCTGCAACCCAACCGCTGTGAACTCGAGAATAATCATTTTCATACCCATCATGCTCACTTTCACCTGCCTTTTAGAACGGGAGGGGGGGAATGAATTGCATGTGTCTCTTGCACTCAGTTTACTGTAGCATTACTCTTCATACCGCAGGCCCACCCACAAAGTACCATTGCCCTCTTGAAATGGGTTGTGGAGTTGGGTATACCAGCCACCACCTGCAATAAAAGCTGAAGCACAGGCTTCCAAAGCAGGTGCTATACATTGGCCCACCCAGGGCTCAGGTGGGGTTAGGCCTGGGCCACAGCATCAGAAGAAATAAGGTGGCTCTTTAAGATCTAGGCAGTTAAAATGAACTAAGCTGACAGTACCTTCTCTTGCTATGTTTCCAAATCCGTGTTTGATAGAGGTTTTTTTAATGCTAGACCCCGGACAATAGCGCTGCAAATTGGTCAAAGACACTTTTGATCTAACTTACTCTTGCAGAGAAAAAGTAGTTTGCACTTATCACCACTAGCTACTGACCAATAATTAGAAGTAAAACCATTAGAGTTGCGGGTGGGGTGGGGTGGGGGAGAAACACCAAGCCAGATTCCTTCAGATTCTGCACATGAAAAGTTAATATCTCTGATCTATATGCACTATGTTAATTAAGCAAATCTGAAGATTATTTGCATGGTTTGCTCTGCTTCTCTTGGTTGGGAGGAGAAAAGAAATAGCACACAGAAGTCGCCATGTCCCAACCACTGGAAATGCTACTTACCCAGCCTGGGCTTTTGAGACTTCCATTAGACAGAGGTTTTGAAGTGTAGAGGAGACACTTGAAGGCTTGAAACAACTTGGTTCGAAAAAATTGAGATGAGATTCCCAGGATGCAGAATTTTCACCCAGTAGTCATGCCAGAATCCAGTTGCTGAGAAACAATGTGCTCTCCTGTACAAGCCTGGAGGCCTTGGCTGTACATGTGTTCTTGTTTCCAGGGCAACCTCAGCCAGATGCTTGTTCCTTGAAACTTATGGATCATGTTTCCTATTGGGGGGGGGTTTCCCTCCTAAAAGGTAGAGCTACTTGCCTGGAAGCATCTGGTAAATGTAATCTCAAGGTTGCAGGTTTCTAGGAGGTACATTGGATATGGGAGAAATAAAAGGGTGGCATACTAGGTGCTCTCAGGATACCCCCTAGTATAAAACAATTGGTTATTAGAAGCACAGGTTTTCAACTATACACTATATTATGGGTAAAACCAGCAGCAAGGAGGCTATCCTTTGCTCCTGCAGAGAATCAAATGGATGGCTAGTTGCAGGGGCTTCTACAGGGGCTCCCACCTTGTATCTCTGTGTGTGTGCTATTCATGCAGAACCTGCTAACACTTCCATTGCTGCAGGTTAAGAGACAGAAACTACATGACAGCAGGGCATAAGTTGCCTTGCTAGTACTAAAAGCCTTGACTGGTGACTTTTGCAGAAAGGTACAACATGAAACTCTGTTAACATAACAGGATCTGCAGGGCCATTTAAATCTGCAGCCATTCGTTCATATTCTGGTTTTGCCATCTTAATTATTTTTCATTTCTATTTATTATAGAAACCTCAAGAATGTTAAATGTATTTTTCTTCACACTGAGAATGTGCAGCTTTTAAACTTCCATTTGTAAGGTTCCTAAACAAGTTCAATTACACAAAATAAACTAATTAGGGTTTTTGGAATTTCTTATGACTTCACATTTCCAATTATAGCCATTACACGGAAAGTATCTTACGTCTGATTTTTTAAAAACTGTGCCTGCCACTGCAGTCCATGCTTTGGTAATAAAGTAGATTATATTGGGTATTGTTTGGTAGCCATATGCTGCAGAGGGCAATGCTTGATGTTCATTGTTTGGAGACACCCTTCACAAGTATGTATATGTCCTGATAACCTCCAAAAGCAGCAATTGAGTTGGCTCATCAACGTGTCTTGTCTTTGCACATCAAACTATATCACACCACACCAATACTGATATAAAAGAAATGTTTAATAAGCGGCAATAAAGTAAGACTCCTTAGGGCACGCATAAACACATAAACAATGCATAAAGAGGAAGAAGAAACATGGAAAGAGGCAGAGGTCTAAGCCTCACCTGCAGCCCCACAGTCTGTAACAAGAATGCGTTCTCTTCCACTGGTGAGTTAATAAAGCACACACAAAAATCATGGAGCTGTCACAAAAGTAATGGCAGAGATTCAATACAATTTCCATGGTAGAGTAGCCCTAAATGTTGTAGGTGTGTCAAACGGGTAGGAAGCCACTGAACAGAACCTTTATTTTTATATACATTTTCAAATGTTACTCAGGTGAGGTATATAAATATTACCTAATGACACATTTTACCAACAATTCACAGCAGACACACTCTTCTTCTAAAGTCACAGCATTTCCCAGGGCCCTGAAGGGAATGAGGCTCCAACTTAAGCCTTCAAATGCCCAACTCATGATCACACACTGGGTTTGGGTGATGTGCACAGTACCAGACCTGAGGGGTGGGGAGTAGAGAGAATAGACCCCCCCAACACACACATTTGGTTCATCATATGGGGAAGATAGGAGTCTCTTAGACACAGCAAGTAAAAATACCTGTGCAACACGGAGTGAAGAATGAACTGACTATAAATCAACACAGGAAGTGCAGAACACACCTGCAGTCTTGTTGAGTGCTGTGCAACACACTGATAGAGGTTCATTCAACTGGGCAGGAGGTTATCCTAAACTAAGAATGCCCTTGTGGAAAGGTTGCAAGTCTACCCTCCCCCCCACCTCGTTTAGCAACTTCATCTGAGAATTGAGGGCTTTTACAATGGATATAGGCAGGGCTGAAGCTTTTCAGATGGCAGAAGGAGGGTGCAAGCAAAGCGACAAGTTTTCTGGAGCTACATTAGGAAGCTGCATTGCCATGTTTTCCATAGAAAGAAGAGAGGGGTGATGGGTGGGAATTCTGAATGGCCAAGACAAACAACAAGAAACAAACCCTTAGGACCTTCCACACTAGCCTAACTTTAAAAAGTATGAGATAATCACAAAATAGACATTCAAAATAAGACTAATACAACACAGGGAGCAGCAGAGAGAGGGAGCAGAGAGGATAAATACTTAATGGTCCAAAGTAATAAAATAAAATAAATTCAGAGAGCGAGAGAGTGTGTGTAAAAAAATGGGGCCCTGGACTCTTCACAGCAGCTGGAAACATGGGAAGTGATGAACGATTGGCTTAATCTAAAAGGGGGGGGGGATGAGCACAGGAAACATCAAACACAGAACACAAGAGGTGCTGGCTAGATTACAATAATCAACTATAAAAGATGCTTAGAGGGCACCATCACTTCCTCCATGTGTGCCACTGGCATTCCTCCCTTCCTATCCCCAGCAAGAGCTCCCCTTAATTCAGTATCCCTGAGTCCACCTGCCCAGGTGAATAAGCATGCAGAGATGTTGAAGCAAAATATGTCTCTTTCTCTATGTGGCAAGGCCAGTGAAGAAGGGCAGTCTTCAATGAGATGTGCACACACATTTACACAAATATCCCCATAAGGACTTAAACATTAATTTGTCACTGAAAACATTATTACTAAAAATTCTTATTGCTCACATGTACTGTCCCCGAAGATGCACGTGACAAAACGGGCTGCCCAGAACTGTACTTTGACTCGCTTCCACAGAAAATGAGATTTTAGACAACTCATGTAATGCTTTTACTCAGTTTAGGCCCAGTTCTAAGTAATGTCACTTCAGATTGCAGGTGAGAGCTCACATGATTGAACACTCTTTCATATGAAAACATTCTCCCACATGCAAAAGCTAGCATATTGGGGAGGATAGGCTAAAACAATTCGCCCCGATAGCTTGCTTTCTATGTGAAAGGGCTTTTAAAAATGGAGTATTCAATTATGTAAGTGTCATTCATTTGTCTATTCTGGGTATAGCCCAAATGCAACTTCAGTGGGAACTAAGTCCTTGATTTTGCAGCATTAACTCCAGACCAGATGCCAGTCCTTCTCCTCCCCCCATGTCCAATTATTTTTGCAGTAGGAAGCCCCCACCCACCCCAAAAAAACCATACTACATTGCAAACCAACAGCACACCCGAGACTTATTAGCACAAAGTACAGGAAATAAATATTTTAAAACTATTTACAGTATTCTTCTAGTTTTTGTGACCACCCAGGAAGAAAAGGCAGCAATTACCCTGCACCTAGGAAAGCATTACAACCGCTAGCTGGATGCTATGTTAACACAGCACCTACTAAATATATATTTATATATAAACACACATATACATATATGTATATATTCACATTGCATTTTAAAGTCACAAACAAAAAGCAGATCCTTAAAAAAACCTTTGATAAGCATTACAGTGTAAAAAGACCCACTTAGCTAAAAGGTCACACACGGGTAACAAAACCCATTCAGACTCCACTCACTTTCACTATTTCTGTGAGAAACAATTCTTAGGGCGACACTTCAAGAGGGAAGGGTTTTAAAGAAGAGGCCAGAGTCTCCTCTACCTGCAAACCAGAGCTCCTGAGTTCATCTTAGAATAGATAGGGAATTTTCCAGTGACCTAGCCAAATTGGGGTGGGGTGTTGGAAATACAAAAGAAACTAACTGGCAACAGGAGAGCAAGAAGGCGGCTTAGGGAAGAACATGCAAGTGTCTTTTCATTGAGATTATCTGTGCCAAAAGATGCCGCCTGGAGATTATCTCCGTGCAGGAAAATAGCATGCATGAAGTGGCCTGAGGCAGTTTAACCCCTCGAAACAAGCTATGATTACATATGGGACCTTTCAGGAACACGGGGACCTCCCCAGGCAACTCCATTCTATGAAATTTGAGAGCTAGGCAGAGCTAGATCAGGTGTGCTTGTAGCAGGGAAGGGAGCGATGGCAGATGAAGTCCAAGCAAGGACAGAGGTGGGATGTGTGAAAGACTAGGGAGGCACTGGTTTGTAGGCCATTGCATAGCATCATCAAATATCTCTTATCTGCATATTTGTTTCTATTTGGTGGGCATGTGGGAACTGAGTGAAGAGAGTTATATTTATAGCAACATTTTCAGAGGCACTCACAGATTTAATGAAGTCCCTTTTCAATTTGTGGAGGAATTCAACGTAGCACTAAGGAGATTATTCTGTCAACACAAGCATTTCAGCTTTCCAGAAGGAACAATTGCCCTTCTCCCTCCTCTGCTTGCTGTTGATTATCCTTACACACAGCCCAGAGCCAATTTGGGAGGCAGGGAGGAGAGGGGCTAAAATCCCTCTTGCACTCACAGGAGACCTTGTGCTGGCTCCTGCTAGTGGGACTCAATAGTTGAACCCGGCCCAATACTTTGCATTTCCCTTTGGCACAAGTTAATTCCCCGTTGCTTTGCTGTGCTTACTGGTGATGAGGAAGAGCATACTGACACTGATTTCTGCAACAAAAAGAGAGGTAAGGTACTAGCTACCACCTTTAAAGAGGACTGTCGTATCAAAGCCTCTGCCAAACTAGCGTCATCTAGATGTTTTTGGCTAAGACAGATAGGAGTTGCAGTCCAAAAAATTTGGTGGGCAGCAGGCTGGTAAAGGCTGCCTTATCACATGAGGCTACAAATGGAACAAGGAAATGACTCTGGAGAGAAACAGCTTCTGGTTTAGAAGGTGAATAGGAATAACTGGCCAGGATGTCACAGCTCATAATAATAATAGATTATTAGTGATAAGCCTCAGTAACAGTTTTGTGCAGCTTAAATATTCCCCAGACATAGAATGGGAAAAGGGAGATATCATCATTATCCTGACTACCGCAAAGCAAAACCCTATGCATAGTGACAGTAATTATGTCGGGAGGAAAGAGCCATAAATAGCATTCCTGCAGGAGTCACCCAGAAGCTATGACAGAAGAACTCTCCAGAGCAAAAGTTGCTACAAAAGGTTCTCTAAGCATTGTGTGCCCTGCACCATCAAGCCTTCATCATGTGCACAGAAGTTGGGGCTTTCCCTTAAATACAAGATAACAGCCTTCATTGAAAATTACTGGAAGTAGTAATACTCTCAACCACAGGGAAAGAAAAGCACTGCACACTTGACCAAAAAGAAGGCTGTTGGGAGAAAATGGAAGCACAACTAATGGAAGATCTTTTTGTGAATAACATCTAGTTTGTCTCAACAGGCAGGGAGGGCAAAGGGCCAGATTTAAATAGATGAGCTATAAAGAGATGAGCAACAGGGCAGGTTATGGGGAATTGTCCACCATACCATCAGGGGGGAAGGATGTCCCTTTTCAAACATGGTGTGTGCTAAAGGAGAGGCTAGGATTCATGATGGCCCATTGCATCTGATGGAAAGAAAACAGTACAGAGGCTGGTTTTATCCAATAAGCAAAGCCATCCACTCTCTTCTAGGAATGCCCAAGGAGCATGGAAAGAAGAATGCACAAACCACCCCAGTTTGACTATACTTGTGAACAGGGGTTTTGCGACAGTACTCACTGGTATCATCACCTCTTTTTTTTGCTGCCCATGGCAGCTATCTTGTGCTGACACCTACCACACTTTTATCAAGACATGATAATTCATTTTTTACCCCCACAAAAAGCACTGCCTTTAGACCATTTTGGCAATGGGGCCCAAGATGCTTAAGCAGTAGAACCTGCCAAGCACGTAGAGAGGAGCAGAAACACAGCCATGGTTAGAGGAACTGAAAAGCCTTTCTCGTCACTGTACTGAGTAGTTGTCACTATTACAGTCACAACCCCAAGCTTCTTCCCTTACTCTCGCAATTCTTTTGCTAGAGAGCAGCACCAGGTCAGACCAAGTGGCTGAAGATGTTTACGGTATAACATCACCAGGCCATAGCAACTGTACTACTGCAGATAACCATTGATTCTGGAAAAAAACACCTATTTTCGCTGCAGAAACCAACAGCGCAAGACTGCATTTAACAGATGACACACCCCCCCTTGCAAAAACAAAACAAAAAAGAAATGCTGAAGAAGTGGACGGATGGGAAACAGTGTGCAGGAATTAAGCCCCTTACGTTGCAAAGAGAAGAGCCCAACCCAACAAGGCTGGTTTCCAAAGTTATTTCTACTGGAAGAATTAAGAGTCAAGTTCTCACTATCACAAAAGTAAGTGGGTTGCAGGGCATCAAAAGGAGAAGAAATGGCCTCTTTGCAACTTATTTAGCAGACAGCATATCAACCCGGCATGTCGGTGACATAGTGTCACTTGCATGACATCAGGACTGATGCACAGAGCACAGTCTGAAGAATGCCTCCCAACCAGAAGGTAGCTTTGCTTCAATATAAATCATACTAAGCTATCACCATCAGAATTTTTTTTCTTTAAAAAACCACAAGCTAAATTGCTTTAAACTACTTGGCTCACTTCTCTCTCCTCGCCCCCCCCAAGCTTACACTAGTCCAGGTAGGTCCAACAGGTAGATCGTGATCTACCAGTAGATCACTGGACGTCTGTGGTAGGTCACTGGTAGATCACTGGCTCCCCCCCAAAGAAGCTCAACAACTTTGGCTCCCCTAAAAAAGTAGGCTTCCCCCTGCCCTAAAAAATCTCAACAACTTTGACCTGATCCCCAAAAAAGGAGGTAGATCACTGCCAGTTTTTAACTCTGTAAGTAGATCGCAGTCTCTTGGGAGTTGGCCACCCCTGCCTAGTCAATTGTCTACATGGCAAAGGCTTGTCTTGCCAGAAACCACTGGTGCTAGAACCTGGGACAAATCAACCACTGGACCAAACTCTCTCCGGACCTCACCAAAACATTGCAAGTCATGGTCACTGTATTCCAACCTCTCATAGGCAACCTTGCAAAAAAGGTGGAAGGGGGGGGGCAGCTGTGAATCTCTCGAACGCTACACAGGGCTTACAAAGGGATTCTCTGAAGTTACAGACCACACAAGAAATGGGAAAGCAGATAGGTGTAGAAATATTTTATTAGCAGTGTCGGGATCAGAATCAGTAGCCAAAATTAGCACAAGGTGCTCAGCCCCCCAGCACTGTGTTGGGAAGCAGCCCTGGGTTGAGGGAACAGGAAGATTTTACACCTTTCGGGATGGAGGCATTTGAAGTTGGAGAAAAGTAGAGGTGAAAAATCTGACATGCTCACCCTTTCCTCTCACTCACACTTACATGCTCACGCACCACACTTCCTTAAATACCTTTTAATACTCCTGGTGGAATGTCTAGCACATTTTATATGTGCAGTTCAAATAGCAATCAGACAAATACGTATCAATCTTTACAGAGAATGCTAGGCCTGACTTAATGCTTACAACTATTCATTTTATACAGCATGATTTACATCAAAAGACAGAAGTTAAAAATCAATGATTTAAAAGTATTCATACAAAAAGAGTCCACCCTGATGTGTCTTATAGCTTTAGTGCACCCTCTCAAGACACAGACTTGGGTACGCAGGTGAGCAGGAGGGCTTTGCAGTTCCAGGTGCTGCCTCCCAATCTCTTTGATCAATGGAACAAATTATACAGCTAGTTATCCATGTTCTGCCTGCAGTAATGAGCTTTGGTATAGGAGTGCCAATGCTACCGCACCCTCCCTCCTTTAAAAAATGAAATAAAACCAATTTCCTTGCACCTAAGCCTTGTTCTTGCTCCCTAAGGAGTTTGCCTTTCCTTTTATTCTACAAATCCCTCACCAACTGGAAAGACTGGTTCCAGCCAGTTAATATAATAATGTGTAAAGATGTGTTTGAGTACGTCGATCTCAGATGGTATCCATGGAAAGCTATTCTGAAAGGTCAAGCCATTCGAAGGCCTTCGCAGGAAGCTCCTGGGTACCACGCACAGCAAGCGAGAGGAAGTTTGCACAAGTTTCTAAGCAAATACCTCTGCCTTTGTTGTGATTTAAAGGAAAACTATGGAAATAAATAAAAGGCTGCTTTTCTCTCCAAGCCCAGAGTAGCAGCAACCACTGTCTATCTCCCAGCAGATGGGTAGCACAAAGTACAAGGGGCAGGGAGTTTCCTCTGAGAAAAAGGCTGCTTCCAAATGCTGTCAGATCCAAAACAAATGTTTGCATTGAGAAGGGGACTGTTTGCCTTTCTAATAGGTGTTCGTAGAAATACCTTGTCTGAAGACAGATACTTCTTGACCTTTACATAATGCATTGATTAAACTTGCAGGGTGAGGCCTTGCAAGGGAGAGAGGAGCTTGCTTACTCTTAAGCTGGAAAAGCTTGCAAAAGCACCAGCTATTTCTAGCTGCTAAATGTTTGCAGCCAGCATCGCCTCATTCTTATTTTAATAACAATAATTTTAAAAATCTTTTTGACTTATGGCAAACAGGGAAAGATGGAAAAGGAACTTGCAGCAACTGCATAGAAATCATGTACGTTTACAGCAGAGAAGAACCTCTGACTACGGGCACTTTCCAACATTAATTTTACAGACCCACAAGATGCATGCAAGCTTCACTTTCGAATGGTTTTTTGTCCATCTATTTCGCTCCTAAGATGTGCTTTCAAGTACCCATATTTCAGGGGTGTTCAGGCCTCACAGTAAAATGGACAGGAATACAACCATTCAGAAATGCATCCAGGCCCAAAGGCGCCCACCTGTAAACAACCACGTCAGAAGTGGCAGGCAGTGTGCATGTACTTAATAGGGAAGGGCTCTCTATCCAAACAAGCGGTCCAGTTCCTTTCTTGGCTAAGTACAAAGTTGGCCGAGCATGGCTGCCAATCACTGACGCTTCGGAATCAGCATCTTTTTGACATGAGAGCAAGGCTTTGTTACAGCCAAGCCCCAGTTACAAAAGATAGTCCAACTGTTCATACTTTAACAACAACACACACCATTCTGACTGACTGACAGGAATAAAGGATGCAAATGCTT
Source organism: Zootoca vivipara (assembly GCF_965207765.1). Lineage (NCBI taxonomy): Eukaryota > Metazoa > Chordata > Lepidosauria > Squamata > Lacertidae > Zootoca > Zootoca vivipara. The sequence continues at coordinate 55,298,536 of NC_142588.1, read as the reverse complement.
TGGGTTTTGGCTTTATAATGCCCTGCTTGGTTTAAACAGTGCCAGGATGCTACAATGCACAAAAGGAAGAAAATGCTCCTGTGTGAACCCCGGCAGACGGGCTGCCAAGGTCTATGGGATGTGCATGAAAGCTGGTTCTCTTTCCATTACAGTTCAAGTGCTTGTGCATTAACTATAAACTGCCAGCCTTTAAATCACACAGATTAATTTATTCAGTTCCTAAAAGGATAAATAAGGCACTGTACTTCGAACTGAAACTGCCAAACTCCTAGTTCCACTCCAGGAGCTTTCAGAAGCAGCAACTTTCCTTCTCAAGGGCAGAGAATAATAGCTTCCCCTTCTGGCTGCAACACAGCTAGGGGGCTCCTCATCATCCGAGAGTGGGGGGGGGTTGGCCTTCGGCTAAACACTTGCGTCCCTCCCCCCCCAATGTTCAGAAGTGGATCTGTTTAATGCATTAGGAAGTATTTCTATGACCCACCTCCTACCCACCCCCAACCCCAGCCGGTTACTTTGCATCCAGACACCTGCGTTTGCTGGGTGAAGAGTCTTTGCTTGCCCTCAGCTTCCTCTTGCCCTGGGCTCTGCTGCTCTCCTGAATTCGCTTCATTGACCTAGTCAAGGCTTTGCCACTGCTTGCCTTTTGGGCAGCCACTTTGGGAGGTCGGCTGCTGGAGTCTTGCACCACTTTCTGCTTGGGAGGCTTAGCAAGCCCTGCTTGCCTGGAAGGCAAGCTTGCCTTTTGACCGGCCTTGGCTTTCCCCTTCTGGATGGGGGGCTTCCTTTTCCCAGGCCGCAAGTCATTCAGCTTCTTTGCCTTCTCGTTCCCAGACACAGGCTTATGACTCTTGTCGGCAGCCGCCTGCTTCCTCGTAGCAGGAGGCCCTGCAGGCTTCAGTTTACTGGCTTTCTTAAGAGGAAGCCTTTCTTTGCTTGAGGTGCTCAACAGCCTCTGTGACCTGCTGCTCTCGGCCGGCGACTTCTTCCTGGTTTGCTGAAGGTGGCCTTTAGATGAGGTGTCCTCCTGTAACTTGCCTTTTGTCTTTCGCCCCTTCCCTCCTCTTTCCACCAGGCTTGTCTTAGTCGCAAGTGGGGGGGCTTGGACCTGCTGGGCCAGTTTCGGAGACACCAGGGGTTTAATGCACAGGCTCTTGCCACTCGGCTTGCTTTCAGCAGAGGGGTGCTTGGCCACGCTGTCAGTCTTGTCCTGCTTGGCCACCTTGCGTATGGCGTTGAGTTTGCCTCGCAAGTTGGAGTACTTCCTCAGGATGCGAGAGCTGGTTTGCACAGGCGTGCTCGGAGGCTGGGCGCTCTTGGTTTCGGCTTTGTGCTCCACGCTTACTTCAGAGGGAGGCGTCTGCTTCGAACTGGCAGCCTGCTCCGGCTCTTTCTCCTCAGAGCCCTCTCGAAGCTTAGCCCACAGCCTCTGAATCTTGATGGTGTTTTTTGCCGGAGTCATAGCAGCAAACTTCTTCAAGTGTTTCTTCAGACGCTCAGCTTGAAGGGAGCTAGGGTAGCTGCCGGAATAGCAGCCCTTCTGGAGTGGAAGCTTGATGAGGGGGATGTCCCCCGGGAGACGTGTGTTCATCTTCTTCACAATGACCAGAGACTTGGTTTCAGTGGTCTCCATAAACCACTTGCAGATGCTGGACATGTCAAATCCCTTCATGAACAGCATCTGAACCGGGGAGAGCTTCTGGACCTCCGTGGGCCCTTTGAATTTGCGGGTCCTCTTCTTGCTTTTCCAGATCTCTTTCAGTTTGTCGGATTTATTCTTGACCTTTGGAGCTGGCTGAGCCTCTTTCTCCAGCTGAATCCAACCTTTCTGGACCTTCATGTACTGAGTGTTAAAGTTAGTGATGAGTTCTTGGTTCTCTTCCTCAGCACACCATTCCACAAAACTGGGCTTGTTGTCAGAAAGCACTTCCATGCTGCTGAAGCCAACGGTGTCTGTGACATTAGAGCCTGCTTGTATAGTCAGAGCATTAGAATCTCCTTGTACGGTTTCTTTTCCAGAAGTGTTTTTGGAAGCAGTGGCCACAGGGGTCGGGGCAGGGGTGTGCCTCAGGTTGTAGAACTGGAGAGCTGGCTTCTTAGATTTTACAGACCTCTCTGGTAGTTCAAGATTGCTTTCACTCCTGCTAACAGAACTGGGCCCATGCTGGGTGTGCAACTCCTCTGTAACCTCCATCATACTGTCAGAGTTCTCTGGAGTGCCTGATGTCAAATCTGACTGCTTTTCACCCTTATCAGAGGTCTCTGCTGGGACGTGACCACTTCTCCTATCAAAATCACCCTCTAAGCAAATTTCAAGCATTGCCCCTGCCTTGTCCTTGTTTCCTTCCTCATCCTGGTCTTCCTCTACTACTGTCTTTTTCGCTAACAGTGTCTGAGAGGCCTGTCCCATTGTGATGTCATTTCTGTCACCTGACTGCTGCTCAGAAGAATTCCCAATGTTGTTTAGCAGCATTTCATGAAACCCGTCATTTGGAAAACACAGCGATGCTGCACCATCAAGATGCACCTCCCTCTTGAAACGCTTAGCACCAGGGCTTTTAGAAAACTTGATCTGAAGTTGAGGAAGCTGTAGAGACGTGGAAGAAGTGGATTGCCTATGACTATCCTCTGCAGGTGACAGGGATTGCTGGCTTCGAAGACAGCGATCGGATACAATCTGAGGTTTTTTCTCCCACTTTCGTTTTTTGTCTGGGCTTGTTTTGGAAGAAGCTTCCTCCTTGTTGTCCACTTCTGATGTTTGGGGCACTGCTGGAGCTTCGCTACCAAGTTCCTTTCCATCATCCACAGTGCTTGTTTCACTTGTATCTTTTACTGTTCCCTCTCCCCAACCTTCATCATTATCTGCAACAGGCAACACAGTCTCACTTTCCCCAGAGTGGATTCCACCTGAGTCCAGAATCCCTTCAATGATATTTTGAGTATTAATACTTTCATGTGCATCTGCACCCTGCAAGCTGTCAGGGAGCTCTGCAGCATCCAAATCAGAAAGTGGCTGTGAGAGTTCCATATCTAACTTGCCAGGTCCCACCACTGGAGATTCTATAGGAGGAGCCCCTGAAGGAGCCTCTAGGTCAATATGGGCAGGAGGCTCAGACACCACAATGCCAGGAGACACTGCCCTTGAACTGGCAACAGGCTCCTCTGGACACATATGCTCTGGGATAGGAGGGAGTTCTGCAGGGAAGGCTATGGAAGGCTCCAGACGGACAAGGGCAGGAGGTTCTGCCAGGTCTATAGGGGAAAGAAGTGGGGGTTCCACATCGGAAGGGAGTTCTACAAATGGTGGCAAGTGTTCAACAGGGGCAGGCTCCTCCAGTGGAGGCATCAAGTCCATTCCAGGGGAAAGGTCTTCAGGGGGCTGAAGGGCCATGCTATCAGGAGGCACCTGGTCTGGAAGAATGGAAGGCTCAGGGATAGCCTCAGTCTCTGAGAACATGACACTTTCCTCACCATTAGCAACCTCTGAGGCAGACAGCACCACAGAACCTCCTGCGTTGCCACTGTCTTCATTGGGTCTACTGCTCTTACAAGAGTCTGTGCCATTGCCAGCCTTCTGCACAGTGTCCACGTCCATTTCGTCCTGTGGCTCCCCTTTACTCAGTTGGCAGGGAGAGACAAGAGTGGTCTGCAGTGAAGAATTGGACAGGCTGCCTTTCTCTACACGCAAAGCAGGGCCAGGTGGCGGGGAGAGAGCAACTGTGGATGCTTCAGCAGAACTGTCATCTCTTTCCTTCACAAAACTTACCTCAGGAGTGGCCTTCTCAGCCGGACACATCTCACCTCTCTCCTGAGTACTGTTGTTGGAGGCATCTCCTTGAGGGACAACCACAGCAGGTCTTTTGTCACCATCGCCACTCATGGCTTGGGCTGCTGCTAAGCAGCTATCACTCGGAAGAGAAGCTCCCTGGCTAGGGCTTGTCAGCACCTCAGGCCTTGGTGCCAGAGTGTTCCCACTCTCCTGAACATGGGAAGTCTTGGCCAAGGTGCGAACTGTGGGAATCTCACAGCACTCACCGTTGTAGTAGTATCCACGTGTGCTCTTCCTTGCCGTCTTCCTAGAGGAGACCACCCTCTTGCTCTCAAAGTGGCACTCTGTAATTGGCTGGCTGATATAAACAACATCACATTGGTTGTCATAGTCATTAATTCTCAACCCTGAAGGCCTTTTGCTCTTACGTGTGCTTTTGGTGGAGGATGAGTTACACCTGGTCCTGGAGTGTCCATTGGTGGTTTTGTGGTGAGCCACTGGCACAGAGCTATTGGATAGCCAGCTGTCCTTGGCATTCTCCACATGAGTCTTGTCAACAGGTTGCATGTTATAGCTCCCCTTGCTTTTCCCTGAAGCCTGGAGGTGGTTCTCTGCCTTCAGTCTTGCTTCTTGGTCATTCATTTCAGTATCCGGGTGCAAAGAGGCTTTGGAGGAGCTGCACTGCAAGGCATTCTCTTTGTCTGCTCTCCTAGGGGAGTTGGTGGTGAAGCCTGGGTCTCGTGTTTCCTCTGGGAAAGCTTTAAAAGTGTTCTTCTGGGAGCCCACCAGACCGTCTTCACTCATGTGTATGTTTGTTGCTTTCACAGCATTGTAGCCTCCCAGCAAAGCTCTATTTTGCACCTGGTCTTTGTCATCCTCACCTTTCCTACCCCCCATCTCTTGGTCACTACCAAGGGCTTGGCCTTCGGGACTTTTAGTAGAGTGATGGGAATTGGAGGCAGTGAGGTATCCTTGAGAGGGACTGTCCCTGGGACTTGCAGAACTTGTTCTAACGCTAGGAAGCTCAGAGAAGTCCCTTCGGACAACTGGGCTGCAGTTTTCCCTTCTATCTGTAGATTTCAGATCCACAGCCTGCTTCAGGGCATGGCAAAGTATGCGCAGAGAGCCATGAGACCCTGATTGCTCTGTGTCCAGGGAAGAAGGGAGCTTTGATTCAGAGCAAGAAGTTCCAAGCTCCTGGTTCTCAGTGCGATACTGGCTGCAGGCAGAGCTACAAGTGGACACATCCATGTTTTCTGCTCCAGGTAACTGCTGCCCCTCACAGCCTGTCTGTACGTCAGTGCATATGTCGTTTAGGACACGGACGAAGTGCTTCTGGTGGTACGTGCACAGTCTGACCATAAATTTTTCCAATGGAGATTTCGGCTGGCCAAGACAATCTGCAGCGTCCTCACTAGAGAGAGGGAGAGAGAAAGAATCAGTAAAGTTGGGGAACAAATCACTTTACACTGCAAATCTTCACAACTCTCTCTCCTTTCTGCTCCCCTACATTGCATGCTCTACAAAGATGGCAGCTCCAATTGTCTACCTAAAATGGGCAGGCAACTAAAGCAAAAGCTCAAGATTATGTTTGTCATTTCTCCCTTGCCTCCTCACGGCTCACCTATAGCCTCAGTATATTAAACACTGAAAAGTTATTGGGACAAACCTTGCTTTATTCCTTCACATTTGTCCCTTAGAAAGATTGGTTGTAGGGGAAACCAATGTGAAAAAGCTGGAAAACAACTACAGTCATACCTTGGTTTTTGAACGCCGTGTGAGTCGAAAGTTTTTGGCTCCCAAATGTCGCAAACCCAGAAGTGACTGTTCCGGTTTGCAAACTATTTTTGGAACCCGAATGTCCGATGGGGCTTCCATGGCTTCTGATTGGCTGCAGGAGCTTCCTGCAGCCAATCAGAAGCCGCACTTTGGTTTTCGAATGTTTTGGAAGTCGAACGAACTTCCGGAACAGATTCTGTTTGACTTCCAATGTACGACTGTACCAGATTCCCCATTTCCCTGCAGACATTTCCCCATTTCAGGCAATGAACAGACTGCCATCAATGCTCTGGGAATATGGCCGAAGGGAAGGCCAAATATGTAAGTGATAAAATAAATATTATCTTCCCAAATTCAGTGCAAGTCCTCAACAGCTTCACAGGAGCAGGAGTTTAGGAAGAGACAGACACCCAACAATGCATATTCTTTATAACAGCTATATATGCAAGATCCTTAACATACTTAGACTGAATAGCCAACCTATGGACAATAGCATTTGCCCTCTCCGCATCAGCCACCACAATTCCATAAACATGAAGAGCTGAAAGAGCTGTCTTGAATAATAATTAACTCAACAGGTGTGGAAGGAGGCAGCAGCCCTGAGCACAGCAAGGGGCTGGGGGATGACAGCTGGAGTGTTTGAGAACAGCAAAGCTCCACTAAACAGCCCTATCAATCTTTTCCCTCCTGCCCCCAAAGTAGGTAGCCAGGTTCTGATTTATATATAATTTATATAATCCAGCGGCTAGGCTCCTGGTAGAGAAGATACATCATCTTAGAGAGTGAGCAGTATTATTTCTTGACAGCTACTGAATAAAACGATCAACCTTTCTCTCTTTGGGAAGTGCATGAAAAATTATTCACTCTCACTCATTATTGAACTCAGGAGCTGCACTACTGGAGCGGTTCATATGTTAATGCCAAGCTAGGTGACAAGGCCTTGTGCTCATGTTTTCCTCCCCTTTGTGCCCCACTTCAGTTAGTTACTTCATCTTTAGGACAAATCACAGTTTGCCATCACATCTAATCTGGCAAACTATGGTTCACACCTACCCTCCAAGCAGGAATACAAACAAGTTTTGAACCATAGTGTGCAATCTTGTTTTGGAGAGCAAGCACAGAAACCATAGTTTGTGCTCTGATGAAATGGCATCTGAACAAAGGACTATCGTGTGTGCTAAAGAGAAGGAAACTAACTGAACCTGAGTATGGGAGGGAATAGGGTGTGTGTGAACACAAAGCTTGTTCAAATACAGTCAAACCCCGTTTGTCGAATGTAATCCGTTCCGGAAGTCCGTTTGGCTTCCTAAATATTCGACAACCGAGGCGCGGCTTCCAATTGGTTGCAGGAGCTTCCTGCACTCAAGCGGAAGCCGCGTCAGATGTTTGGCTTCTGAAAAACGTTCGAAAACCAGTGCATTTACTTCTGGGTTTTCGGTGTTCGGGAGCCAAAACATTCCAAAACGGAAGTGTTCAGGATCCGAGGTTTGACAGTAGCACCAAACCATATCTGAACGTAGCCACTATTAGAAGCTGACTACTGATTCCAAAGAAAAAGCATTCACATTAATTTCTTATCAGGATTGCTCAGGCCTATCTCTCACAAATGAGGGAATACCCCTGTTTCTCAGCTGTACCATTGCAGATTTCTCTTAGGGGCTCAACAAGATTGAATGCTCTTCCACTTAAAAAAAATGCATACAGAAAACTAGATGGCAAGGAGAAGGATCTTTGCCTTTCTCTCTAACATGTTTGTTTTCTATGTGTATTTCTTTTGAATGGAGGAGCATTCAATCACTTTAAATCTCTAACCATTTACTGAAGTGGTACAGTCCAAACACAGGTTTGCCGCATGAGACAACCAGAGCTCAGATTGCCTGAAGTAGAACCTTATTCTCTAATTGTTAGGTACATAAACCTCATATCTGACTGTTTTGCAAGCCCACATAATCCATGGAAACTTCCTTTGCAGCTCATTCATAAACAGTGTTTGCCAATCTCTGAATCAGAATGGTATGAAGTATCTTAAGTAAATATATAATTGTTCAGTCCAATACATATTCAAATGCATGTATAGGACATCATCCTAGAAAACAGGTTTTTTCAATCTAGTTTACTAATTATACTGAGATGTCAAATCAACATTCAATTATGATGTCAATCAAGCAGTTCTACAGAAACTGAAGAAAGGATCAATGGAAAAAGTGACCGAACTAATGATGTAAACCAAGCTTTCCATTCGGTTATTTGAACTATCCTTGAGAAAGTCAGGCAAACTTAACAGCTATTCTCAGTAAGCTAAAATGATAGAACCTCAGCCTAACTGAAACCCTGTCACAGTCCAAAGTAGAGGTAACCAACATGGTACCTGTTGTTGAACTATAACTCCCAGCAACTTCAGCCAGCACAAGCAGTTGTCAGGACAACAGCCATATTTAAGTACTTAAACTGGGCTATAAAGATCCTGGATAGAGTATGGCTTCTCAACAGCATTCTCCTGGGTTCTGCTCAATCACTGTGGGGCTTTCTTTTGATTGTTAAATTAACTAGAAGAATACTGGGAATTTAAAGGACCAACACACCAGCATATTTAACTGAGGGTCACACTGATTTTAATGAAAATTGCTTCCAAGTAAGTATGCTTAGGAATGCAGTCTCAAGGGGCCAAATAAAAGGTGAACTGTGCTTATTAAGGTCACTTCTTAGACCTGTTTATTGAGCATTCATCCTAATTTGTTTCAAGGAGGTTAGACAAACATCATTCCGATTTGTTTGAAGGGAGTTTACACAATATTACATCAAGCAATTGTTGCACCCCGCGCCGCCCCACCCCACCCCAATTTTCACAGTACTTTCCTCATCACAAAAGGTCAAGTTCTGGGGAAAACACATTTGATGTACAAGAGCATCAAATCAACCACATTTGTGCTCCTTGATCTGGCAGTATGTGACTGAACCCCAACTGAAAATAGCAACGGTTTAGCAGCTAGGGTTGCCAGGCTCAATAGAGGACAGGACTTCTGTGCCTTTAATTGCCCTCCTCTCTTTTGAGTCTGGAAACCTTAAAGAGAAACCAGCAGACCAGACCCTTTGCTTGGAAATTAAACAAAGGGTCTGCTGGTTTCTCTTTAACGTTTCCAGACTCAAAAGAGAGCAGGGCAATTAAAGGCACAGAAGTCCTGTCCTCTATTGAGTCTGGCAACCTTATTAGCAGCACCTCAAGATCATTTAATAGTTTTTAAAATGAACAAGGGATGTACTCATGACATTTCACTGAGTCTGGTCCAAACACTGCAGTCAAAAGGTTTCTTAGCAAGAATTAGGATACAGGTAGGGTTCACAACCTGCAGAACCTTCTCATCTCTTGGGCAGAGCCACAGTCATTAAACAGGATTCAGCTGTGGCTTTTCCTGTTTCTCCTCCTGGGCCTCTTACCCACCCTCCACCCCCAGATGCTGTGTGTCAAAACAAGAGTTTCTCTGGCTGCAGCAGGTGGGGGAAATGTGAGTGTGGAAACTGAAGCTGCATCATCCTTCAGAGCTGCAGCAATATTAAATCATCAAAAGGATTCTCATGGCTGTTGCCTGGCGAGCCTTGATGCATGTAGGGATGTCGAGTCTGGATCTTGATCAGCTAAGCTCACACACTGCAGAAGAACTCCCATTCAAAATGGTGGTTGTTGCATATGCTTGTTTGCAGATAAAGTAACTCTTTGCAGGATCCACTTTTCCAAAACTCTTGAGAGCCTCCAGCTTTCACAGATTTTCCTGCACATTTTTTAAAATACTAACTTTTAAAAATCCCAATATAAACACATCTTTCATTGGAAATTGAGGGTGGTTTATTTTTGCTATCCTTTTTTTATTACTTTACCTAGTTGATATGACACATCTTAGCCCCTATAAAGCCCCACCCCCCCCCATTCATCAAGGAGCTCCGTTCCACTTCTGTTGTGCACATGATTTTAAGAGCCTAGAGGTCACCCGCAACAGATTTCACCTCTCTGCCTCCTGACTTTGGGGCTCTTATAGCACCTGCCACAGCTTTCCCCAGGGCAGCCATCATTGCTTCTTATTCCAGTTTGTCACTAAGTACGAGAGAGAGAAATCAAGGGGCAGTAGCTGTCATTTGTTCAAACACAACTGTTGCCATGCAACAGTCACAGTGCCACAATTAATGCTTTTCAGATTTTGCTCTGCAGTGCAGCTATTTGCATAGCTGGATGCTGAAACATGTCTATTTGCACAGAGCTGTCACTGGCTGGTGTTCTGTTCTCAATTAGTATGTGTGCACAAATCCCCACATGCGCATATACAGTCTGTTTTTTTGTTGTTTTTTTGTGAAGGATGCACACAGGCTGCTAAAGAACATTTTAAAATTTCTGAGCAATGCTGGTGATTTTTGGGTGGGGGCAAGAGATTAGCTACAATAGCAAGCAACAGTAATCTTCAATTTGTAGGGATTGGGGGGGGGGGTTAACCTGAGAAATTTAGTTCTCGAAGTTCAGGCCATTCAGTTTGGCCCCTATTTGTATATCCACCAAAATCTTCTACTTAACACATGAACACACACCCTTTCCCCCACTTCCTTAATATGACCAAAATGGATGCATCTTCCCCAGCTACGGAACAGACAGTTTGCAACCCATCTAACTGAGCTGCTGTATATCCAAATAAGAGGGGTGCGTGTGTTCCAATTAACCACCCACTGCCTCCCAAGTTTCCTTTCCATCTCCATTTAGCCCCCTGGTAAATCAGTTTGACAGAGGATAAGTTTACAGGCATGTTTTGTACCTCAGAGGCACAAGAAGAAGCAGCAGAACAAAAGTTCAAGGCTAAGTGTTTCTGTTCCTTTCAGATCACTCTAAGCACCACGATTATAGCGCTCTGTAAAAAAAAACAACACAAGACATAGCTATAAACTTATAAAACCCAGCCCTGGGTTTTTTTAGACATAAAGAGGGAGACAGTTCTCTCCCTCTCCCTTATGCTTTTCAGCAGCCAACTCACAAAACAGATTATCAGCAGCAGAAGTCCCAGCACCAGCAGGAGCAGAACTTCCTCTCCCCTTCAGACTAAGGGGGCAACAGAAACCAAAGGAACATGAAACAGTCAGAGCTTGTCACAAGATGGACATGGTTTTCAGCCTGAGCTGCAGAGGCTTTAAAAAGGTCAATGAAGAAGTGACACATCGCCTCTGTGCAGAAACACGCCTTATAAACAGTGGTCCAGACCTCCTCATAGCAACCCAAAAAACACAGGTGGTGAGTTAGAAAAACTGCAACCCACACCTGGATGGGCTGAGGAAGGGGGGAAAAAACACTAGTTTAACCCTTAAATGCATTTTCAGAACACCAATAATGTCTTTTATTCCTGAATGAATCTCTCGCTGATGATTCTGAAAAAAAGGGGGGAGACCCACTTCAAACTGAATAAAATTTCCCATCATTGTGGTTTTTTTCATGCAGGAAATGCAACAAACAAACAAAACTAAGGCCAGTTTGTGTTGCCTATGTTGTTTCAGGCTGGCTAGTTTATGAATCAGAACAACAAAAGCATTGGCTATAATCTGGAACAAGCCTCGTGCTTCCCCCCCCCCCCGACATTTGTCACCCAAATGCAGGGTGGTTGGCAGAAATTAGTCTGCTCTGAACACACAGGGAAAGCTGAGCCAGAAAAAAATAGTTTATGAATCAAGGGGTCTGTGAAGAGGAGGGGGGATTTTGTACACAATTCTCAAAAAGCCAAATACATAGCCAATCAAACCTACAAGTGCCTTGCTTTTCTTTGTTTTTGGTGATGTCTTTTGGATTCATAAACTCTATATGGGAGAAAGGAGAATCAAGTAGTTTTTTGTACCAATTCACAAATTTACTTAAAAAGTCCAGAAAAACAGCAAGGCAGAATTTTAGCTCTTCAGAGTATGGAATTTTGGAGGTACTATACATTTTTTTTAAAAAGCAACCTTCTTCACTATCTGAATCCAATCAAGTTAGGTAAGGAAGCCTCTGCAACCTATATCAAGGGTACCTGATCTGTGCATTTTATTTCTTTCCAGAGCGTTCTGCTCTCCTTCCCACCCACCCACTTTCCCCCATACAACATTTTAATCACCAGCTGTGACGCATCTAACAACCTTCTTGTGGCTAATTGAAAAACGTTATCATTCAGTCCATCCCTTTTAAACCAGGGGAGATTTATCATGCTGAAACATTAACCCACGTACTGCTTTCATTTCAAGGGCTTTTCACAATGGTCCTTGCTAATTTTTCTGATTATCAAGGACGTTGGGGAGCTTTTCTTCCTCCCCCCCCCCCACCCATTCTGGGTGAATGCATGGTGTTCCTGCTGCTGCTAGTACAAACACCACTCACTCATTTAACAGCTGGGCATCGTGGCAGCCACCACGGCCACCTTTATAAAATAAAAACACAAATAAGAGCTTGCAAACTTATGAATTGATGAATTGCTTTAAATATGAAACCCAAACCCAGAAAAAAAAATCTTCTAATCTAACAATTCCAGGGCTCTGAGAACAATCTCTGTAGCTAGGAATAAAAGCCACAAGCTATGGAGGGCTACCTGACCCAAGGCCACTTCTACTACATTAAAAGGTTAGTACTGTACAGGTTTATATAAGTCCCGATTTTACTACACTCTATGAACAGAAGATACCATTCACTCGCTTAGCACAGGTTCACACATCAATTCCACAGATTTAGCTTAAAAACTTCAGGTGAGGATGTCAACTAATCATTAGAAAATGGATGAGCATCTTTAAAACATCACATGATGCCCGTATCCTGTGCAAATAGAAGTTTTTAAGAGAAGATAAATATATGGATAACATAAATGAATTGCTGTTATGTGAGTAAAGCATTTGTTATTTATATAGATTTATATGCTAGCCTCATACTATTTGTTATAACCCAGCCTAGAACAATGGCAAACAAAGCAGATAAGAAATACAAATAAATAAAATTATACAGTAGCTAAGGGTATAATCTAGGGTTCTCAGTGCAAAACACAGTGGGCAACACAGCACTCTCAGGCACGTGACTTTACCCCGCAATCCCCCTGCCCTCTTAATGTTTTGGGGTGGTTTTTTTTTTAATTTAGTTTTTTAGCTTCTTGGAGAATGCTGACTGCGTTTTTTCTGTATTTTATTTTCTTGGGGTGTATAGTGTTATGTCTGTGTTTTTGAGAGGGGGGATTCTCAGCATCTCCAGGTTTTTCTTGTGTGAAACTGGTACTTTATAGTGGCTACATCAGTTTATTCGATTTCCAAATGTGCCCCTTGACAAATAAAAGTTGAGGGCTCCTACAAATGCCTAGAGTTGTCTCTCATGATTAAGGCTACCCACACTAGACAAAAGGCACCATCAGTGCAGTGGCGTAGCAAGGGGGTGCGGGGAGTGTGCCTCGCCCCGGGTGTCATCCAAAATGGAAGAAATGTGTATTTCTGGGTCACCATTCAGGACCAGTGAATCCTCCACACCTGCCCGCCTCCTGTCCCCCACAAACAGTACTTCTGCTTGTCAGGATTCAACCTCAATCTGTTAGCCGCCAACCATCCTCCAACCGCCTCCAGGCACTCACATAGGACCTTCACCGCCTTCACTGGTTCTGATTTGAAAGAGAGGTAGAGCTGGGTATCATCCGCATACTGTCCCTAGCCCGCCGGAGACCAGTGCGACCAAGGCAGTTTCAGTCCCATGATGAGGCCTGAATCCCGACTGGAAGGGATCCATCCCTTCTCTTGGCTTCTCCCTGCCTAGAGGAAGAAGGGGGCTGGGCTTTGTTGGTGCCAGCAGCAGCAGTGCTCGAGCAGCTGCCATTTTAAAGAGCCCCTCTCCGGAGCCCTTTTGCGCGCCACTCATCATCCCGCCCCCGCCAGCCCCTGCTGCTCGCAAGACACAGGTAAACAGCCACCGGGGCTCATGGTGCTCTTGCATCATTTTTTATTTTTTCAAAATTTAGTCCAGCCCCCCCACAAGGTCTGAGGGACAATGGACAGCCCCCCTGCTGAAAACGTTTGCTGACCCCTGCTATAGACCATCTCAGGTGCTGTAACTGATGGGTGGTGTGGCAGCCATAGAGGACCTTCTCTGCGGTGGCCCCTAAGTACTCCTCCCCCACAGAGGTGTGTCTGCCACCTCTTTACTCTGACTTTTGACACTTGAGGTGTATATCTTAAGATGGACCTTATTTTGTCATTTTAAGTTGTCTTAAACCGTTTTAAATGTTTAAACCCACCCTGGGAACTTAGATGAAGTGCAAGAATCCATCCATCCATGAGAGTACCAGTAGACAAGACTGAAGCAGAACCAAATAGAACAGAGTTCTGCTTTCTTTCACAGATTGAAACCAGTGCCAATAGGGGCTAATGAAATCCTTAATACTGGGACTATGCTAGAGTTGACTGAATTCTCTTAGAGAAAAATGCACCAATCAAATCTTGGCTCAGAAATCAGCACCATTTTTAGTGTTGCGTTGCTGAATATATTTGATGTTAAAGTTTATTTACACGCCTGAAACCTCACGATGCTATTTCAAAAGGATTGTTTGTGTGTGTGTGTGTGTGTGTGTGCGCGCGCATAAAAGGATTAAATACAGTTATAATAAAAGGGCTCAAGGGAAAAGTCACAGCAAGGTGCCTTAGCCAAAGGTAACAGCATGGCATGAAAATCATGCAGAGTCCTCCCCACTCAGTTGACAGTGTAGAGACCTGAAGGGCAGTGGGGAAGGCAAATCCAGCCTTGACTTACCACCTGTATTATGTTATGTTGAAAGAAGTATATAGTTTCTATACTGCTGTGCAATGAATGGGATGCAAATTATGCTCCTTGCAGCAGATGGAAAGGGGGGGGGAGCAGAGAAGTTGTTTTTTGCTACCTGAAATAACAGCCACCTGAATCTTCCACTGCCTGTACAGTATTGCCCTTCCCCTACTTCTCACCCACAGCACAGGAAGCTTTGCTAGTGAAATGAGCTGTTGTCGGGGTCTTAAAATATTTCCAATTAGTTGAATCAAATATCTGGAGTCAGGCAAACACAGAGCTTAGCAATACAGTGAACAGAATGAAGTGCTGCCAGTTACAACTCTTGTTATGCAGAAAAAAGTAGCTATAAGCATTTTTAGCGAAGTCACATTATTTGGGCTCGTATACAAGCATTTCAGGCATAGGTAGTACTAGGCCTGCTGTCAGGCTGGTTGTTAATACTAACAAATCTTCAGCCTATGTGGCATATGAATCACAAACGAAAATGGCTACTCTGCCTGCTCTGCAGCCAGCAGCAGCAACTGCTCCCACGCATGACTCACTAATAACAGCACACATATTGGGAAGTGAAATCCCACTAAACTCAGTCAGATTTCCTTCCCAGTAAAGGTGTTTAGATTCAGGCTGCTACCATCAGCGTCTCCAGCTAATCCTATCGTGAGGGCTGCTGCATTGAAAGGATTGGAAGGTTGTCATTCAAAAGGCGAAAGATTTATACGACCTGGAGAGAAATTTATACGATCTGGATAAATTTTATACGATCTGGAGAGAAACCAGAGCGGTACCCATTTATCTACTTGCACTTTGACGTGCTTTCGAGCTGCTAGGTTGGCAGGAGCAGGGACAGAGCCATGGGAGCTCACCCCGTCGCGGGGATTTGAACAGCTGACCTTCTGACTGGCAAGCTGTAGCCTGTGGTTTAGACCACAGTGCCACCCATGTCCTATTGAATTCAACAGTGAGCCACCCTGAGCCCGGTTCTGACTGGGGAGGGCGGGGTATAAATAAAAATTTATGAAACATTTATTATTATTATTAACAAGGCTGACTCTCAGGGAGTACTCTTAGGTCTGCAGCCTTTGTTTCTCAGAGGAAGCGATTCCCCTCCTCTCACAATGGACTAGTCAATTAAAAGTCCACTTACGATGGCCCATAGAATTTAAAGAGAGTTGTTGAAAATGAAGCCTCTTTCTGTCCACATAGCCTTGCCCTTGGTTGTGTTTGTAGCTGATGCAAAGTGTGTGACAAAGGAGGATCCCAGAAACTTGCACATATATAATGACTTGAGAACTCAGCAAACTACACAGCTGAGGTAGTTAAGACTGCATATTAATAGGAATATGAGATTGGAAGGAAAGTGCTGTAAATGAATCATCCTGAGTGGATGGTGGAAAGGTTGTTTATAAAAAGTACAGGCATCACTAATATGGCCTTCTATCCAGCAGCAGCTGAAAACCATAGATCTACTTCTTTGACTGACTGGGGAGAGACGAGACTATGTAGAAAGGCCCTATAACACTGATTTCAAATCAGTGCCAAGTGGCAGCATTGTGCTACAGTACACGTAAGCCATATGAAAAAGGAATTGACTTTTTATCCAGGTATGTACTGTGTTGCTCAAGACGGTTGTCTTGCCCATATAAATTAAAGGCTGTTAGCAATTACGATTTTTGACAATAATATTTCACAGTGTCTGTGGTTACATTCAGATATTCATTTTTGAAAGAATGTAGCAAACAAAAGTTCACACATTATTTTCATATGGTGTTAATTTCTTCTGAACATGCTCCCATGTGGCAGGCCTGAGATTTATCATACCTCGGATACAATGAAAACATACTGTGTCTAGTAATAATACTTCACTACGCTGAAAGAGCACTTGGAAGAACCACAAGGAAGTGAAAGGTAAAAGACACCTTGTGATGACATTTCCTCATTTGGTACAATTTATTTTTAAATCTTGCATCCCAGTTCTCTATAGGAGCTTCAAAATAGTGAAGAATAAAAAAGATAAAACAAGTCAATTTAATCAATTCATGTAAAAAGGTAACTCAACTAGTAAAAGTGATACAATGACAGTTTAGATGAATCAAAACCACAATAACGGGCTATGTCATTGGATAGTGCTATGTTGCTAGATAAACCTACACATCAGCTAAACATTAAAAGGTGGTTGAAGGAGGGAACTGAAAATGTGGCTGAGAGGCAGTTACTGCATGACAAGGGTACATTTTTACATTCATGAGCATCTGCTCTGCTACTCAAATACAAAACACAGCTTTGTTTGTGTATTTATACAAATATATTGACCCACCCTGGTACTCCACTTAAAGAAAGCATCGCAAGGAAACAGAACCATAGATATTTTAAAAAGACACTTTAGAAACCAGTGCTTTGAACCATTCAAGTTTTCACAACAAAATTTATTAGAAGAATAGTGGTTCTGAAAAGTCTAGCATCCAGTGAAAACTACCATACACGTTACAGCTGGGAATGTGTTTTCAAAATGACATGGCCAAAGAATACAACAGGGCTGTTAAACCCTTACACATGCACAACGAGAGAATCAGCGCTTTTGACATACAATGCAAAAAAAAAAAAAAGGTGGACCACGTGAATTAAAAATTTATAAGTACTTATCACATACATTAAGACACAGCTTATTTAGTCCAGTCAAAAAATCAGAACTGCATTAAAAATTAAATGTAGTGCAATCAAACCAAAACCTTAATTTGTGATCATAAGTGCTCTACTACATAAAATGTTGATCATAGCAAGGAACAAAAAAGTTCAAATCACACAGTACAAAAAAATCTGTAAATAAATACAAACTACAGTACAAGAGAAATATTAAATTATACAATTCCGTCAAACTGTAAACAGTATATTGAAATGAGGTCCATAGATTAAAAAGGGGGTTCCTGCTTTATTTTTCCATGACACTTGTACTTTTAGAGGTCTGTGAAAAATGCCATTTTTCCATACTCTACATAAATAGAACTTTCTAAGGTGTAAAGCATCAAATAATAAAGCAGAGGCATTGCTGACGCACAGCTACAGTGAAATTAATGCTGGTGCGAGCAGCAGGCTTTATTTTAATGTGTTACACACATGCACTGTTTAGTGCTCAGCAAACAGACCCACCACTACAGGCGTGAAATGCCAACACACTCACAATTAGTGCACGGCACAAGAGGTGACACGCCCGACATGGAGCATAAAGGTAGGCGCGATCATGTGCTCCCACAATCTATGTGCTGCTGCTGATTATTTGAAAGGTTTACACTCTTGCCATAAAACACCAACTTTGGCAGAAGGGTTACTAATAAACTCAAGCCCATCTGGCCCATTGGCTTCCATCACAGTGGCCAGTGCACAGAATTCCTAGAGACATTGCATAACTAGAATGTAGAGGTCAGACACCCAAGGGCCAGGGCTCAAGTTTAGAAGTACCTGGGATGAAGGAGAAACCACAGCCATACTGAGAAGCTGCCCCTGTTCCATTTACAGGGACAGCCAGGAATGTATTTGACATTAGCTGTGCTGGCTTGGTAGTGGCATTTTTAAATATATACGTTTAAGATTACATATATAATATATATGTATATAACATAATACACATACTATATATAGAAATTTCTTACAATACATAATTATCAGGAACCCCCATGCGATCTTGCTCAGTAGTAATAACTGAATATACAGAATGCCACTACGTGTCTGAGGCACTGCGTGCTGGAGAGTAATATGCAGCTTTAAAATCCGTTTGGCTGAGTTATACCTGGATACCTGAACTGAGTTTAAGTTGACATTCATCAAGGATGTGCTATTAGCACATCAAAAGAAAAGCAAAAACAAAATACAAGTCACTGCTAGGTTTAAGAATAGTGTACAAGTACCTGAATTGAGTGAGGGTAGTGTGTAAACTGTCCCTGAGGGTTTTCAAACAGTGTGTGTACAAGCTGGAATCCTAAGCACGTTAGTTTATAACTTACACTGCGGACTGATAAAATACCAACATTTGACAATTTAACAAGTGGAGGTTAGAAAGAGTTATGAGCAAACACTCAAAACATATTTATACATGTTTAAGCAGCAGTAAGCTGCTGTAAGCAAAAATCCCATGGATATAACCACCCAATGGGACTCCAAGAGGCTGCAGTCTGTAATCTGTTTTTCTGATGCTAGGGCATATGACAGCCGCCATCTACCCTCTCTCAACAAGTAAAGAAGTTTCACCTGCTAATGTAGAATGCACCTAGTTACAGACTAGCAATTCAAGATTAGATTTTTAATCAAAGACTTTCCTATTACATACTAAAATCCCTTAAGATTACTAATGCTGGTATGCTAATCTAGTTAGTTTTTTTAAATTTCCCCCTTCATTTAAGAAATATACCATTCGACAACTTAAACATTAAGATCCATTTTCAGTCCTCTGATGTAAAAAGCATGTCAGTGAATTTATATTAAAAATTTACATGGTAAAAAGGCTTGAATTTCAGCCAAAGATTCTAAATACTGCTCATTCCCTGAAGACAAAAGGGAGAGAGAATCCCTACCCATTTTCCTAGTGATATACTTTCAAACTGAGCACTACACAATGGTCTAAAACTATTCTTCATTTGGGAAACTTTACCTAGCCTCCCCCATTTAGATCCCAAACCTTAAAGCCCTGAAATGGTCTACTGAAATGTTTAATTAAAATATCATGCGTGTACACCCAGAAGCTGCCTGAACATTATAAAATTCCTGGACTGAAACTTTTACAGTACCTTAGACTCTGAAGACCAGATAAATTAAGACTCTAGTTGTAACAGTAAAAGTGCTGAAAGGTCCCTTTTCTGTCTTAAAAACAAAACAAAACAGGTCAGACAAGTGCTTTAATGGTCTATCTATCTTTCTATCAAGTCTGTAAAGGTCTGATGAGTGTAGCACCAAATGTGAGGTACATTAGAGGCTGAAGTGGTATGTCCACAATTTTAGAGTGGGAGAGGAAATAGTTAAGTCAGTTTTTTATAAACTAGCGACCAAAGAAGCAATGTATTTATTGTATAAACAGATGGAACATCTAATCTTCTAAGGATTTTTTTTTAAAAAAAAAACCTTTGTATTAATAAAAATGGATTGTGCAATCAGGTTAATAATCTGAGAATTTTATAATGAATGTTTTCAGGCCATTACCTACCTAGAGGTAATTTTGCAGGCTTGAAAATATTACTGACTTATACAAACTCTGTCAGAAAGATGCTGCAGTGGCTGACAACTTGAGTTTTTCTTTCCCTGGCATTTTGAGTGCATCTGTGGATGATTTTAGGTGCCTACATAGATTTGTCCACAAATTTGCAAAAAGTAACATTACAATACTTGTTACATCCAATTTAATTATATCTGCATAATTTTAGACTTTAACAAAAGCTTGCTCACTTGCAAAATTTCAATTTATGACTAGATATTCTATGGTGTATTTCCAAGGAGGTTGCCAAGTTCTACGTTTGAGAACTCCATAAGGCTAAAGGGCCAAAACATGCACATCTCCAAATCCTTCCCTCTCTTCCAAGCCCTAGATCACTTCCAGTCCCTGGTCAGTCTGCAGCTCCTTCCTTCTGCCTACCAACCCATGATGTCAGAGGCCCAAATATCTACCACTGCATTCTTCTTTGTCTCCTTTGGATCTAATGTGAAGCTGCAAGCTTTTGATGGAAGGAGTGAACAGAAAATCTCTATCTCTAATAAACCAAATTCTCCATCAGTGATTTTCTGTTCACAATCTTGAACTGCCCAGTAGTTGCATATGCTTCATAAACCAATTTGGCCAACCCTGGTATATATCATGACAATTTACCAAACTGTTCACTTACTACACAACTCGGAAATTTTGTTTGATGGAGCACAGATATAATGGCCACATTTGGGCATAATGTAAAACGATGGTTTCATATTATGCGAATGAGCCTTGCCTCCTGCTGGGCTCATGTATTTCCTCTCCTCATTCTTGCTGCACAGCAGGGAAGAATTTGAAAGCTTTGGTTTGGTTTAAGTTAAGTGGGGTGGGCCGCTTCATCCAAACTGGAGGTTGTTATCTAACACTAACTTTGGCTAACTTCACGAAGCCACCTGCTTAACTCGTGGTTTGAAAGTGGCTTATTTTTAAACTAACCAGTCTGTGTTGAACCACAAACCCTAGCTTGAATGAAATATACCTAAAACCAAAAGCAAATGTTTCCGAGCTCCTTCTGTGGAAAGAGTAGAGGGAAAGAGAGAGCATGTGAATTTAGGAGGAGACTAGACTTGTTAAAATGGTGCTAAATCACAGTGTTTTAAAATTCAATTATGAAAGCCATTAGACACCCATGTGTTATAAAAGCCAACTGCAGAATGTGTATTTGCAGACAGCAGGGAAGTTGATTTTTTAAATTACATTTCTGAAACTACAAGGGAGAAAAGCAAAAGATGCCTGATCCAAAAAAGAATGGACACCCTATAACTTCCTAGAAGCACCTCTTTTTTTGCCTGAAAACATATGGAAAAAATATTTTTATGTCAAGTTTATCTTTTCAAGACTGCCCAAGTCCTTCAAGCAGCCTTGGCTAATATGTGAACCATCCCACTGTGGGGCTGAAAGCTAGACTTTTAAAGGTTTCTGTTTTAGAGTTCTAGCAAAGTGCTTTTGGATAAGAAAGGGGAATGCTAGGAATGCTTCCCCAACCCACTCAGGTGCCATGCCTTTATCCTCTTTATCACCTCTGAGACACTCAGAGACTTTAGGAAGATTTAATCCTAAATTTATTATACACGGAGGGTGGAATCTGCTTTTCCCTGTCAACACCACAATGAAATTTGACCCCCCTTTCCTTTTTTGGCTTGCTAAGGAGCTTACCATGAGACATCAATAGCATGATGTCAATGGGATCACAAATACAGCCAATGTGTGGAGGTTTTCATGGGGGAATTTTTTTTAAAAGCATAAATAATTCCTGACAGTTTATGAGCAATCATGGTGTCATCTGAGGTCATAGTTCAAACTGCCCCATCATTTGTCAATAAGCTTTGGGGTAAGCCACAGGAAACAAAGCAGACCTGCACTGCTACCATGTTTATAAGGTACATCTCATTCTTAAAGGATAATTAAAAATTATTCCAGATTTGCATTAGAAAATATTTAAGAAAACATTCAGACTAGGCCTTTCCTTTGGAGGCAGAGCAGCGGGCAGTATGGAGCAGTACTAGGGCCATACAGAAGCAAGGACATATTCTTGGGGCATTTGGCTAATGCAAGAGGAGGATCTTAGTGCCCCTGGAGGAGTTATCTTTCAATTATTTTAATAAACTCAGGAGTTTGGAGGTTATATATATATATATATATCTATATATAAAGTAAGGGCAACAGTCCAAACCCTACAACTTCCATTCTTTAGAGGTGTAGTGAAAACAAAAAGGCCTGGGGCACAGAAAATGAGGTTCTAGAATGGCTGACAGAGGTAATAGTGTATCAGATCGCCAGGAAAGAGCTTTTATATTTTACAGATCCAAGTAAAAACTGATACATTTTCTACACACTGGGCTCGCTCCACAGAACTGCACAATAATTAACTCCACACTTGTACCCCTACAACACTAAGCCTTACTCATCTGTATAACCTGCTGTAGCAAAAGGTTACCAAGCAACATCTAAATTCCAGTACAATAGTGAACTTGATTTTAAACGTTACACAAACACATTCTAACATTAGTCTTCTAGGCTGGGAGTAGAGGGAGAACCTATCCTTCATGATACCTGGTCTGTATAAACAGAGGCTGCCACAAATACTGTTCACAGTTTCATTCTGTCATCCAGGTGTACATGACACCATCAACAGATACACAATATTTCCACCAAATTTTGGTTCTGGATCTAACACACATGTGATTAAAATGTCCAGTTCTTCCTCCCAAAGACTTCACCATTTCTGGAGCATTACACTTGGCTTTGTCCCCTTAAAATGTTCTCAAAAGTGACAGGGAAAACAAGGCCTAAGCCCTATGTCTTGCACAAATTACATGAGCATCCATTTACTGGAAAACAGGAGAAAACAAGGCTTCTCTTACAAAGACAGCAGCAAACCACATCTTTCCACATCAAACTATGGTCAGTTGAGGATTTTGGCCATGCAAACTTCTGTTCAGCAGAAAATTAAGCATGCTAATGGATAAATACTGGTTCCATTTTTTCCTAACAGGAAAGATGCTCCCAAATACTACTCAAAGCTGCACCAAAGGCATCTGTCAGAGCAGTCTTACTTCAGTCAATCACTTAGGATCTAGAGTGAGATACAGTCACAGGATGAGCCACCTGGGCAAAAACAGGTGAGATGAAGTCTTAAACAAAAGTTAAACATTAAAAAGGTGCACCTGAATATTACAGACTAAGTTTACAAAACCTACAATAAGGTAAAATATAGATATATTTTTATCTTTTGAATATTCAGCAGCTTTTTGTTTATTTTTGAGAGGCTTCTGAAATTTTAGAAAGGGACAACTAACTAATTTCAACCATGCTTCACAAAACAATAATGGCTATTTTATATTGCAATTACAAAAGTAATGCAATTAGTGCTTTAAAAATAACCTACTTTTTCCTTTTCTTAAGCAGAGACCTTTTGAGGAAATATGGTTGTTCCAAAGCTTCTGGGATTTTTTTTTACCTGAATAGGAAGTGATCACAGATATTAAGTGTTATATTTCAAAGCTTTGCAGATAGGAATCTTACAATCGTCAGGTCCCAGGACTTTAATCTGAGAAAATTAAGTGTTTGGTTGTTTAATTTATTTTCTAACCAAAGCAATAAGAATACGCAACTATCACTATCTATTTACAGTTCTCAACCTATGGTCTGAAATGACGTACAAGTAGTTCTCTTTCTAAACTGCAGCATTAAAGGGTAGGCACACCATTTTTCTGCTGCACGATTGTCATCCACTTAATGATACACATAGAAAATATTTAGGTAAGTAAAATGAGCACAGCACATACACCATGACAAGGTTTTACGGAACTCAACTCATACATCACTTAAATAAAAACAGCCACAAAAGGTTAAACCTCTGACAGCAAAACTCTATGCAAGTGTCACACTTCTAGCTTGCAGCAAATCTTCTCCCACACTTTCAATAGCAGATGAAACCACAAATTTAAAACAGTGCATTTTTATTGCAATTTCCAGAAAAGCTGGAGTATATTGCAGAGTTTCTACACCACTATGGAGCTTCAAACAGGTTTCTGTACTGAGATGACACCTAGATAGCTAAAGGAACTCTGCTTTTGAGTATGGAAATACATTAAGCTACCAAAACAAAAAGAAAAGTCTAAGAACAGTAGTACAAAGCATATCTGGGCCAAAAGCCCAGTCTCTCTCAAGAATGAGAAGTGCATATTTAACACGACAGCAATGGTGTGCCTAACCTTTGAATACAGTGGGTTACTGGGAAGCAATCAACCAATCAAGAAGGCCAACTCAATTAATTGCCCTCAAATTCAAGCAGCAGCCCTGGGGCTATCTAGGCCTTCTTCCTATGAATCTTAGCATCCACTTTCAGTCATTAACACAGGATAACTAATTAAGAACAGTGCTCAAATGATGTCTCACATACAAATTCCATTGCCTCTTTTGGTTGTGCAAAGCAGTAGAGTGGAGTCTTACCAATCTTTTGCACAGCTAAGATTAAATTGTTTCTCTACCCAAAGAACCAGTAAGTCTGATTCAGTGAAGCTGCAAGTCCAGAAAGCTTTATTTAAAGCTTAACATGTAAGAATGTTTAGATGCCTCTGCAACTAACAAGACTGAACTGTGGATTTAGGAGTGCTTGTGGTGATCTGCCTATGTGAGTGTGTGCTAGTCCCCTATTAAAATCAATAGTGGATGAAATAAAAACAGAAATTCAGGATATGCAAGAACATTTCCTGCTACTGGCAACTGTAGTATTTAAAAAGGAAACACCCATTGGGTGTTCAAACCTGACAAGTATAACAACTAGATAAGATGCTCAGCCTAAATCAGACCAGAGTGATCTGATAATGGGTTTTATTAAAATTTGTAAAAATTACTTCCCTGAACATTAATATAGATCCTTCATTTACATGACTATTTAGGCAGACTATTGAGGTTGTATGTTTAGAGATCAGTTGGTTTGATGAGGATTTTTGTTTGTTTTTTGCCCAAGATAACAGTAAGCGACTATATGTATTCCTGACTCCCAGAAGAGAGTTCTTTAAACAAGATGTTGGAAACGCACAGTTTAGCAAACTCAGAATCCAGTCTGTTAAAAAGCACGTAGGTCACAAAAAAGCCATTATTTTGTTAAAGTGAGGAATACCCTAGTATATCATTCAATGTACCCTGATGCTCCTGAATGGAGTGTTGAGATAAGGCTACATCCTCAAGCAGGCAAGCTGAACTCTCTTGCCTTTGCAAAAGAGCAAACACAATTACAGTGAAGGTAGTGTTCCAAAGGAATGAACCAAAGCATTCTGAAGGTAGTGTATGTAAAGTTCCCCCCATCCCACTCCCACCCGCCCCGCCGGGTGAGCACTAAGCAGATTGCAAATAGTAAAGGAGGAGTTGAATTTAAAACAAAATGGCTCCAATTAGACCCAACTGACTAGGAATCCAATCACCAATCACTGAATTCAAAATGACTAGCCATACTTAAAAAGGTTAAACTCTCTTTCAAGCCAACTGGATCGAAGAATAAAAAACTGTGAAAGCCTAATTATAAGCAATTATCCAGTTTTTGTTTTACAAGTCTGGTACTAGAGCTCAAGAAAGTGATTTTTTTTAAAGGCCATATGAAGAAAGCAAACCCAATAAAATAACTGAAAGTCCATGCAGGCTCAAGAGGCAAACAGTCCACTTCCATGTCTGCATTCTTTGTGAGGTAACTCAATTCTCTATAGAATATTAGAGAAACATGCAAAAGGCCAAAAAAAAAACCCCAACAACAAAACAAAACAAAAACACAAAAGAGGGCTCTAAGCCATTCCGGGCCAGAAAATTTACAAATATGCAACATTCAGAGCACCCTTTCCCCCCTGTGTCCATACAAGTCTTTGCTGAACTGCAAAAGAGCATGTCCTGCACCCAGTGACTGAAGAGGAGTTGGGTACATACAGCAGGAGTTGAACAATGCCATAGTGCTCACCCAGTTTGTAATGTAATTGGCACTCTACAACATCCCTAATCATCCTTTGACTCATTCGCACTCTGTGCTGCCTCTCCCTGGGGATCTATCTCAAGCTTTACAGAGACATCCTGTCCCTCCGACCGCATTAATTTCATTTTTTTCTTTGGAGGGTTTTTCAAAGTGCCCAGCCTCTCTTTCACTTTATATTCCAGGGTGCTATGGGGAATCCCATAAATACTCTGAGCTTTGGAGACACTCATTTTCCCACTCATCACCACAGAGATCGCTTCTTCCAATATCTCACTGTTGTACTGTCTGTATCTGCCTCTTTTCTTCCGAGGTTGCTTAGAGCCAGGATCTCCCTCTTGATCAGAGGTGGGATATGGCTGTCCAGAGGTAGATTGCTCAGCATCTGAGCCCCAGGAGTCTGGTCCGGGATCCAGCAAGCTCCTTCTGTTTTGTTTCGGAAGGATAGCCCTTAACTTTTTACTAAGCGCGCTCTCCGTTTGTGAACCCATCACCAAAGAGCTATAGCTATACTGGTCGCCAGAACGGGACTCCCATGAAAGGTCCATGCCTCGAACTTGTGGTATCTTTAAATCCACAGGAGTTGAATGGCTCATGTCCTTTTTCCCATCTTGTTTAGTTTGAAGTGCCATTTTTTGAAAGGCTGAATTTTCTGTAAGAAAAGGAAGGTCACTGATGTTGCTGAGTGCACCATTTCCCCTGAATTTCATTCGGGTGAAGTTGAATTCGTAGTGTGGTTTTGCCCAAGAAGCCTCCCTGGATAGTATCATGTGCTGTCCGTGATTCTGCAGCCCAGACGGCCCATGGCTGGCAGCTGTAGCATGCTGGTTTCTGCTCAGCAGTTCTTCGCTTATCTGCAGTGATCGAGCCAATGGAACTTTGAGAGATGTGGAGTGGCCAGACCCTTCCCTCGTTCCATCCTGCCAACTTCTCGGGGGCACCCCATCACCACTCCGAAGTCCCTCTGCATGGTGCTGGCTGGGTCTCCCAGGTCGCCTAATTGGATGGAAGGAAACTGATGTGAGCAGGACTTGCACAGGTAGGGAGGAATGGGTGAGGGGGCCACTCCTTTATTAGAAGACCTTGCTTGGGTAACATCACTTTTGTGGGTTTTTATTTTTATTTTTTTAAGTCTCAGCAGTCAGTTTTTTTAAAAAAAAATGTTCAAAAATAAAGAGAAGCTTTTTGGGCAAAGAAAAACGAAACCTGTCAGCTGGTCTTTGGCTGGGTTCACAAAATCTTGGAGCAGAAAAGGCTTCGCGCAAGTGTCTGAAAATAGCATCTTAATTATAGATTAGAAAGGAATAATCATTTGCTAGAGTCTATTCACGACTGTATTACTAGTGTGACGTTACCACTAAACAAGTACAGTAATAAAAGAGTAAGCCAAGTGACAAAATGCAGCAAATTCAACACACACACTCTCACACACCTGCCACCTGCACTTTTTATAAAATGCTGAAAGCTCTGGAGGGCATGGATTAACACTATATATGCTAAAGTTGCTGCTCAGCATCAAGAGCGCTCAGCAGAACTCAAAGGTGTTTGCTTACTTTGCATTAAACATTAAAACAGAAAAACGGAATGGTTCTCAAATAAAAATGTTTCACAAATTCAGACTCCATTTCCTTTTAAAATTAATCATAAGCCACATAAATATCAAACTGATTCTGTTTTTCACATGCCTAGGTAAAGAAGCAGGATATTTTCTTGCCACATATGTATTATTTATTATGCTCTTTCCAACTTTACTGATTAAACAGATCCAGGTTAAATCTATTTTAAAAAAAGAATATTATCTACAGTCTAATCAGACTATCCATCTTGTTTTATGTACACAATTATTTCAATTCCTGTAAATAATATGAACAAAAAGTATGCAATGCATTCTTGGTACTTTGCTCATTAAGATGATTACTATGCATATCCTATCTAGCAGACAGCCTTTATATATTCACATACCCCTTTAACCTAGCCATCTGACATCTGAGATATGTATTTTAGGACCCACCTTACTCTCTTGACTGTAATTTGTACTTCAATATTGTATTGTTACATTTTTGTAACCAGCCCTAGGACCTCATGATGAAGGGCAGGTAAGAAATCTAATCAACAACAACAATAACAACAACAACATACAGAAGATTTGGATGCATAGCAAGGCAGAAGGAATAACATACATTCAAGTTTGGACTTCCTAATTCTTTAGTAAATGCCTATTAAACATTACTCAGAATTTGAAGATTCTTAATTTGGTAACAAACAGTCCACATGAATTCTGAACAAGAACCACCCAAGGAAAATAATAAATTTCTACCAGAACTTTAAACATGCATTGAATATTTCAGCTAGTTCTAAAAATCACTGTCCAGTTATAAAGATTAACTAGCACAGGCTTCTTCAAACTCAGCCCTCCATATGTTTTGATACTACAATTCCCATCATCCCTGACCACTGGTCCTGCTAGCTAGGGATCATGGGAGTTGAAGGCCAAAAACATCTGGAGGGCCGAGTTTGAAGAAGCCTGAACTAGCACTTTGAAAGACAGAGGGCAATAGTTAACTGGCATTTAACTGAACAGTACAAAGCACAAACACATGCTGATCTCTTGAAGATGATTTCAATCAGCCATGTAGGAACACTTTTTTTTAATGCACAGAACCTGTTAGAATATTCAGAAAGGGAACAGAAATTGATATTCTCCTTCACAATACAGTGTTTAGAGTTCTGACATACAGGGTTAAGTAATATATCCATGTTGTGAGGAATTTAAATGTCTCTTTTGCAGTTATAAGTCAGTGACTGTCAACAATGGTCATTTTTATATCACTAGAAGTCCCGCAACTTGAAGATTATGTAATTCCACATCTATATTCAGCCACTAAATATTCTAAGGGCTGGTTAGCTTTAAAATTATACAAAAATGTATTCTATTGCAGCATTTTAAAGTATCACCCCAATTTTTTTTATTATCATGTATCTTCCCCCTATCAGAGCATGCAACAAAAAATACAAGGTTGAAGGAATTGTATAACCTTCACCAAGAAAAATCTGCACCCAGAAACTATCTACTAGTCTAATAATAGTATAGTATTTGGAATGTTTGAATTATTGAGTATTCATCTTGGAAACAACTCCAAGGTAAGTAATTACAAATCCACCATATATCTAATGAGCCATTAGAAAACAAATGGAATTATAGCACTGTACTATAATAGCATGTTATACAAAAAAAAATCCTAACTAATATTTTACAATTTTTGCTCAACCACTATCTTTACTTTAGTGGCCTTGCCTAAACATTCTGACTACTAAAGGAAACACTGTTTGGTTTGCTGATCTATTCAG
Source organism: Zootoca vivipara (assembly GCF_965207765.1). NCBI lineage: Eukaryota > Metazoa > Chordata > Lepidosauria > Squamata > Lacertidae > Zootoca > Zootoca vivipara. The sequence goes on along the minus strand of NC_142588.1, from coordinate 55,269,675 downwards.
ACAAGGCAGCCATCATCCCATCCTATCAAAGGCTGAAATTGGGTTCAGATACTCATCAAGCCTCATGTGGTCACCTGTGGGATGTGCATGGAACTACCAAAGGCTCAAACCCAACAAAGATCATGTGCAGCCACTGGTTGTATGACCTGATACTCCCATACATGAAGCGTCTGAAACTGCATTGTGATAACACTTTTTGACTTGCTACAATCATGAAAACTGCAGTATTTGTTTGTATAAGCTTCAAGGGAAAATGGTTGTTCATACAACTGGCACCCAACATAACCCCTGCCAAGTTGTTAGCCCGCTCATAGGCCCAATGCTCCCATAGTCAAATACAACAGGTGTGGCTGAGCATGTTAACAAAGTCAAAATAGTCAAATTTTTAAAAAGTTGAAAGATCATAGCTCTACATTTCATGTATCAGGTACAAAACCAAAGTATTCCTAAAATGGAATTGATTTTTCAGTTGACTGCATATTTAAGGATAGGAAGATGGTGTTTTAACAAGATGTAATTATACTCTGAAGGGTTAAATCAACCCTGAGGAAGAATTTGACCCTCAGTTTGTTGTTATGCAAATAACTTGAGGGGGTTTTTAGATTAAAAATACTAAGAATTTCCCTTACCCATTCCCAGGAGTAGCGGAGCAGCCAGGTGAATGGCTCAAGGAGGCGCTGCCTGCACATGGACTTTTCTTAGTGGACAGATCAAGTACTCCGTCTGCAGAGACATGAGAATTACTTGAGAATAGGAAGAAATTAATAAAACTAAACACACACAAACATACAACTTGGCAAGTTTTTATGGCTGAAACTCTGTCTCAGTTAATCTTGGGTTGCTTTGGAACTTCCTAGTGAACCTCAATCAAAGTCTCTTGACATATCAGCCATTATTTTATTTTCCTTATTTTGTTTTGTTAAGGACATATCAATATTATGACTTTCATTCAACAAAATATTAATGGTAGATTAAACAGTATGAACACGTTAAATCTGAGAGCATAGAATGCAGGTTAATTTCAAAACATGGTTCTCTGCTTACACTTCATAGTGTCTGAAAAGTGGATCAAGTTACTACTTTTTGAGCATGTATACTTCTTGTTATCCACCATACATTCATTAAGATGTAGTCTATGTATTGATGGTTTCAAGTAAGACACAAAGCAGAACAGGAAAGAAAAAGCATCTTAACAACCAGAACCGGAGTTCATGTACCCATAAAAGAAAACTCAACAAGTGTTTAATTCAAGAACTACAAAATGGAGGAAGAGTGGGGAAATTATTGCCTTACAATTATTATTGCAAACAAACTGCAGCTTTCATATTACTGTAAGTATTTTCTGGGTACACTTCATTTTAGTTAATATATTTATATTCCATCTTTAATTATTCCATCTTTAAATTTAGCAAAAACAATACTATTTAATGGGATAGATTACAGGGCACTCTCCAGATGTTGTAGACCAGGGGTTCCCAACAAAATTTTCTCGAGGACCCCTCATTGAGCCGCTATTGTGACAAGGACCCCCATTAATTCCTAATCCTAAAATTAAAAAGTGAGAGCCAAATTAAGAGTCTTTTTATATTTTATATTTATACGTTTTTTACAGTTACAACAGAGTACTCCATCAGTATACAGTTAGTTTTAATTTTCAGTTCTTAATGAGATGAACCACTTTTTCACCAACGGTTCATTTTTAACTACGCGAACTGTAGCTTCCGCGAAAAACAACGCTTTGTTTACAAACACTACTGTTTTGCAAAGAGGCAGCGCGCGCCAGGGAGGAGGGAGGGGAATGGAGAAGACAGGGTACCTGCGCAGTAGCGCACAAATGAAGCCGACACGCGCAAAGCATCTTGGGGAGGTGAGCGTTAGTAGAATGCACGCGCTGCCTCTTTGCAAAACAGTAGTGTTTGTAAAGCGCCACCTAAGGGGCATATAGCAGAACTACTGCCTCTATCTAATTCTAGTTTTGCGCTAGACTCTGCTCATGCAGGAAGCGGCCAAAACAAAAAATCTGTTATCATACGAAATATATTTAATATATTTTTTATTCTAATAGCATCTTGAGGACCCCTCTGGCATAGCTCGCGGACCCCTGGGGGTCCCCGGACCACCTGTTGGGAACCACTGTTGTAGACTACAACTTCTATCATCCCTGACCACTGGCCATGTTGGCTGGGGTAATGGGAATTGTACCCCTCAATATCTGGAGTGCACTACTTTGGCTACCACTATTCTTGCTTTTTTAAAAGTGCTGCAGTCCAGATATTCAATCCATGAGCTATTCAGTTAGAACAGAGATACCGGTAACTAGTTCAGCAATGCTAGCCTTGCAAGTTCCAAGGAAGTAAAGCAGATGCTAGAAAGTCATGTGACTGGATTTTAAAAGTCACATAATAATATATTTTGCATTTATAAGATACTTGAGATATTGTTAGCCATAAGTGGAAGACTAACTAATAAGATTGATGAAATCATTTTTTCTACACAAAGACTATCTCCCATGAAGCTTAAGTATAAACACTCTTAAAAGCTGCACAATTAATGAGCTACTTGTTATTACTAACAACTTTTAAGAGGTAGCCAGTGGGAAAGAGGAAGGGTTAGCGGTGGCAAGGGTAGAGTAGTTACCACACAATTTGCCAATGTGTAAATTTATAGGTGCCCGCATCCTATAAGCAGGACAGATTCTTCTTTTTCTTAATAAGCTGGGTAGATTCTCACTGAATTATTGCTGTGTTTCATAGAACACCTAAACTCTCAAGGGATCCAACTCCATTCCCAGCATATGGAGTATACAGCAACTTCTAATGCACACAGGAACTCACTTTTTAGCAGCTGCAGCTCAGTGAAACAGTGTCTCCTTTTCTAGCAAACAAGTAACAAAGCTATGGTTGTACAGACCACCTTTAAGACTCTTAACCAGAACTTTATTATGAATCTAAATCTTTCTGTTCTCTCCTCTACCAAAACAGTTTTGGAACTGTTTCAAGCCTGTTTGTAACTACATTAATAGGACAGTTAAGGAGGTTTGGTAATATTTGCTGTCCATGCATTTATATGCTAAAATGTACTATTTGGCTCACAGAAATGGAAAACATTCAAGTTCATAATTATTCAAAGCAATGTTATTTAAAGCAAACCCTCCTTTCAAGATCATCTATACTGTTTAACAATAAAGAACATTTAGTTTTTCAACATGTATTTTTGCAATTTAAGGGGCGTGAGTCAGGTCTGGAAAAGGTCTACTTATTAATAGAAAGATGGGGCAGTACCTCGTTACCCCCTGCAAATTAAATACTTATTTGGTTCTACGAGAAAACCAACTAGAAGACCCATGTTATTCTTCTACGGTAGAGATTCACAATCCCTTTCACTATCACTTTTCATTTGTGTTTGGTGTAGGTGAAGTTTTACACATATGAAATAACATGAGAAGTGGAGAATAGTCAGCTATGCATGCTTACAAGGATTTGAGGCTTACAGTAGCTAACAAAATTAATGTGACTCAACAACATCAACCTGTGACAAAGATTAATTCTAATTTGCATTACATTAAGACTTAAGTAATAACAGTATTTGCGGGTAAGACATCATTTCTAGTGGGTCAGGTTTTTGGTTCAATATCTTAAGAAAGTGTTAAAAAGCTGATGGATTCTGTATATATGTGGAACTCTCTCTAGTAAGTTATATGAGGAAATGCTATAGGAATAGGTATATGTAGCCTTGAGACCAGAAAGGCAAGTGGGCAAACAAATTATGTTTTCAATAAATACCAGAATGGAAAGAATGAATGGTTTTTCAGCTTTCTATGAAAACAAAGCAAAGAAGTTACAGGTTTAAAGTCGGAATTTGATGCACACTCACTTAAGAGAAAGCACAATTGAACACAGTGGGATTTTATTTAGTAAACATGTATCAGATCACACTGTTGCTTAAGCTGTTTGTGAAAATTTCTAGACAATAATATTTTAAGAGCTTTATTTTCTAACACATATGTATTGACTTTTCTGCAAAGCCCAAGTGGCATACAAAATAAACTAACTTTTGGGCAGACAATTGCTTTCAATAGCTTATGGATTTCTCTCGCCTCTAGAATGCATTCAAATAAACATACATTATAATGTAAGATGAAGGGCAAAATTCTTCAAGTCCATTAAAAGTACTGTGTATTTGTTCACTTCCAAGGGAAAAGAACAAAATGTTCAACTGCTACAACCTAGCATTTGTTCTTTCAAAAGCACTTGGTCAACACCAAGGTTTTCTTTTAACATAAGCACCACAAAGAGAGGTTGACAAATGCAGTTACCATATCTTAAGATGCTGGCAACCACCTGCTACCTCCAGCATAAGATGAGAAAGGTTGGGCTCATCTCCGATGTTGTTCGGAACTCTGGAAGAATGTAAGAGCCTGCTGGATCAGGCCAATGACCCATTCAGTCAAGCATCCTGTTCTCACAGTGGCCAATCGGATCCCTGTGGGAAACCTACACCTGGAATCAATGAGAAGTTCCTCTGCTTCCAAGTGTTCCAGAAGGTCAGGAACAAAATTCCATCTTTCTTCTAGAACACCCAAGAAGCATTGATTTCACCTGACACTGGACAGAGCATCAGTATTTCCAAAGTCTGGTGACGCATTTATAGTAATTTAACTAAGGCTGAAACTTGGGGGAAAGGTGAAATCTCATGTTTGACTTCACCCTAGACACCATAATCACCTGGAACCAGTGAGAAGTGCTGATGCTTCTGGGGCTCAGAGTAACACCAGCCACAAGGTCCTGACCCTGCACCAAATCTCCTTTGCATGTCAGAAGAATAGGTGGAGAACAGGGTCAGTGATAACCACAACTGGTTCCTGGCTACCAAGGTCAGCCAAAATATGTGGGTCCTGTTTAAAGCCCTCCACCAGAAGACACACTCTTATGTGTAGGATACCACATACTTAAAAGATGTCACACACAAAGAACTAAACACACAAAGAAAGTTACAATTGACATGTAGGACTATATTTAAAGTAAATAAAACAGCCTTTAGTAAGCTGGCTGCTGTAAGACAATTTGAGTATTCTGCTCCAATTACAGGCATTCTGCTTATGAGCAAATTGCCAAAATACTTGCCAAGTGTGATTACAGGCACAATTCACTACATGGAGGCTGGAAGGACAATATCAAACCCATTAATTCAGCATAAGTAAATTTCCCAGAGAGTAAGTTTCTTTTCTGGCAGACCCAGCATCCATCTGGAATATGCTTAATAAAATGAGGGCACATAGCACTTTCGCACCATTTTCAGCACAGCTTTTCTCCATTCCCTTATGCACTACTAATCAATCCATGCCTCTCTTATTTCCGTTCTATGATTTACTTAGTCATTAATGGCCAGCAAATTGCAAATGGTTGCAAGGGGCTATGAACAGAAATGTGGCATACCTTGTTCGCTAGGATCCAACTGAGACTTTCTGACAGTGAGGTCCAAGGGCGAGTCCTGGTCAGCCATGAGAAGTTTGCTGAGCACAGGATTTTGAGCCGTTGCACCCACAGGGGATGAGGCTACCAGAGATGCTTTCAGCAGGCTTTGGTTCTTTGTGCTATTGGGCGAGCTGGAGTCCTGAGTAGAGCTAGTTTTTGAGGTATATTCAGCAGCAAACTGTCGAATCATCCGCTGCATGATCTCACGGGCCACTAGGGGAATGTTGGGGTCAGAGACCCTATGACTGTCTAAATGGTAAAATAAATAAGAAGGAAGTTTTATGTGGAACAAATTTTAAAGCAAGACAACTTCTGAAACTGAGGGTTGTGGGGTTTTTATTTATTTAAAAAAGCTATAATATTTTAACGTGCAAGTGCAAGACAATAAAAAGGCACAGGTCTTACATCAGGGTCTCTCTTAATTGCATTTTCAAGATCTGATGCAACTTATAGAATTGTGCACCCATTCCCTACAGCTCCCTCTCTTAACTGCATTTAAAAGAGCCCCTATGTCTGCACCAGCTCCTTAAGATCACAATGCCCAATTTTTAACACAGAGAATTTTAAAATGATATAATACATTCACAAGAATGAAATAATTTATTCTATGCTGGAATGGGAAGAGGGAGGCAAATTAAGCGTGTATTTCTTTGTATGGAGGTTTAAAGAATCACCTTCCAGTATAACAGCCCTTTGCCAACATAAGACAGAGACCCTATGTATGTCCCCAAATAGAATTCTAGGTCTGCAATAATCTGCCCACCAAAATAAGCTGAGCTAAAGAGCATAAACTAATAAATTATCAATGTGAATCTCACCTAAGCCAAAACTCTCTAGGTAGAATTAGACTAACCACCTTAAATCCACAATTCTTCTTAGCTTCCCCACAACCACATGGATATAATATTTGCCTATTTACTGGTTCTGACATAATATTATGTGCGGTACTTTGAACACAAACTCTGCTATGTAAATGCTGTTATTAATAACTCCGCAAAATTCTTCTCTTCCCACCAGTCCAGCTGCCTGAGAAATCTTGGGCACCAACAGGGCTTTTTTCAGCTGGAACTCTCCAGAACTCAGTTCCAGGTGGGTGTGATTGCCATTATAAGAGAAAAAGAGAAGTGTTCATGGCACCTCTTTTTCTAGAAAAAAAAAGCACATGGAACCACTGCATGGAGACAAAATTTAGAGCACAAACTACCCAGAGGGTGATGAACCTTTCGGGCCCAGTGGGACAAAACTTTAACTCCCCTCAACTCTGTGAGCCAACTTCTAACAGGTGGGTAGGACTGCCCAAATGTCAACCATCTAACATCACAATAACACTGGCTGATTGATACATCAGTGTTGGACCACAGGAATCAGAGGACTCAGGAGATAGTTCAAAGGTCTTGTTCTTCCCTGTAGGCAGCACTTCACAAATGCCTGAAAACCAGGTATGGTAATTGTTGGGCCTCTGGGAAGTGCTTGGGAAGCATGTTGGGTGCAATATATATTTAAAGGTGCCAACCAGTGTCCTTTTAAAGATTATTTAATGGAATAGAGTTTTAATGGAAATAATATATGGCTATCTCAAAAAAGTATTTTAAAAAGATCAGTTAGCCAAGCATGCAAGCCAGTTAGAGTATTAATTTCATTCTTTCATCATGACCAACCTTTTCGATAAAAGACTGCATGGATAAATTCTTCCGCTTGCCTCTCGAACCGAATGATTTTCGCTTGCTCTTGTCTAAGCAGAGCTTGGTGCCCAACTTCCAAAGCTGGCTCATCCAGACTGACTAAGTGTTCCTATGAAAAATATTTAACACAAATGTAAAAATATAAACACCTCTTCTTTTTTATGCTGACTTTTAAAAAACTGCTCACTGTAAAGACAGTGATACAATTTGATCTGATACAATTTGGAATATATGTCAGAATTTGTCAGCCATCTCTCATTGCTTAACACTTAGGGTTGTACATTTATTAAGAAGCAGTTTCCACTAAACTCAGTGGCAGCTACATCTGATCATGAATGCATACAATGATGAATGCATCAACAAAGTCACAATATTAAATACAGAACAAGAAAGGAAGAACGATCTTTTCATTATTTAATAAAATTTATCATATAAGGAAAAGTACTCAAAATTTTCACTTCAAACTGATCAAACACGGGGTTGTTCCAACCAAGGCACTGGGCGGTGGAATGGCAACCTGGCTGCTGATTGCAACAACTCTAAATTATGTGAAGGAGCAAGAAAAAATTGGTTAAAGGAAAATATGTGGGGGGATTATGCTGCCACTGCTGCCTTTACTACTAAGGTCTGTGCCCAAGTCTTGAAAATTTTACCACTTTCTCCTGCCCTCCAAAAAGCTACTTCATTTTTCTCCTCTCACCCACCTAAAAGTCCCTTTCCATCAAAACCTCTACCACACTACTATATTTAGGGAGAGTACATGCAAAGTAGCTAAGGAAACTGATCAACACTGAGGTCAATTTACATGCCCAGTTAGGCATGTAGGTACCCATTTTCTGTCAAGGTTGACCTTAAATCTCCAGAGTCAAGATTTTGAGAAAAAATGACTGTCTGAGAACCCAATCATAAGCACACAATGAAATTCAGTTTGTTAATGCTCTTACCCCTATTTAAGAATTTGGAAACTTTACATCTGAAATAGACCTCTTTAAAAAGAATCCCACATCAAGCACAGCAGTCAGTTACAAAGTCCCTACTTTCCATATGCAACCACTAGATAGCACTCCTGGCCATGGTTGCCATCTGGCCTTTCCAAGAGGAAACCTGGATTCAAAAGACATAGCCAAGCAGCAAACCTGGTTCTTTAAGAGGAGTGTGATTACACTCAACAGGAATTCCCCCTTGTCTCCATTAAACCCCTGTTGATTAATTCTTATCCCAAATAGTCTGTAGGTATTTATGCAGGATGAGGACAGCTGCTGCTGGATCCAAAATAAAGAAAAATTGTAGTTTGATGTTATCCACATGCAACTATTTCCAATAGTCTAACCATCTCAACCCAGTGACCAGGGCAGTCTCGAGCAGGTTGGCCGCCCTGGCACTGAGGGGCGGAGATCGCTCCGTCGCCCCCGCCGGGTGCAGCATGGTTTCTGCTGGCCCGGCGCCCTCGCTCACCGCGCCACCGGGGGTCTACCTAGAGCCGGCCCTGCCAGTGACATTATGCAGCTGTTAAACCATATTGGTTTAAACCATATTGGCAAGTGAGTATCTCCAAAAGGTATCATAGAAGTAGTAAAGGTGCAAAAATGATAATCAAGGTCACAGCCTTTAAAATATTGTTTTAACTATGGGAGCACATGTAAGTAGTTCCTAAAGTTTTCAATGTTATAGATGGAAATGAGAGCCTGTCTTGTACTATAGTGAAGAGAGAATGACAAGATGGTGGGCTCACCCTAGTTTTGATGTAACAAAATAAGTGGAGGTCGTCAAAACATTGCTCTTCAACACACACACACACACACACACACACACACACACACACACACACTGGAAACAAAGACAAAGAAAGGACTTTAAAATAAATGATCAATGCCCGTTAAGAGGTTGGGTGTGAGGTAAAGTGTCTAGCATGTCTTAAGAAACACTCTCCCCTGTGCTTCAGGCAACTTATACCTTTAATATCCCACATAATTCCTTGCCAGAATTATGCAAAATAAGCAGCTTGACTTAAGCTCTTCAACCTATGCATAATTTATAAAGGCTAAATAATTTTATTTTTTTTCTTGGCACAATTTAGTTTGCCTTGCTACCTGTTTGATTCAACTTTTTGAAACAGAAGTACTCACATGAATTTTAAGACCATACTTTATTCTGCATTGTCTGAAAATCCATCCTTTCCTTACAGGTAAAAATATCTTGTATAGAACAAGGTACCTAATGTTAGTATATATCAGTAAAGAACTCACAGCACTTTAAAAAAAATACTTTCATTAACACTGGCTTCATTGAATAGGGTTGCTGCTGTCCACATAAGCCAACTGAATATGGTGTTATAGCGGTGTGGAAAATTACACTGTAAGAACTACATCAGTGAAGGACAAAAATGGATCGAAAAGAGATTGTAAGGAAGGAATAAAGAAGTGGATTGATTACAGTTAGGCACCAATTGTTTTCAAGGAAAGAACCACCCTGTGCTGGTGTATAGCACACTGTCAAACATAGGCTAATAACACAAAACACAATACATATGCTCAACAGTTCCAAAACATCAACCACCCTCAGACTAAGGCTGGTAGGATATTATGTAGCCCCAGCAAACCATGGTACAAAAAAGCAGCAGTGAAGGATATCTCATGTATCCAGATCACAGCAAGGGCTTACACCCCTCTTGACCTATAGAACCACAATACGTAAGATCACAAGAAAGAACCTGGCGATGAGAAACTTTAGTGAAAATTTGCTGTACACAAACCCAAGGATAACAGGGTGCTTATAAAAAAAGTGCTGCAAAAAACAAAGAAAAATGGAACATTTGTGAGTTCTGATTTTCCAAAGGAATTCTACAGTATTTATTCATGCCACACTTTCTTCCACAAGGCAATTCAACAGTGCATAGGTAGGGTTCCCAAGCGCTTCCCCAATCAGGCACTGGCCAGAACCAATCCTACTTTAGCTTCAGCAAGGCTGTTGCAACATGTGGCCTCAAGCCATGCCCTAGGATCTGCATTAGGATTCTGGACACAAATGCCAAACAGAAATTTCAACTCTTAAGCTGAAACACAAGATGCAACACCAGCACAAGATGCAAGCACCAACACAGGTAACCAAGGGAGGGGGAGGGTAGTTTAACACCAAAGTGTATCTTAACATACACCCAGAACCTTAACATACACCCAGAACCTTACCTTAACCTTTAAGCCTGCAGGACAAGCTACAAAAGGAATGCCTAGCACAAACAACCAAGGCCTTGGATTTCAAGCACTCTGCTCACTAGCAGTGCTTGATCTAACAACTCTGTACTATCCTTTCTTGCATAATAAGCACAACCAGAAAATACACGGCAGAATAATCATGACTAAAGTAAACTATGACTGCCTACTGTAAACCACTTAGAAGTCTTTTGTTGTAGTAGACTGAAAATAAATGTTAAATAAATAAAAATTAACTTCAGTGCAACATGCTCCTCTGGAAAGATGCATACAGTCCCTAATATTGTATTCTCCAACATCTAAACCCCACCTCATTGAAGGAGAATATAAGGTGGCCACAATGACAAGAGGAGCATGTATGGGTCATGGATTCCTCAGCGAGACTGATGGAACAGGGATACAGATTGAGGCTTTCTTGTGCACTGACCAATCCATTCCTTTGCAATGAACACACTTTATTTTTATTTATTTAAAAAAGATTTGGTACCTACTTTTCTTTATAAAATAATCTAAAACCAGAGTATAATACAACAAAATGCATTAAAAATCAAGCAATCAATGAACAATAAAACATACATAGTTCAATAGCTATTTAGAAAGTGCAGTGACACAGATTCAACCAAAAGCCCAGGTGATTAAGTAGGTCTTCAACTGGTGCTGAAAGCTAACAAGAGTTGCCACCAACCAGTTTTTCTTCTAGAAAAAAGGTGGCGGTACTCACCATGAAGTTGTTACATTAAGTGCCACATTTTTAAGCAGTGCTTTTCTTCTAGGAAAACAGGTGCTGGTGCTACGTAACCTTGAGTACCCCCAGAAAAAAAAGCACTGCCGCCAACTGTAAATGAAGAGTAAGGGAGCTCCACCATCAGGGTACCATGCATTCCAGGTGCAAACTATCTAATACTACTGTTAGCATGCATCTTTTTTGAATTGCAAACTACAATGCAATAAGGCAAGGATGCTTCCCTACTTTGTACCACACAAACAGCTAAGATAGCCTGGAGGAAGAGAAGCAATCCTTTGCACACTACTTGAAACCACCAGAAGAACTGAGAGAGCTGAAGCAGTTAATCCATTTACTTGACACTATTGGACTGGGTTCACGCACAGGAACACCTCTCCTGCACACCACCACAGACTTCACACATATCACGTGTATGCAACAGTGCCCACAAAGGGATAAAACTGCCTTGCTACAATAGCCACCAGCATGGGGTTTAACATCTTCCCAATGAGTAGTCACTCCTCATCAGCCATGATGATCTGGCAGGCCCCTCATTCCCGCCTCACCTAGAAGTGCAAACTTCTAGAATGTATCCAAATAATTATTTTTATTTATAATATTTATAATCCAACAACTCATTAAAAAAAACTAAGGTGGTGTACATTTAAATCAATAAAACACCTTAAAATCGTTAGACTCATAAAATACAGAATGAATAGCCAACAGTAAAAATACAGGGGAAGATGGAAAATGAACACAAAGCGAGAGATGACCTGGGGATATGAGCATTCACTGATTTATTCCATCCACAATGGTCATTGAACTGTCAACCACTCAAACTAGTTTCCCCATCCTCTGTGGGACTTCACAGTTGGGGACACCAATAACTCCACTTGGAAACTATGTTATGGAGCAATTAACTCATGAACAAACAAAATATTGCACCCAAATTTTGTGGTCCACTTGTATGATTAGTGGAACAGGGCCTACAAGACAAAGCTCAGGAGTTGAGGTTGGGATGTTGCTCTCACAGATCTAGGCTCTCGCCCCATTGCCTCAAATAAACTGCCTTTCTGCTACCTCTATCCTTTACCATCTGAAACTGTTGCCAGCAAGAAATGTATTCAGCATATTGCACCTTGTACAAAAACATTATCAGTGGCACCAGCATCATCTAAGAATGAGCTTAGGCAAACCATACCCATATACTCCCAGGAACAGCCTGAATATCCTAGAGTCTCAAGTGTAATACACAGCATCTACACCTAAGACGCCATTCTACAAGGCATGGATGACCAACTGCCAATGGAATGTAAGAACTCTGTTAAACTATCTGCACTGGCTTCCATTTGCTACTGGGACCAGGCTCTAGGTTCTTGTGGTAATATATAAAGCCATGAACAACTTGAGTCCAGGATACCTTAAGGACCACCTGAGCCCTTATATCCAAACTCAATCATTAAGATAATCCAGAGGAGCAATTAGTTGTTCCCTGAGTTACACAGGTCCAACTGGCTTCAACCAGAGGTTGGGCATTTAATGTTGCCAAGCCCATGCTGTAGAATATTCTTCCACCACAGATTCATGAGGCATCCTTGCTACTGACTTTCGGGTGTCTCACGAATAGCTTTTTATGCTGACAGGTTTATGAAGTTATTTAAACTTTCCCGATTAGCCAGTCATTTTAATGATTACTATTGGGTGTTTTTTGTTTTTATGGCATGTTATGTTTTATTGTATATACTGTTGTACATCCCCTTGATATTTTATGAGTTGGCAGTATATAAATATTTCTGTAAATAGATAAAAATGATAAAAGCAATGCAAAGTAACACCATTATCGTACAGCATAGCCATCTGCAATGCAGACACTTCGGTTACAATCTTAACCCTATCCCTGATCTATGACAGAATCTCTGTGGAACAGGCATCATCATTGACTCCTGTCTAAGAGAAGGGAGGAGTACAAAAAAGGTTCCACATATGCAATAAGGAAACTTCTGCTAAGCTTGGACACTTGTGGATCAAAATGAGCACTCCACACAGATCCCTATCCAGCTTCTTAAACATGACATGGGACTGATCTGCTTCCCTCAGTGGACCCAGGCATAACTGTGCAAAGGGTCATGGAGTACAGACCACAAGTACATGCATGCCATCAAAGTTTCCCCATAAAATATGTAAAATGAATATAGATAATAACGTTGGACACGACTAAACGACTAAACAACAACAACAAATGTTAGTATTTATTTATTTATCCTCTGCCTTTCTTTCTAACAGAACTCAAGGCAGTTTACAGATAAAAGCAAGAACTGTTAAAAACATAACAATCTTTTTTTAAAAAGAAACATCAATAGAATTAAAACTATATACATATATAGAATCTGTTAAAATCATATCAATAATAACAACACAGCATCAGCTCTTTCACCTAAAACAGTCAGTTCACAAAAACATGTTGAAGCAAGGAACTCTTCACCTGCAGGCAAAAATACAACAAGGAGCGAGCCAATGTAGCTTCTCTAAGGAGGGAATTCCAAAGTTTGGGAGCAGCCACTGAGAAGGCTCCCTACCAAGTGTGCCTGTGAAGGTGGCAGAACTGAGAGAAGAGCCTCCTCTGAAGTTCTCATATGAACCCAGGAAGGTTCATATGAGGGAATACAGTCTTTCAGATAGCTTGGACCTAGGCCCTGTAGGGCTTTATAGGTTGTAACCAGCACTTTGAATTGTGCCTGGAAACAGACTGGTAGCCAATGGAGCTTTTATAGCAAGGGAGACATATGCTTCCTATAACCAACCCTGGGCCCCAATCTGGCTGCAGCTCTTTGACCCAGTTGAAGTTTCTGAGCACTTTGCAAAGTGTAGAGTTTGTTACAGGAAACCAAATGGGATGTAACTAAGGCATATGTCACTGTGACCAGTGATCAAGGGGTACAGTTGGCACACAATCTTTAACTGTGCAAATGCACTTCTGGCCCCCACAGAGACCTGGGCATCCAGGCAGGGCACTCTCAAGCAGGTCGCGCGCCCTGGCGCTGAGGGGCGGAGATCGCTCCGGCGCCCCTGCCCTCGCAGGGTGCATCATGACTTTTGCGCGGCAAAGCCGCGCAGCGCCGTGCCTACCAGCCCAGCACCCCACACCACCGGGACTATACCTAGAGCCGGCCCTGCATCCAGGCTCAGGGCTAAGTTCAAGAGCACACCCAAACTGCAAACCTGTGTCTTCAAGGGAAGTGTTACCCACATTCAGCACAGCCTGAATCCCTATTCCCTGTTCTGCATTCCAAATGACCACTACTGTCTCGTCTGGATTCAGTTTCAATCTGTTCATTCTCACCCAGTCCATTACTAACGACAGGCACCATTTTAGAACCAAGACAGCTTTCTTGCATTTACAGTGGTGCCTCGCTAGACGAATTTAATTCGTTCCACGGGTCTTTTCTTATAACGAAAAAATTCGTCTAGCGAATCCCATAGGAATGCATTGAAAAAAAATTGAAATTTTTTTTGCCCATAGGAACGCATTAATTGAATTTCAATGCATTCCTATGGGAAACCGCGATTCGCTAGACGAAAACGAATTTGTCTAGCGAGGCAACCTCCGCAAGAAAAAACCTTTCGTTAAGCGAAAATTTCGTTAAGCAGGGCATTCGTTAAGCGAGTCACCACTGTAGGTGGGAAGGAGAAATAGAGCTGGGTGTCATCAGCATACTAGTGACACCGAGCACCCAAACTCTAGAAACCTCTCCCAGCAATTTCATGTAAATGTTAAATAACAGGATAGAACCCTGAGGAATCCCGCAGGTCAACAGCCAAGACATCAAACAGGAGTCCCCCAGCACCACCTTCTGTGTTTGCCCCTCCAGGAAGGGACCCGCTGTTAAAGAGTGCCTCCAAGTCCTATCCCAGCAAGGCAGATATAATCAGTCTCCTACACTCAAACTGAGGTGCCAACACACACTCTAGAACCTTGCCCAAAAATGGGATAATGTAATAAGGTGCTAAGGTCTCTCAGACGTCTTCATCTGAGACATCTGAGAGACCTTAGGCCCTTATTACATTGGACTTTTTGCACATTGAATATGGCACTTTTTGAGTCTTATTCGCCTCTTCAGAGACACATTGCATATGTGTTATGTATTCCATTCCCTCCAGTTGCATATATATGATTTAGTGTTTTCACGGTCTTTGTTATTTCTATTTATTCCTGTAATATTACCATGTTGTCTGTTGTTTGTCACAAGAATGGGATAAAGCAGATTGGAAAAGTTTTCTTTTTTAAAAAAAACCCCCAAAAGTCATATTATATTTAATGTTACATTTACACTGACAGTTTACATTAAAATAAGTGTTTTGTGCTCATCTAAAATACAAAACTAATTATAGAGCTCCTACCAAATATATTTCTATTTTTACAACTTTTTATGTACATTCTGGGAGGGAAACACCTTTCTTATCAGGACATTCTTCCCCCCAGATTTTCCTCAAATGTCTTATTATCTAACAGTGATAGCCAATGCAGTGCTCACTGAACAAAGCTCAAAAGAGAATTGCAATCATAACTTAGGATGGCAACTGCTAAGTAACACTAGCCGTGTAACATATCAACCCAGCTTAAATTTATTTTATCTAGCATTCATTTTTCACAGGACGAAAACAATCTGCAACTTTAGAACTGAGCTAACCGACAAAATTCAATACCTTCAGCATGACTGAGTAAGGGACACTGCAAATTCATATCCATCTTCCTGAAAACAGATCAATATTCACTGCATTTTATAAGGACATAAATCAGGGGTCTCCAAACTTTATGAGCCCCAGGACCATTTCACAGAAGAAAAGGCAATGCCCGGGACCCTCCAAAAACAGGCCAAACACACCTGCATGGCCACAGAAACACACACACCCCAAAACAAACAAAATGCAGGCAAAAGAAAAAGCAGGCAACTTTCCCCCAAACAAAACAATTATCAGTTTTTTAAAAAATTAAATATTAGGCAAGGCAGTGGGTTTTGGAAGGCACCAAGGAGGTGTCTGAGGGCATCACAGTCTCCACACTTTGGACCCTAGGCTTAAGGATGCCTGCCTGATGCTATAATAGCCATATATGGATTCAGAATGGAAACATGAATTTGGTAGAGAACTTGCAGTGAGGTGAGAAGAGCCATAAGCATAGTGCTGTTCCTACACTTAAAATTAGGATCACTAACATCTGCTTTCCGAGCAGTCCACATTCTGATCTGCCTAGATTACAATGTGCTTTCTTCTCCCCACTTTAATAATGATACAAAAAAGGACAGTGGTGGTGTGTACAGTGTGCAGATACTTCCAAAAACAGCAAGGCACTTGTCGCTCCTGTAGATATTGGACTCAGCAAGTAACTGCAGTATCTCATGAGTTTACTGACAGAGGTGCATAGCTTATTTAAAGATTAGTAGAAAAGCTTGCGAATGTAGTACACAGTCCACTATGCCAAGAAAAGAAGGTGCAAAGCTAATTATCTGTTGGCAATTGTGGATTAATGTGTGCAGAGAATGAAACAGCTGCCATCAGACTGAACTCTACCCACATGCTAGGTACTTACACAAGAACCACAATCAAGCAATGAAGTTAGATTCTGGCAGATATAGCTTTCTGTTGTTCTCATTGCAGTGAAGCAAGAGATCTCCACAAAGTGCACATAGGAAAATTGACTCTATATTGCAATCACAGACAAAGTGACATGCTGGGTAGCCCCTACAGACTGAACCTCGCAGTTCGCAACCACTGAAGGAATTGAGTACCATTTGTCTTCACATACAACATAGAATTTAAGCATATAGATTCCTCTCAATAGGAAATGAGTAAAAGGAAAAGACCTCCACTGACCAATTTTCTTTTTCTTTTTCCTTTGTTCGATGTCCTTTTACTTTAAGGAAGCAAATGTAGGCTCCTCTACCCATTACTATTTTGCCAAACTAAAGCCAGATAAAAACCCAAATCCTTTTTTTAAAAAACTGAGCATATTTGCTTTGTTACCTTCACTTTCTCTCGTCTCAAACAGCAGAAAAGACAATTTTCATCAAAAGACCAATCAGAGACACCTTCAGGCTCAAAGTCTGTGAAGAAGAAGAAGCTGTTACTTCATATCTATAAAGACCACAACTTGCTTATGGCTAAAGATCATTTCCCAATTCACTACATGATTTAGAAGACACTTGGTGAAATTCAGAAAACACAAATTTGAATTTTGTCATGCTTTTAATTCCACAGTGTTACAAAAGTATAATATTTGCCTACACACAAAGCTGATTTTTCTAAGCAACACCCAAACCACTGCCAGTTATACAGAGATGAAGGCATGCTCATTAGTAATTTTAGCCAATATGAAACTAACTGTGAGCATTGCCTGGGGGGAGGGAAAAAGCACAAATCACCAAGGTAACATACATTTTCTAGAGGCAGAGCAGAGGTTGATTTTGTCATTAGAAATGCAGATCAAGGCAAAAAAGGGGGGGAGATTTAATACCTTTAAACAAACTCAGATCTTTTAATAATTCAGGTCCAAACAGCCCTTCTAGAATACTTTCAAATCCTAAAAGCAAAGAAAGAATAGTTAGCTTTCTCTATAATATATGTTACTGTCAGAATATTGAAAATGGTTCTTTATTCATCTGTTCCTAGCATGCTTTTATGCAATGAACTCAAGGCCTCCTGGTCAATCATGACAAATAAATTGGGGGAGGAGAAATGAGCCTTTATGTATATTATCTTTAAGAGTTACACCAAATAACTATATTAATAATTAAGAAGTATAGAGTAGACAAATGGAAATGTTTGTCTATCAATGCAATTAATTTTTCCACAAAAATCCACCACTCTTTTTAGGTTATAAAAAATATGTATTTTTGCCTCATCTTATAGATCACACTTTTTAGCAAAGATTCTGAACTTCAAGCCTTAGAATTTCTTAGAAAAAGGAAAGCCACTAAGGTGCAAAGGAAACAGCAAAATACAGTGTGCATGCATTGTGTATACGCTTGTTTATTACAGAGAATATTTTCTATGCCTTTTTAAAGAGTGCAGAGTGTTTCTGTTCTAAAAGATTCTACCACCACCACCCAATTATTGCCACTATTTGTAAATGTAAATTCAGTGTTAATCTAAATCATGGCTTGCAGCTAAAGAGATAGCCAAACTAGCTACCCATTACTCATACCATAAGGAAAGGGGCACATTCTAGAAAATATACTGGGGACATTTTAGGAGACATTTGTTAATTCTGCCAGAGTTTACTCTGAAAAATAAGACATACTTTTGGGATTTTGTAGTACAATTTCCACATATACTTAACAGTATTGTACTTGTATAATTTCTACTTTTACTACAATTTACTACAATATTTGAAGTCAAGAAAGAAAATGATTTTTTTTCAAGAAAGCCTTGGAAAAAGCAATGCAACAGCTATTTTTGGACCCACAATAGACTGCAATATAGGGCAATGTTGCTTTAGAGATGCATGACTCTCTCTCTCAAGCAAGCTTCACAACCCAGTGTGTATACTTCATTTATAAAGTATACCCAAGAACCATATTGCAAATTTGAATGTGTTACAGTCATTAGCTATCAGATGTAAAACTTAGAACACACTGCTATCATTTAATGTTAGTAAGAGGTTAAATTTGCTACTGTGGATTGAAACTGCTACCAGAAGCATTTCTTGATCAATGTTGATCAGCTAACAAAAAATCTACCAGGTTGAAGCAAACACAGAAGAGACAAAAATACAGAGAAAAGAAGGGGGAAGTGTAATAAATATATATGCGTGTAAAGCAATGAGCACACAATAAGCCAAAATACAATGAATGCAGCTGGACATCATTATCTTACAGTTACTCTGCTAACTTTTTAAAGTTACAAAGTAAAACTGACAGAAATATAAGTCACAGTCAAGTCTGGGGAAACATAATTACCAAGAAAAAGTTAAAATTCTAAAAGACTATCTGTATATTATGCACATGTTTCCAACAGAGAACCATTTGCTTTATTATTATAAAATAAAAGAAAAAGCCAGAGAAGAATCTGTGAAATGCAGAAATGACAAGCAGAGAAACTTCCCTTCCTTTTATTTTAAAAGAAAAAAGTGTTGGGGCACTCTTGCACATATGCATGTAACATGTAGATGTTATATAAATAATTGTATTTGCTTTACAACAACAACTCAATAATGTATTTTGCTGGTATATTTTGTTTAACTCTTTCCACAAGAGAATGGCTGTGTCTGCATATAACACTAAACCATGGTTTGTTTCAACCATGCTTTGTTCAACAGTTTGTTTGTTTGTTTGCATTTATATATGAACTGTTTCACACATAAGCAAACAAGTCATGGCCTGTTTCTCCACCTGCTCTTGCCTCAGGCCTTTATAACTTGGTGAGTGAGGTGGGGTGGCAAAACAAAGCATTGTTAAGTTAGGCTATAGAGTTTGGACATAATATCAAAGCATAGTCAGAAAAGAAACCATGGTTAGTCTCTTGGGTTGGGTCTGCAAGTTCAACAAACAAATGCCAGAAATTGTTTTTCAAGTTGCCAGAAATTGTTTTTTTCCATCACGTGTTAGAACATTGCCACTTCTAGGCATCCTCTGTAACACTGAGGGCTTGGCAAACTGTATATGTGGCTTATTTCTAATGGTGTTAAATATCATCTGTGATTTTGACTGCATTCTAATATTTGTTGATACAGATTTAAAGGGTCTTTTAGTCCATAGATTCCCATTGTTCTTCTTGTAGTTGATTCCCTGTGTCTTTTCTCCCTATAGCCACTATACCTTCTGTTGTGTCGTAGATTATTTTACTGTTCTTCTATATATGAAACCATCCCTATATGCTTAGTAGTTGTTCATATTCTTTTACAAGTCTGATTGTGTCTGCTTTTACTTTAGTGTCAGAGGTAAAACGTTTCATCTAATTAATTTGTAGTCAGCTACTTTATATTTTACAATTGTTATTTAAATGGCTATCCTGGTTTTTTGTTTGTTCAGGTATATTAGTCTCCTAACCTGTATAGGTCCTTAACCTCTCTGTCTTCATATTGCTGATTCTTTTCCTGATAGAATAGCAGGCAATATAAAAATGGGATAAGTTGAAATATACCCAGGGTTATTTTTAAAAACCATTCCCTTCCCCATAATTGTCATGTTAACAGGATAAGTGGATAATGTATTCTGCTGATGTTATTTTATCCGTTATCTGGGATATATATTGTTTTCCTACATCTCTTCCTGTACCATTGCTATCAGAAGCTTCAGTTGGTACACTGCATCAGACCATCCAAAATTAGATATTCCTATATCACTTTATGTTTGTTTTTCTTCTAAATCCATGCACTTGCCTCCCCACAAAATGTATACATGAAATAAGCAGCTTTTGCTAGGTTTTTTATTTTTCAAGAATATAAACTGAAAAAACTGGGTGGGGTGAACAGAAAGCTTGAATACAAAAGCATGTAATGTGTAGTTAGTATCTAAATGTTACTACTTAAGATTACAAACAGTTTAGTTCTGTGCAAGGCTGAATGCTTTAAAAAACACACCCAAACCTATTACAATATCTGTATTAGTAATTACCAACGATTCGTGTCCCATGGAGTTTGCTATGCATACAATAGAAAATTCACAATGTCTGCCAAGTGGGTTACACAGCCTGGACAGTATAGAATCCTACCTTGTTCACTGTTCTCACCAATGGTAATGCCACTTGATTTTTATTAATATTAAATATTAGATTTAACAGTTGCATAGCAACAGCAGAAGAGCTTATATGTAATACTTGTCACCAAAAAAGCCAAATAAGGCAAGAATGAATATATTCAAAAATTATTTTAAAGGACTTGGCATAATGCAGCAGCAAACAACATGCAGCAGGAAGCAACACAGAAATGAAGGGATATGACCTGCCTGTTACTTTCAATCACTTAAAGAGTCCAGAAAAATCATGTGCATGTATCTGCAACAAATACCCTGAAGAGATCTTGAAAAATGAGATCCTGCCTAGTTTTTACTAGGATTTCTCTCAATCACTCTTAGGAGATAGTAGAAAACATTCCTTTCTCCAATGATATTTTCCTTCTTTCCCTATTTGACAGATTATGTTTTCTCTATATTTCAAAGGAAAAGAATTAACATGGTTGTCCATTAAATTCCTGTATTCATACCTTCATCATTCACATGCATGTTTGATCATTTACAGCTACTGAAGAGAAGCAGTTATACAAACAGTGACAAGCATAAGAGCACAGAAATTGTAAGAGACTCAGGATGTTTTAATTTTGCTATTTTTCACAACATTTCAGAACTGCTTTTACATATGAAGACTTGGCAATAAGAGAAGGCCATTTATTGTACAATGAAAAACAGGCTTGCTGATGTTTTCATTCTACAAAAATGAGTAAGGGTACAGTATTTGGATTTTCCAAAAGTTTCCTCTACAAGAAATTAGCTATTATTTACTATAGAAGGACCACTGATTGATTATTGTAAGAGTTACTTGAAAGGAAACGGTATCTTGATGCATGCTGATGCACACATTTTCTTCCACTCGGGATGTAGTAATAATAATAATAATAATAATAATAATTTATTATTTGTACCCAGCCACTCTGGGCAGCTTCCAACAAAGATTAAAAATACATTAACATGTCACACGTTAAAAACTTCCCTAAACAGGGCTGCCTTCAGATGTCTTCTAAATGTCAGGTAGTTGTTTTTCTCTTTGACATCTGATGGGAGGGCATTCCACAGGGCGGGTGCCACTACCGAGAAGGCCTTCTGCCTGGTTCCCTGTAGCTTTGCTTCTCACAGTGAGGGAACCACCAGAAGGCCCTTGGCGCTGGACCTCAGTGTCCAGGCAGAACGATGGGGGTGGAGACGCTCCTTCAGGTATACTAGGCCGAGGCCGTTTAGGGCTTTAAAGGTCAGCACCAACACTTTGAATTGTGCTCGGAAACGCACTGGGAGCCAATGTAGGTCTTTCAGGACTGGTATTATATGGTCTGGCGGCCGATCCCAATCACCAATCTAGCTGCCGCATTCTGGATTAGTTGTAATTTCCGGGTCACCTTCAAAAGTAGCCCATTAAGCAGCTCTTATTTCAAACTAAATGGATCTTGGTTTTTGAAAAAACAACTTAAAACAATTTGCATAGTTAAATTTGGTAATAAATAAATTTCACTGTGGAGTAGGTGTGCGCGTATGCACCCAGAATACGAAAACTGGACATTTCCCCTATTATCTAACCCTGTATTTTAGGCTAATGGTTTAATGACCTGTTTCCCTTCTTTGATAATTAAATCTTTTGGAAAATTTTGATGTACACATGCATCATGTAGGCTAAAACAAACACAGTTCATTTAGCTTTTCCTTGTATAATGTGTTGCACTATCATCTTCAAAGCTCAACACAGCTCAGCACAGAATCTAGGCTGGCACTGGTCTTTTGAGTCCAATTCATCACACTGAAGATGCATAAACCCTAAAATATCTCTCAATTGCTTTACTTAGCCGGTTATCTCTTATTGCATACCCTGGCTTTACATAGCCATTTGTCTAGTCACCTGTGATGAGCAAACACTATAAAAAGAGGGAGATTGGGTACCTACACAAGTTCACAATGGAAATAGGATTGCTTTGTGGCACAGAATAAAATGCTCTATTACAGCCCTTTAGAGACTAGACAGAAAGCCCTCTGAGTCCTAGAACCCCTTCTACTGCTCCTGGAGTATTCCCTAGCCACTGAAGAGCAGAAACAAAACAGCTTAGTCCTTTCCTTCCAAACCTCATACAAGCAGTCTCAAATGTCTGTCAATAAACACTGTTTTTGCCTGTGTTTCACATGAGAGCCTGCATGTGAGCCAGCCAGCCTGTTTTCCTTTCCAGAAAAGTGAAGATTGGAATGCTAGCCAAGCCAGGGAATGTGAGCCTAGGTTTGCTTCTCAGAACATGTTGTGTCATAATGTGTTCTCAGTGATGTGGAGAAGATGGCAAAGGCAGCTGCAAGAAATTAATGGACTTATCACTGGTTCTTTCAAACTGTACAGAATACAGAACACCTTCAGGTATATGACTCAAACTAGTAACCTGCTATATTGCTCTTACAAAATAGCAGCAAGAGCTTTGTGCTACTATTCTTGCTTCTCACTTGCCTCAGATTACTCAGTCTTCGGTATCAAGTGGAATAAAATCACAAATTTTTGATACGCTTACACACTCACATTCAAAGAACTAACATGCAAAAGAGTGGGAAAGGTTTTCTAGGCTACCACAGTGTTTCCCAAGGTGGCCAACCAGGTGCCTGTGGGAAGGCCAAAAGCAGGAGATGAGAGCAAGTCCCATTCTCATTGTTATTTCTCAGCAACTGGGATTCAAAGGCATGCCATCTCTGATGCTGGAAGTAATGTTTAGCCACCAGGACTAGTAGCAATTCGTACTAGTATGATGAGAGAGAAAATTTCCACACCATGCATAACATTATACACTTCTATCATCCCCTACTAACTCACCTTTTTTCTAAACTAAATAGAATTATTATTATTATTATTATTATTATTATTATTATTATTATTAATGAATTAATTAATTTATACCCCGCCCATCTGGCCGGGTTCCCCCAGCCACTCTGGGCGGCTTCCAACAAAATATTAAATTACAGAAATCCATCAAACATTAAAAGCTTCCCTAAACAGGGCTGCCTTGAGATGCCTTCTAAAGGTCTGGCAATTGTTGTTCTCTTTGACCTCTGGTGGGAGGGCATTCCACAGGGTGGGTGCCACTACCAAGAAGGCCCTCTGCCTGGTTCCCTGTAACTTGGCTTCTCGTAGCGAGGGTACCGCCAGAAGGCCCTCGGCACTGAACCTAACGTTCAAACTTTTCCTCATAAAGTTGTTCCAGCTCTATGACTGCACCATAGTTTTGTGCAGACACATCAAGATCACAAGGGGTTTTAATTTTTGTCTCTTTCCTGCTGATCTCCAACACGGAATTTGCCTTTCTCACAGCTGCAGTACACCGGATGGCCCTGAAGCTCTCCATCACAACCCCAAAATCCTGTTCCTCATCATTTACTAGCAGCTCATTCTCCATCACTGCATATATATGAAGTTAGGAAAAGCTGTGGCACTGAGTGGGTAGAACGTATGTGAAGCATTCTCCACACAGGCCATGTGGTTCTTCCCCAGCACTTCAGGCAATTTAATACAATCCACCCAGTAACAACTCCACAGGCAGTCCAACCCAATCACCAAACCAAAGGCCAAGACTCCACTCATTAATAGATGGCGGCAGTGCGTCAGGGTGCATTGAGTGAGAGATACCATAAGCTTGCTAGGGGGATCAGGAGTCAATGTGGCAAGCTTTCCCTTCAGCAGATAGATTTATCTCTGGCTGACCAAGCACACTCTTGCTAACTTTTAATCTAAAGGGAAATTGCAAAACATGTTCCAATGACTACTGCACAACAAAGCATCTACACAGGATATGTAGCCAAACTGGTTATTCTCAATAAGAAACTATTACAAAGTTTGTGTTGTATGCTTCAAAGAGAGATTTACAGTATGTATAAAGTGGGATAATAATAATAATAATAATAATAATAATAATAATAATAATAACAATAATAATATTTATACCCCGCCTATCTGGCTGGGTTTCCCCAGCCACTCTGGGCGGCTTCCAACAGAAAAATAAAATACAGTGTCCAAGCAGAACAATGGGGGTGGAGACGCTCCTTCACGTATACTGGACTGAGGCCGTTTAGGGCTTTAAAGGTCAGCACCAACACTTTGAACTGTGCTTGGAAACGTACTGGGAGCCAATGTAGATATTTCAAGACCGGTGTTATGTGGTCTCGGCAGCCACTCCCAGTCACCAGTCTAGCTGCTGCATTCTGGATTAATTGTAGTTTCCGGGTCACCTTCAAAGGTAGCCCCACGTAGAGCGCATTGCAGTAGTCCAAGCGAGAGATAACCAGAGCATGCACCACTCTGGCGAGACAGTCTGCAGGCAGGTAGGGTCTCAGCCTGCGTACCAGGTGGAGCTGATAGACAGCTGCCCTGGACACAGAATTGACCTGCGCCTCCATGGACAGTTGCGAGTCCAGAATGACTCCCAGGCTGTGCACCTGGTCCTTCAGGGGCACAGTTACCCCATTCAGGACCAGGGAGTCCTCCACACCTGCCCGCCTCCTGTCCCCCAAACAGTACTTCTGTCTTGTCAGGATTCAACCTCAATCTGTTAGCCGCCATCCATCCTCCAACCGCCTCCAGGCACTCACACAGGACCTTCACTGCCTTCACTGGTTCTGATTCGAAAGAGAGGTAGAGCTGGGTATCATCCGCATACTGATGAACACCCAGCCCAAACCCCCTGATGAGCTCTCCCAGTGGTTGCATGTAGATGTTAAAAAGCATGGGGGAGAGGACAGAGCCCTGAGGCACCCCACAAGTGAGAGCCCAGGGGTTCGAACACTCATCCCCCACCACCACTTTCTGAGCACGGCCCAGGAGGAAGGAGTGGAACCATTGTATGACAGTGCCCCCAGCTCCCAACCCCTCTAGACGGCCCAGAAGGATGTTATGGTCGATGGTGTCAAAAGCCGCTGAGAGATCCAGCAGAACTAGGAAACAGCTCTCACCTTTGTCCCTAGCCCGCCGGAGATCATCAACCAGTGCGACCAAGGCAGTTTCAGTCCCATGATGAGGCCTGAATCCCGACTGGAAGGGCTCCAAATGGTCCGCTTCTTCCAGGCGTGCCTGGAGTTGTTCAGCAACCACCCGCTCAATCACCTTGCCCAAGAATGGAAGATTTGAGACTGGGCGATAGTTGGCCATATTGGCCGCATCTAAAGATGGTTTTTTAAGAAGCGGTTTAATAACCGCTTCTTTCAGCGGGTCTGGAAAGGCTCCCTCACGGAGAGAAGCATTCACCAACCCACGAAGCCCATCGCCCAGCCCTTCCCGGCTCGCTTTTATGAGCCAGGATGGGCAAGGATCAGGGAGACAGGTGGTTGGTTTCACTCGTCCAAGCAGCCTGTCCACATCCTCGGAGGTAACAGATTGGAATTGATCCCACGCAACTGGACTAGACAGGGCTCTAGCACTCTCCCGCCCCGGCCCTGCTCCCACGGTGGAGTCTACCTCTTCCCGAATCTGAGCGACTTTATCTGCAATAAAGTTGTGATACCAGTCACAACTTCATACAAATAAATATGCTACACCTGAGAAAGAGGTAAAACAACAAAGCTACAGAACTCCTGCAGCTGGCGCCAACTCCCACTCTCCGTTGCTGCTTAGGAGCAGCAAGTACACTACGAGACACGTATGCTCAGGTGGGGCCTCACGTTTTTACTTCAGTATTAGCAAATATGATACAAGCGAATCAACATTCTAATCCAGCACACATAGGTACCGCACTTTTCCGTGTATAAGACTAGGGTTTTTTTACTTTAAAATAAGGTTTAAAATCTGGGGGCGTCTTATACACAGATAGTTCATATGTCCATTTTCTAAATTTGGGGTCCCCAAAAGTAGGGTGCGTCTTATACACAGAAAAATGCAGTGATTATCGAAACAACTGATTACACTGGGTCCCACTCAGTCACAAAGCTCACTCACAGCCTAACCTCATTTACAGAGTTGTTTGGGATAATTCCCCCATGTATGTCATCCTGAGTTCCTTGGAACAAAAGCAGAATACAAGTGTGAATAAAGACAGTGCTTTGCAAGGGTGCTCACAGCCCCAGATACAGAGAATCCTGGGCATATCTTTTAAATCTAATAGTTTCACAGTTGAAGTCTGACTTCACTGTTCTTGCAAATTTAGTACTGTATGTAGATATGTTGGCTCCTTTGGGTAAAGCAATTCTGTAACTTTTGGCTCTGTTCATCAAGAGATAAACTGCCTTTGTTATTTCTGTAGAGATTATTCAAAATGAAGAACTTCACACCAAAATGTATATATGTAATGCATATATATTATACATACATGTAGGAATGTGACCTTAGCAAGTGGTAAGATTTCAGATAAATGACTGTGTAAAAACAGGATAGATGTTTATCAGGAATTGTGTAAATTAATTCATTCGGCCACAGGGCAGGACATTGAGTTACATTAACTCCATGAGTGTCTTTGAATTCCTCCAAGAGATTCACATAATCAGCATCACTTCCACCTTCACTAAGATCCTATTGATGACAAACATCTAATACAGATGCTGTATAGCCTCTAAGGATCATATCAACTTCTCATATTAACAACATCCTTCACATACATTGAACATAAATCCTATGTACACAGCTACATGTGCCAAATGCACACACTTCAGTATATTCAACATAATAGTCACACATATTAATAATCATATGTGATGAACATGTAAACAGTTTTTTAAAAAAGAAGCATTAATGTTGCAAAGATATACTTGGAAATGTGTGGGTGTTGCTTGTTGAAATGTCGAAAGCTAGAGGAATTGCAGAATATGATTTCCAGTAGTTAAGAGAACAGCATTTCAGCACAGTGTAAAGCTTTGTGCCTTCTCTATGACAAACAAAAAACAATGAAAGTTATGCAGAAGAGTAAAAATTGCAGAATTATGCAAAGTACAGTAAGAGGAATAATGCATATCTGCTGAATATTCATAATTTATAGAAGTTGTAGAATTCAGCTTCCCTTATTACAAGAAAGAAAGACAGAATGAAAAAAGCCAAATACTCAGCCTCCTACTGAAAACATTCAGTCTCTTCTAAAAATATATTATACAGCAATACAGCAAAGCATTCAAAGAGTTTCATCTTTATAGATATACCTTGAATAAAGATAATTTTTATAGACTCCCTGTAAAGTAAAACAGCATTATTATCCAATGTTGTGGTTAGGGGCTAAGGCTGAGAGAATGTGACTTGCCTAAAGCCATCAAGATTCAAGATTTAAATAAAGGGCTTCCCGATTTGTAGCTCAGTCTCTTAGTCACTATACCACCCCAGCTCTCTGCTGACATCATGTAATCCCTGCACATCCCTATGCAAAAACCTAGTTGACATGGATGAAACAAATCTGCAGATCCTAGGTAATCGTTGCCTTTACCTTCACATGAAGTGGTAATTGCTTTGGCAGACTGTGTCTTAATCTTCTAGATCTGAAGGGGATGGGAAGCAAAAAAAAAAACCAACACATCCTTTGGCTTTATGTACTTTTGACTTTTAATCTACCTAACTGTAAATGCTTTTCTCTCACTTTCTACATCTAATCAACAACCTCTTCTACCCAACATACAAGATATCACTACTGTCCCTTCATCATGCTCACAGAAAAAGTATCGTGGGTTATTAGAGTATGGCATTTTTTCTCCAATTGCTTTAATAATATTTAGACTAGAAACAAAGATTTTTAAATAAGAGATTATTCTTCTGCTGGCCAGCACAACTTCATAGACCACAGTCAAGGATTTTACTTTTTTATTACAAATGACTCTCTTTATATGCAACAGCAAATGCAGTCTTATGAATTCAACAATATGGAAGCCAGGATTTCTAAAGCACCATGCACAGCAGAGTTCTTTCCCTAGTTCTGCACTATTCTGCAGAACCCTGCTGGCAGTTTCCGTATTCTTTACACTGGCTGATAACTAATTTTAAATGAGAAGTAAAACTGTTAAGAGTAGTCCAAGAGAATGAAATCTCATTTCTTCCTGCACAGCCAGAGCAAGAATTGACCAGTGAAATCCATTCCTAGAAGTAACAGTGGCCTTTCTAGGACTAATGGCTTTTAAGTTGTCTAAGATTTTGGGCTGGTACTGTCAAGCCAATCCAAAAATTGTGATTGCCAGGGTCTTCCCCACTGCTGGCTTGTTAGAAGCAAGTACCTCTGCCCAACACCAAAAGAAGTTCTCCCCCTGCCCAACTTTTCCTGCAAGCTAGGAACTTGTGAATTTCAGCCAATGCTTAGTGAGAGAGCTCTGGCCCTTCCACCAAGCGAAGGCTCAAGAAACATCCTCTCCTTCCTCTCCTTCAGGGAACATGCAAACTTCAGCAACTACTCAGCAGGGGACCACCATCACCAAGCAGTGGCTGGAACCCCTACCACCTCTTTCTTGCAGAAAAGAGTGGCTAGGATCATGTCAGCTTTATCAGCTTTATCAGCAGTAGAGCTCCGGGCCTGTCTGCCAAGCAACAACTGTAAAGGCCTCTTTATCTTGTGGGAAAAAGAGGCAGGAATGTGGGGGATTCAGCTGGTGCTGGGCAACAGCACTTGCTTTCAAATAGCACCCAAGATGTCCATAAGCAGGAAGGGAGAGGTATTGCTGGTTTGTCCCTCTGGGACCAAGGAACTCCAGGGGGCTTCGATAAGTGTTATAAATTCAGATATATAAGCTAATTGACAAGTGGCACATTAAACCCAGGTTATGGTCGCCACAATGGTGCCATCCTCCCATGTGTTTGTTATTGTTAATTTCATTTCTATACCACTATACCACACATTACAACACATTAAAACATCAAATAAAACAATCCAGAATAAAACAAATTCAAGATCCAAGGAAAATATTTCATATCCTTCTCTACGCATTGTTTTGCTTTCTCCATATTTATTTACCTATTTAATTTATATAGCAGCCCAATAGCAGAAGTACTCTAGGAAGCCAGTATGGTATAGCGGTCAGAGTGTGAACCAGGGAGAACAGAGTTCAAATCCCCACTCAGTCATGAAGCTCACTGGGTGACCTTGGATCAGTCACAGCCTCTTAACCTACCTCACAGGGTCATTGTAGGGATTGACTGAGGAGGAGGGTTAACCATGTACTCTTTGGAGAAAAAGGTGGAATAGGTATATGCAATAAATAAGCTCTTCTGCTTACCTGCTCAAGAAAACTGGAGGGGCCAGACAGATGGAGATGTAAGTCGCCAACCTGGCATCCAGAGATCTCCACATGGTCACAATTGGACCTGCACCAGTCACAAAATGTGTCTGGTGAATTTCTAGCACAGGCTTGAATCACACAACTGCAATACCATCCCTAGCCTTCCTCCCAACTTTAGAGAGGTGAAGGGGGAAGAGATTGCCTGGACATTTCTGGGATGATCCTTCCCCATTCCCTGGTTTTCAAAGTTGGGAGGAAAGCTGGCCACTCCTCACGCTTGCAAGAGGGTGGTGCCACACTTGCCATGACAAGAATAATAGTTGAATCCTGCTCTGCTTGAAGCAGCAGATACCATTTCTCCCTACCTCCCTCAGCAAAAGAATAGGAAACAGTTGGTGGGATTGGATGAAAGAGCAAATGGGTGCATCTCTCTCAGTCAGCCAGCAATTTGTCATTCAGGACTTTCTTGTGTAGTTACCAGAATGAAAGCCTTTACATGCATTTATCTTGCTGGCATTCTTATGGTCAGCAAGGATAAGTGCAAATTAAAAGCTTATTAACACATGGTGATTTTAACAGGAACAAAGGAATCACACACACGGAAGGATTTATTAATCCATAGAAATCATCCCTGTGCTAGACAAATATAGGGCTTCCCTTTCCTGGGTAGCAAAATATAACACACACACACACACAAAAGAGGAACTCTGGCCTGATGGCACAGCATGCAGCATAGTGAGACGTTTAAAATATCTAGCATATGCCACTCTTGTCAGTAGTGTAAATCAACATCAATGGAAGAGGTTATACATTACAATTCCCACTGCTTGATTGGTTGTACTTTGCACCCCAGTATGAGATGAGCTCTCATACTTGTCCCATGGGAACAGGAACCCTGAACTACTCTGAGTAGACCCACTGATATTAATGAACATTACTTCATTATGTACATTCATTTCAGTGTGTCTACTCTTAGTTGACTATCACCCTTGAGTTTTTTACTCACATCAGCCCTGCTTAACATATAAGGAAGCTCCAGATAAAAGTATCTTGTATTAAAATGTGAAAAATTGGGGTGAAGCTGCAACAACAGAATGTACATCTCTGTTTGTAAATAGGGCTCTGGGCTTCATACCAACTTCTAAGCACATCTATTTTCAAGCCCCAAATTAAAAGCCCAAAACAATGGAAGGCAAGATTCTCAACATGAATTTTGAGCCAGAGACACAATGTTACCCTTGCACAGCCCTGTGTATTATCTTCATATTAATAATCTTCAATACTCATATAAAAAAGAGGAGACCTATGAACATATCACATGTGAAAGGGGGGGGGGGTCAAGTAAAGTTTGCTCTGGGAGGCTAATGTACTTTCCCCATCTTGTGATCCTTCAAGCTGCAAGGAAGCAGCCCCACTTAAATACCTTGTTTGGAAGGGTAGATTGGCCTCAGAGAGTATACATCCAATTTCCCCTATCTTTGGTCCCTAGGCAGTTGGCCATTTGCCAAAACTCTTTAGCCTAACTCGCAGCACCAGCTGGCTAAGGGCTCTTGCATACATGTTGCTCCCTGCTGCCAACATTCCCTGGCAGCCTGCAAAGAAAACCATCAGCTTCCACTTGTTTTTTTGGGGGGGGGGGTTGAGGAAGAGATGGAGGGTCATTTGCATCCCTAGTGCTTTTTCCACAAGGGTAGGAGATCTGAAAATTCTGATGTGACCATCTCTTATCCTGCTGCCCTATCCCAAGCACACATACATGATCTAATTCTAAAACCTTAATTTACTAAGCAAATGGGGGGGGAGGAGAAAGCAAGGCAAATAAGAGGATTTCCCCCCTCCTGTAACTTTCCATCCAAAGCCCTCACTGACAGACATGTCAGGGATGAATTTTTTCCAGAGGGGTAGCTTTGTTAGTCTGTTGCACCAAGAAGAACAGAGTCCTGTGGCACTTTAAGAAAAATAATTGTCAGATGTAGGAAGTGAGATCTGAGTTGGCAAATATGTACTGTATACATAAGAGTTAGGGAAAATAAATATATAAACCGGGAGCTAAATGGCAATGTGGTGCAAAAAATGCAACCAGTGATAATTCAATCAGAGCTTAGATGTATGTTAATTAGCACAATATAGGAAAGCATTGTCTCTATTCAAACCAAATTAATGTTACTGAAGCATGGAGCCAGCTCCAGAAAGGGCTTTGGAGTCCTTCTGTAATCAAGGCCAAATATAATTGTGAATTGCATGAGCATTATGCTAGAAATCATTATAGCCCACTCTTATCCCTGTTCATTGGGGCCAAACTGTTGTGGCCCACAAAATATAAGAGGCTTCACTTTCTCAGCCCTTTTGTCCCTGATATTTGCCTCAGATCCTATTCTACTCTGTTTCCTGGCTGGACCTGATCTGCCTTGCTCCTTTAAATCCATCTCGGCTTGGTGGCTCCAGCTTTGACCAGAAAAGGGCACAGAGCTCCAGAGAAGGAATGCTAACCCCAGCAATAACAATTAACAAGTGCCCCAGAATTGCCACTAAAACCACAAGTTAATCACTGCACATTGCTCTTTATTTATTCAATAAACTCACTGGGTGACCTTGGGCCAATCAGTCTCTCATCCTTCCCTACCTTCCATGGTCACTGTGGGGATAAAACAAGGAAGACGACAACCATGTACATCACCTTGTGCTCTTTGGAGGAAAGGTAGGATATAAATATAATTACTATTCTGTGCATGGTGTGATGTTTTATAAAGCTATCTTCTCTAAACCGCTTTTTGGCTCTATTCCCTTAGCGTACAGCCCCTCTCTTCTGCTGCAGTGATATGCACATACTGCAATGCTACTGTCCCTCAATCACCCTTCCATCTCCTTTTTTTCCTTTACCCATTCACAACTCTCTGCTTTTTTCAACCACTTTCAAATATTCCACTGGTTCATTCATTCCTCCTCACCACATATTTCTGCATTCTGCCTTTCACTCCTATTAAACACTTCCAAACAAAATATATGAGAGATTCATGTCATTTCCACTTAAGAGATATCAGGCAGCAGTGACAGGAAAAACTATCAGTGCTTGATGCTGGAGAACCTCTGCCAGTAACTAGATGGACTAGTGGTGTGTCAATGACTAGGAAGTTGGCAAGTAGCAACTGCCCCTGGACAAGCAGCCAAGCAGCAAAAAGAAACACATCCCATGCTTTCCCTTCACCATCCCACTCCAGTGAACTTCCCCTTTGACTGCATTGCCTGTTTACTTATTCTTATCACTGCCCCTTATGATTCCAGTTACAGCAGGACACCTCTATTACAGCGTTTCTCAACCACTGTTCCGCGGCACACTACGCTGGTTGGTGTGCCACGACGTGCGGCGACGAGAAGGGTGATTTG
Organism: Zootoca vivipara; assembly: GCF_965207765.1. Lineage (NCBI taxonomy): Eukaryota > Metazoa > Chordata > Lepidosauria > Squamata > Lacertidae > Zootoca > Zootoca vivipara. The sequence continues at coordinate 55,236,312 of NC_142588.1, read as the reverse complement.
CATTGTCACGTGCCTGGCGGCCGCCAATACACAACAATGACCCGCCGGAAAGCAATATTTCTCCTCCTCTTTCCCAAAGCTCGATGCAAACGAGCCTGGCGGCCGCCAATACACATCACTGACCCGCCGGAAAGCAATATTTGGCAAGTGTTTCTTACAGTCATAATTATAATATAGGGCGGCACAGAGTTAAATTTTTTAACCTTTTTAATGGTGGTGTGCCTCGTGATTTTTTTCACGGAACAAGTGTGCCGTGGCCCAAAAAAGGTTGAGAAACACTGCTCTATTATGTCTTCCTGTATGTTTGCTTTCTCTTTCATTTCATGCTTTATGTGGAGACTGAACAAAGGGAAGCAAAATACATTTCTGAAAAGTTATTGACAAAGCTAATATTACTGTTAAGAGAAAGTTCTAGGAATCTGAGCATTTACGAATTGCTTTGCATAGAATTTAGAATATGGTAGGGGAACCATGTTTTCATATTTGGCTGATTCAGCTACACCAGTCGAATTATTAAGTTTTCAGTCAATCCCTCACATTACAAAATAAAAATAAGTAAATAAAGCATAGACACCAAAGTCATGTATTTCAAGCAATTTCAAGATGGAGATTTTACTGAGAAAGATTGGTACAGTATTAAACTGTGGAGCACAGGCTATTCTGAACCAAATAAAAATAATGGAAAAAAACAATGCCATTATTTTTGTGTGTTAGATATTAAAGTCTCTACAGACTAGAATCATCACTATTTAAAACTATCTTGCACAAATCACCTGAATGCAAACCATTTTATAATACCATAATCACAAAGTTTTTATTCCTTTTTGGGGAAACAGGCACCTAAAATCAGACTCCCAAGTACATTTGGCTTTATTTTAGTTAGAAATACTGAGCTTTCTCAACTCTCACTTGATAAAGGGAACAGACAGTAGTCAGTGCTTCCAAGAACCTATCATATTGGGATTAATTAGGCACTAGGCTTTTGGCACACATTTTCAACATCTTGGCCAAACTTTACAGAAGCTCTGTAAGTTAACTTTTTTTACTACTGCTATTTATAAAGTGCCACAATAGCCAATCATAGCCAAACAACCAATGTACAAATAGTTATTGGCAACATAACAAAGGAAGGAAAATGGTTTAAATATACTAACATCCTAGTCTTGGGGCATCCAGTCAAGCTACGCAAAGAGGTGCTTTTGTCCCTTGCATACTCCCAAATGTGGAAGTAGGATCAGAAACGGGATCTGGAAGAAAGGGTAAACAGCATGTTAGTTAAATTCACAGATGGCACTACACTGGGTAATGTTGCAAACATTAGCAGGAACAAAAATATAAATGAATTTAGGAACATACGAAGGAAAACACATCACATTTCAGGAAAGCGTGCCAATGACATGTAATGAAATTCTAGCACACAACAAAAATGTTCAAAGGAAACAGAGGATTAGTTGTAATGGATAAAAAGTAGATAAAGGGGACTGCAAGAGATCAAGAAGTTAGAAAAAAGTGTTTGTGAGCTGTATCTGAAACCAGTGTGCAAACAGGACTTACACTCCACAACAGAACATCCCTTCCATCACCTTCCCCCCCATGCAACCCTTATCTGCTTTGTGGAAAGCAGGGGAGAGAGAAGTTCTGCTGCAAAAGCAGAAGTTCTGCTCATGCAATGACTTTGTTGAATACAACACTGTGCCTTCAAGCCACACTAAAGACACTCTTGTGCTTGAGTCACTTGCTGTAAGCCATTGTACAGTACCAATCAGCTTTCTTCACTCTTACACACTGCTTATCTGGCTACAGTAGTAGATTAGGACAGGGTGGGCAGATCTTAGACTGGTAAGATCAACTTTGTTTTTTCACTAGAGTCCTGAGATCTACCAACCAGAGCCATGTGCAAGGCACACAGAATTAAAGAACAAAGTGCCTTTGAGCATATTCTGAGCATTTTCAGGATCACAACTAATTGAGTTTAGCATCTTTTCACACAACAGTCCAATCCTGATTAATCATCATTTCAGCAGACTAATTTTGGTAGGGAGAGTTGTTTTGTTGCCATTGTTTAATAACTGGGCATCAGAAATGCTTGCTGATCTACCAAAAATCATCCAGAGATCCTGAATTACCTTCTGTCTACCCCAGCTTAGACAATGATACAGTACTAGATATTGATATATTTTTTGTTCCCCTGGAACTTTTTTCTTTTTTCTTTAGAAAGTTTGACTTCAACAGGAAATAAATAAAATTCTATACTTCAATTGTATAATTATCAGCAAAGCATATTTCAGTAACACAGAAGTTTATGTGGTAAGTTTGACCTTAAGATTGACCCTGAGGTCAATCTAGAGTTTTACTTATTTATTTTTTTAAAGTCACTGAGGGAGGGACATTTTGCCAGTGTTCAGCATGCAGCAAGCTAGGCATGAAGATGAGGTGGGGGAAAGAGTCAAATTATGTAGTACAGTATTGAAATAAAGGATTTAGAACTGAGAATGGAAGATGAAGCAGAGGAAATAGTTAAGATGTCTAAAGGAGGAAGGAAGGAAACACCCAAAAACAGTGGCAAGGAAGCAAGAGATGCACATTCCCTTTAAAAGCGTAACCGGAAAATGAATTTCTACAGTTGTTTATTCCTTTGAACATTACTGGAGGAGGAAACAACAGGGTCAATTTATATTAGGGTTGGCTGCCTTTTGTTGTTTTATGTTCTTTGCCTAGAACTCTGGCCAGTTATTATTGGACCAACTTGGAAAATGTAGATTTCTTAATGTAGATAAGAAATTAAGTTCAGTACTTAAATACAAGAAAAATGAAATGTAACTGTTTCATTCAATATAATCTCATGGGATTCAAGATGAAAAATTTTGAATAAGCATTTTCAGAATAATTGCAAAAGTAAGAAGAGCTTCAATTTATTCCCAATGAGCAGGAAACAGAACATTTGTGCAATTTACCTTCCCTATGCTGCAGTCCCTCCCAGCTCTTTCTCTCCCCAAGAGAACTGCACACACACACACACACACACACACACACACACACACACACACAATAACCAAGCCTTATTACTCTACTGGAATGATAAGAATTAAGCAAGAATTAACCAGAAGCACCAGGGACCATGTTTTGGACCTTTTTTGTACATAATCTGAATGGTTTATAAAATCTCATGATTAAATGTGCATAGCTTGGCCAAGAAAAATTGGAATAAGTGTATGAACTAATAATGGCAAGCAGGGCCGTCTCTAGGCCTGGGCCAGGTGGCGCAAGGTGCCAGGGCACCTGGCCACCTGGGGCGCGGAAGGGGAGCCGTACGGCTGGTGTCTGGGAGCAGCTGCTGCCGGTGCCCCCCCACTTCCTCTCCTCTCCTCCTCGTGAAGCAGAATCAGCGAGACTCCTGCCTAGAGTGGCAGCAGGCACTCTAGGCAGGAGTCTCGCTGATTCTGCTTCAAGAGGAGGAGAGGAGAGGAAGCTCAAGGGCTGTGCGCCCTCGCCGGGTCACTCCAGGTGCCGATGCAGCGGCTGTGGCCGGGGCTCCTCCTCCTCCTGCTGGCCGTGCTGTGGGGCGGGGAAGTGCTCCACGACGACGCGCCCGCCCTGGGCAGCAGCGGCAGCAGCAGTTCCCCCAGGGGCAAGGTGGCCTGGAGCAGCAATGCCTGCAGGGCGCCTCTGCCATGCCGCGCCGGACAAAGTGCTGCTCAGTAAAGGTCAGTAACTCTGTAAAATGGGGGGGCGCCGGAGGGACCTTTGCACCACAGTGCCGGATGGGGTTAAGACAGCCCTGATGGCAAGGTCCTCAGAGTTAGGTTTCAGACTTTTAACACCTACTGAGCTCTCACAACAGACACAAATCCTGTAACTACTTTATATAATTTAGACAAAGTTCAAAGCACAATGAAATATATACCATATATTCTTAGCACATGTCTAAGAAACCACAAAAGATGCAAAAGAAAAGGGTTTGCTTCTTTAATCAAAGATGATCCCAATGAGAAGAAAACATTTCAATATCTGTACATGCTGCTTAACCAGGGCCATCTTAGGTCAGAGGAAAATGTTAGAAGGTATTTTGTGCACAGGTAGAGATAGCTGAATAGAACAGTTATATGTATGTCGTATATGAAAAACACATTCTATTTTTATAACACATGAAAGCTGGGCCCAATTATTTTCTCAGTTATCACTTACAGATATATGAGCTTCACATAGACATTTTGAGAACAGAATGCTGGACTCTGTAGCTAAAGCATGTGCAGGCCTCTAAATGTTGTGCATTTTGTTGAAGATTTGTTGTTTTAACATTTTCCACTGCTCTGCAATCCCGAGTTACCTGGATATTTGATGCTGAACAACCAGAAAGGCCTACAAACAGAAGTCAATGAAAACAGCCTCTCTATTCACGATCAAAGAAATAAGCACGACTGTTATACATCTTGGAAAGAATAACCTTCAGGCTATTCAAGGTTGGTAACTATATGCATCCATAGTAATACCAATTCCATATTTTAACTTTTATACAGTATCTAGCACTGTAAAATGATAACCAGATGTAATACTGAACAACCTATAGTTGCACACCCACTCACAATGTTCCAAGTTCAGGGGTACTTGATTTACAATCAACAATGCTACTATTATGTAGACCATACATAATTATTAATTTTAGTTTCCTAAGATGTTCATGATTTCTTAGAGCCAAATCCAGCAGGGTATAGCATGCACAAAAAAGGAAAAGTATGGGCACATTGAAGGTTTACGGGGTCATTTTTCCTTCACTATTCAGGGAAATGTATGAAGTAGGTTCAGGGGTATATTAGTGGAGCTCCTATGAAAGGGAGAAAGTTGAATGAACAAAATATTGGCATGTGCACTATTGACAGGAAACAAAACATACATTATAATGCACTTTCATTAAGATTCAGAAGAAAATAGTGATTTTATTTTTCTTACAGATTATTAAAATTTACCAGAATAGTGAGAGAACATCTTTCCTTGTCTTTACTGTGCTTCTAATTTTAAATATCATACTTCAGCTTCACAGAATTACATCTTTTGGAATCTGGAGCCAGGTAAATGTGAGTGTCACTATGATGCCTGCACGAAGGTCTGGTGCATATAAATTCTAAAGTAGCACTTATAGGGACAATCAGATATTAGGTAACAAAAGATATCTTGTGAATTACTTTTTATCAATACCAAAAGCAACCATAAAAATAAAGCTTGTTGACTTTGTTCCCTGTGTTAGAAAGTGTTAGAAAGTAGCCCTAAGTATCAAGCCTCTATCTGAAACTTCCCTTATTCCCTCACAGCATTCCAAATTAATCAGATTCATATCAAACCCTGAAAAATACACTCCTAATTTCTAAAACATGGAAATCAAAACTACAACTCAGTGCTACGCTATTGGTATGTGATATCCCCCCCCTCAAAAGTCAGTCATATCACTTCAAAGACATGTAGCTTTCAACATGAAGATGAAAATCTGGCTATCGTAGCATGTAACCTTCCTGGCACCAATTATAGCACTTTTTATTACAATACGTAGAGCACAGATATCTGATAACTTGTAAAATGACAAGTGGCTATGATTTCAAACTTAAACTCACTGGCCTGGCATCCAGGCAAATGACCTTGTTTTTAACAATGCAAAATCAAACAAATCATATTTATTTGCTTCCACATCCTGAGCAATAAGGAGAGCTTACTTAATCAAAGTATATTTTGGTGAGAATAGAACTAAAGATTTCCCTTCCAATTTTTAATACTCTCAGCTAAACTTCATTAGAGTATAGTTCTATCTAAACAACCGACTTGCTAACTTTTAACAACTCTTCTAGTAAAATTCAAAGCCTTTAAACCAGTTTTTCTCAATCTTTTTTAACCCATGCCCCCTTTTAGTAATATAAAAATCCCACCCTCCCCCTTCAAACCTGGCTCCTACATTATTTATTTTAATTCTCAAATGGGTTGATTTTTTTTTTACTTACACTGTGCATATTTTGGGAACACTTCTGTCCCCACTCAAGATCATCATATGCCTCCCTTCCGCCCTGGTTCACAAACACTGATTTAGATGTTTTAAAACCCCAGTTGGACCTTTACCATACTTCCTCCAAGAGTTCTATTTAAAATGTTGTTACTGCAATATGGCCTAACCAAAGACCATGAACCCAAGATAAAATTAACAGTTTTCTTATGGACTTATTGCCCCAAATCGGACCAATGATAGCTGCCACACATAATCAACCTGTTTGCCAGTGGAACTGGAACCTTGCCTCTGAAGCCACAGGTAGTTCTCTTTCCCAGTACTACTGTTACCTGAGTCAAAACCTAGAGTCCTGTATGCAAACCAAACCAATCCTCCCACCTACTAAAGTTTAATTTGGAATGGACTCATAAACTCAAATATTGTACTTTCCCAGAGAAAGATCAGGGGAAAATATCACCAATACTTATTGCACCCTGGAAGTTTATGAAGCTAAGACCTCATAAAACTGATCAATTTGAAGTTCAAACTGTTAGGTGCAATGCTATCAAGATAAAATGCTACCAACACAATTATACTTTGGACCTTCTAAAATGTTTTTGTACTTTACCTCAAAAAATAATCTGGATAGCTAGGTGATTAACCTTCGCAGCTTAGTCATTTCCTTCATATCTTCTGTTTACACAAAAGGGGGGAAAGTGCACCCAAATAGATACCGAGACTACAGGGGTGGGGAGAGAAGCAAAAAGAATTGTTCCCCCAGATGCTATGTTCATTTTTTCCAAATCTGCAGCAGCAGTGCTCCAACAGGTTTCCTTTTTGTGATATCTGATTAAGTCATACTCAGAGTAGACCCACTGAAACCAATACTTAAGTGGTCTACTCTGAGTATGACTACCACTGGATATTTTTTTTTTGAGTTTGCAAACATCCTTAGTATTTCTGACCAAGCTTGAGTAAAACATCAGTAGCAATCTTCCCTGCAAATCACAGAATTTCAAACAAATGCCCACAACTACTAACAGGGATACATAACAACTCAAGTAACTGATGACCTGAAATAATTGGAGCAAAGATTGCTAGCCTTTAGCCTTCGAGTATACTTTAACACCCAGACACGAACGCCACCATTCAAGTACATAAAAAAGATACTAGGATGAAGAATAAATTCGTGTTCAGTTCCATCAGGCAGAGGAAGTAGTAAAATGATATTCCAGAGACAGTCACCTAACTGATAATCTGAATACAAACAAGCACACTCACAGCACATATTTCTCCTCAAGAAATATGCTAATGCATTACCTGCTTGTAGCTTTTCCAAAAGGCAAGAAGCCATTCTTTTTTTAGTCAACCAGTTAACTCTGACCCACCTTTTAACCAGTGACATCACTCAGATGTGCTTGTGGTTCTCTCCAAAGCCCTGGTCTATTTTTTGATAGTTAAACAAATATGACAATGTCCTGAATGTCGTTTGATACATGCACTAGTGCAACAAAAAGTGTTTCCTTTTTTTAAAAAAGAACATCTTAATTTCAGTGTTTTTACCTAGCAGTTTATGAGGATTCCAAGGCAAATTATTCTGTCATCTTCACAATCCAAAAGATTTAAGGGAATACTGTACTAGCTTTTCGACAAGAGGTATCATGTTATTAGGGTATATATGATAACATTTTGCAAGGTAAATCGGTGACTATATTTCGACACACACATACACATACACACACACACCAGGGGATAAACGGAGCAGGATCCTAGCTCCTTGGCCACACGGACACAATGTGGCTGAACATAGGAAACCAAGGAGCAAACCGATTAGGGGGACAGGGAAGCAAGAATGACCTGTGTGCAAAAATCTGGAAATGGGAGAGGGGCGTGGTCACCCCGGAACAATCCTACTCTGCCATCATCCCCATCAAAGGTAACTTTCGCAAGCCGAATCAGCCTCTGACCGGGGGCGGGGAGGGGGAGCTTAACATATATATATAAATATATATATAAATATATAGACGGGCGAGGGGGGGTAGAGAGGAGGCGACCCGAAGCACTTCCTTCCTTGACCCATTCCGGCGGACACAGCCCAGCTCACCCCCTTCCCCCAAACAAAGGGCCCTCTTCTCTCCCCCGTCCTCCCACCTTCCCGAGAGGGGGCGGGGGAGGAGAGACCAGGCCGGAGTGGGCGGGGCGGAGCCTAGGCCGCGGTTGCTCCGTGAGGCGCGAGGAAGGGGGAGGGGTGTGTGAGGCGCGCGTGGAGCGGCTAATCCGCGCGGGAGGGAGCGAGCGAGGGCGCGCGCGCGGTCAGCCGGCGGGCGAACCGAGGAGTGGGTGGGGGAGGGGCTCAGCGCTCTCTCTCCCCCCTCACTGTGGAGAGAGAGAGAGAGAGAGAGAGATGAGGGGAAGTGGGGCGGAGGTGAAAAGGGGGGGGGGTGTCTCCACATAAGCGGTCCGCTTCCCCTCCGCCCGCCTGTCCGCCCACCCGGGCTCCGCTCCCCTCCCCCCATGGTCCCTCACCCACACAGCGCAGCAGCCGGTGTCGCCACGAGTCGAGCTGGTGGCGGAAGCCGCGCCTCTCGATGGAGCACTCCTGCCTCCCGCACGGACTCGCCATCTTCTGGGGGAGGGGCCCCGAGCCTCCGCCGCCGCCGCCACGCCCGCCGCATGCGTCATCACGCACGTCATCGCGCACGGCCACGCGGAGGCGGGGGGTCGCCGCGGGAGCAGCTACCGCCCAAACCTGGCCGCGCGCGGAAATGCGGCGGGGGCGGGGAGGCGGTGGACAGTTGGCCATGGCAACGGTGGAAGGCGCAGCAGGAACCGGGGAAAAGGGCTCGGGCTCCTCCTTATCCCCGCGCCGGATCCTCTGGGCGACCCCTGTGCTCCGGTGGCGCAGAGAGGAAACGGGGACAAGCAGAGGGCGGAGGTGCGCGTGGAGCCAAGTTCACAGGACGGATCCAGACTCCGTCCAGATCAGGGTATCCATAGCTGTGTCTTAAACCCCATTGATGCCAGCGAGTCTGCCTTACGCATGAGTAACACGGAATCCAGCCCTCCGCGCAGTAATGCTTGGGTTGGCAACATCGACTAGGCTGCCGTCCGAATCGCACATAACACAGGGAGTCCGTCCTAGTGAAACCAAAGGAGAGACTTGCTGCTGCCGGGTAAATTTGGCGATGGTTCTGCTGTTAAGAGAGAAAAATCTGACATGAGAAGAATGTGTGTTTTATTTAAAAAAAAAAACACCTGTAAATGTCAGCATTCCTAGTGAAAACAAAAACCGTGGTGTAAAACTGGATCAGAACAAAGGCCAGCCTACTACTCCAGCTGCCTGTTCCCCCAATTGTTGATGATAAACTTGCACGTGGGACCTAAGTCCCACAGCATCCTCACCAGTTGCAATTCCCAGTAACTGGTACAAAGAGGTACGCTGCCTCTGCCAGTGTTGTTGGAGCATAACCATCATAGCTAGGTGCAGTATGCCTCTGTATACCAGTTGCTGGAAATCACATCTCTCTTGGATATTACGGATGTCATGGCGTCTTCATCAGGTTTAGCAACAATGTCTTTCATATTCTCACATTCCCTTGCCACAGCGATCTTCCAAAGCGTTACCCATTGTGAGCCATGTTTATGGTGGCAACAAACTCACCAAACCAATGCCATGCTGACATTGCGCATTTAAACCCAATCCTGCTTCCTCCTTTCCAGCTATAATTCTGCTCTTTTTTGCAGCAACGGAAAAGGCCGCACACACACCAAACTACTAACAGCTGGAAAGAAAAAATCATTTTGAATTTGACCCGACAACTTTACCTGAGCCACATAGGACACCAGAAAATGGACAGGTGGGCATAGTTTGGGCCAAACTACTTGGACCAAATGTAGAGGTCTGGAGGGCATAATTAGGTCCATGGGCTGGAAGTTCCCCACCACTGAGAGAGCTGATATGTAGGAACAACATTCACATTTTTAGCCCCACTCTTTTATATTGGTCTGCACACTATACAGTACTGTTGTTAAAACATTTCCCACTTTCCTGAGTAGTGAGAAATTCCAGGAACAGCACTAACATATTTAGTTCCTCTTGAAGAGAGACAGCTGAAAAAACCTAAGGTGTCTCCAAAATAGTGCTTTAATTACAAATATACAAGCAGAGCATAAGTAGCAGACAGACACACATAAGGTAGATTCCCCATAGAGCAGAGAAACCCCAGAGGCAGCAATTGCATTGCAACCCCAAGCTAATTTTTCTGCTGCATCCCTTTCCCTTACTCAAGCAAAAATACTGCATATTCCTGCGAATAAGACTGCTTTGTAACCCAGGGAAATCTTCTCAAAAGTCGGGGGTCGTCTTACACGCGGGCCATATTTCTTATACGGCAAGTATATCCCAAAACAGGCATCCCCAAACTTCAGCCCTCCAGATGTTTTGGACTACAATTCCCATCATCCCTGACTACTGGTCCTCTTAGCTAGGGATCATGGGAGTTGTAGGCCAAAACATCTGGAGGGCCGCAGTTTGGGGATGCCTGTCCCAAACTCTATATTTTAACTGGAAGAGTTGGGGGTCGTCTTATACGCCCAGTCGTTTTATACGCCGGAATATACTGTATCTGTCTTCTTAGCTGGAGGAGTGCCATCTTCTCCCAAGTGCTGACAGTGGATATCTCATGCAAAAACCCAGGTTCTCAACTATCAACCATTTCCTAACCGTAACTACCTACCTACCCATCCTATGAACTCACAATCCACTGAAATTGGTCAGCCAGCAAATATAATACTGCCATGAGCTACTTGAAAGTTGATGGCTGCTGAGATAACTCAGTCAGTAGATCGTGAGGCTCTTAATTGCTGGGTTGTGGGTTCCATGTTGGGCTAAAAGATTCCTGCACTGCAGGAGGTTAGACTAGAGGACCCTCTCTAATTCTATTATTCTATGTTGAGGTTGTAGAAATATGCTTCTCTTGCTGTTCATTAAAGGCTTTGCAGCTGAGGCCAACTGTGTGCATACAATGAGCAGTTAAAGTATTTAAGGACCCACACACACGGAGATCCAGTTTCACCAAGTTTGTCCTGCACTGATTCAGTATTTCTGTTTTTATTTTCTATTTTAATGTGAACTACCTTAGGAGGGTGTTCCTGAAAGGTGGCATACAAATTCTGAAATAAAATAAATCATGTCACTTAGTATTTGTGTTATCTTTACCATTGCCAGAGAGATGTGGTATTTCATCCACTCACTGCATTAGTGAACAAAGCGTGATGAGGATTGTATTATTGGTTAGGATTGTTACTGCATCTGTTAATGTCATATCTGATGACATAGGTTTTCCCCATTGCAAAGGGGACATATCTCAGTGATCGAAGACATTTTTGTATGTAGAACATCCCAGGTTTAATCATTGGCATCTTCCATTTTAAAAACCCACGTTCTTATATCAAGGGTTAGGAAAGATCTCTGCCTGAGAACTACTTCAAACCTCTTTCCAGATTTGTTCCATCATAAAATCTGACAGAGTAGAGCCCCTCCTTCTAAGATGAATGTCCTTAATTTGGTCAGACGCAATAAATTAATGTAATGTCCAAACTTGCTTTTCAGGTTTTCACATGCACGAGTCTTCAAACAGAGCAGAGAATTCATATCAAATAATATACTTGAGGTAGTCTGCATTTCTTTATCCAGTGGTTATCAGTCACCCAAAAAGAGTGGCAGCACCCATTTGAAGTATTTCACCCATATGAACATTTTTGTATAAAGTGGGTTTTAGTCCACAAAACATTATGCCATAATAAATTTGTTAATCTTCAAGGTGCCACAATGTTGTTGTTGTTTTGTATTTTGAGCAAAACAATGTCACAGATATATTTCATGGCTCAGGCATGGTGACCAATGTTTCCCTAAGGAGAACTAATGGTTAGAGGATGGTTTCTTGATCATCCCTCAAATATTTTTTAAAGCAGTTTTGGGTGGATGACTAATCCCTCCCCAGCTAAGCGTGGGTCTTAAAGTTTGTGGGTGGGAAAACTGTGGTTTAAAGAGCAGTGATAAAGAGGCATAGCATGATACAGTGATAGAAGCAAAGAAAGAGAGATTAACTGGAGGCTGGAAAGCACCTTGGAGGTAGATGCACATCTCTCTGGGGAGTTGATGTGGGACAGTGAATCTACTGCCTTCTGTGACTATTGGACTGCTTACTTCTACATGTAACTGCTTGCATAACTATATCAAATATTGCAATAGTACCATCAGTCTCCAGAGATCTCTCCCGCAAAAGGAAGCTAAAAACCCTGGTAGCATTACCCTTTGACAGTTGGGGAAATGGGAAATACACATCAGTATTATAGCTCCAATTTATTCTGCTTCATCTTCATATTTAATGGTATCTCCAGCAAAGCTGCTCACTAGATGTTTGGGGCTCCTATGATCGGCATGCTGAATATGTTATTCCCTTGCTTGTGCTGTCCAAGGACAAATGCAGCAGAGTTCCTTCTGGCAGAAAGGAAAGAAGTGAGCTTCCTTCTGTTCTCTGCCAAGTGACCATGGTCAGGTCAGAAGGGACAAGATGTAACCTTTCAATAGCCTTGTGTTCTCTGGCCAATGGCAGAAATATCAAAGCATCTTCCCCATGTTCCCTACATCTAGGACACCATACATACTGAAGGTATCTGTTGTTCCTCATTAATACCAATAGCATAGCAGAAAAGCCAGTAATGGAGAAGTGAGCAAAGGTTTTGACATGCGAGTTCAAGAACATAACCACCTCAGTGTGGTGCCCCATGACAGCAAACAGAGGACAATTTTGCTGCAAACGTGAGTACTGGCAACTCCCCGTTTATGTTCTGAGGCACTGCACATTTAAGTGAAATCGCATATATTGGGAGCACCATTGAAAAAGCCTGCAAACACCACAATCGCTCCCTCCAAACCTTATTGCTCAAACTCCAACTTTCCACAGGCCTCAAAAGGTTGGTGCAAGGGCTCCTGTCCTTGCAATGGCATGTGGGATTGCTAAGCACTGTTTTTGTGCCGTTTTGCAGTTTACGCGTTTTTTAGGGCCATTTTTGCCCCTTTTTTGCATGTTTTTTATTAGTTTGATAAACAACACATACAATAAAGTAACCAAAATAATAAAATGACAACAAAAAACCACCAAGAAGAAAAACAAAAAATAAACACGCATACAACCATAAATGCATGTTCTTACGCATGGACTTACGTCACAATATACTTTACTTCCAATTCCTTTTCTTCTTCTTTTGTGCCATTTCCAAGTTCGCAGCGATGCATGCATGCGCCATTGTACATGCTTTGAATGTGCATAAATGGGAGTTGCCCGTACTGCAGTTTTAAAACCTATAAGCACATACGTAGCACCATGAAGCTACTTTGTCACTGAGCTTAGATGAGTGTGCATAACATCAATTGTGTTAGGTGCCTTTTGAATATTTTTAACTCTGCTCTGGTTCCTCAGTTGCATTTTTGTCCTATAGTGTATTGGAATGGATATGTTAAGATTGTTGAACATCACCTCAAAACTTTATGTGGGAGGCAATATAAAAATGTTTTAAATAAATAAAATAATAAAATAAATAAAATATATGAGTTACAGAATACACTCAGTCATGGTTGGAACAGTAGCAATGAGTTCCACAAGCTCATTTTCAACTTGCGGTGCTCATGCTGAACACACAAACACTCCCTGGGCACTGTATTGGAGAGTGTTATGCCAAAACCAAACTTTCCAACCACACCTCAATACTGTTAAAAGCAGAAAAGGGAAAGTCATTCTTTTGGTATTTTTGTTATGGTTTGGGATCACTTGAGTTATTTTGAAGTACTGAGCTGTGAACTGAAGCAGAAGGATACAGCACCTGAAAATATGTTGAGCCAAAGTGATATTCTAGACACTGCTTCAGTCTAACATACTTCACACAGGGCAACCTTCTAGTGATATGAATGTACAATTTGGGGTGGCTAAATTCAGCACCCCAGGTTAGCAAGGTTGGGCACCTGTCAACATAGGGGCCAAGGGGGCTTTGCCCCCCATAAAATATATGAGGCCACCACCACCCCAAAAATTGTTGGGCATTGCCATTCAATTTGTGTGCATATACTGCATTGTGTAATTGATTATGAGGGGGGGCAGGGCTTACCTCAATATTTTTTTACCCCAATATTTTTTTCCCTGCTGCACCTATTGCTGCCTCTGGCTCACTGCCTTGCCCTTTCCCTCTGTCTTAGACAGAATGATGCAGTTGCCGCCTTCTCATTCAGCAGCCCTCTCTGTGGCAAGGGAGCAGCTGGAGATAATGGCAGCAAGGATGAAGTGGGCCCAACACTGAGTGGGGTGACAAAGGGTGAGCCCACGCTGGCTTCACAACACAGAGCCTGCAACAAGGGATTGCCTAAAACCTATTTTAAGCCTGAGTGCTCAAATGCAGGTTATTCAGTAAGCATTTGGGATGACATGTAAATGAGAGGCTTGAACACTGAAATATCTGTACAATGACAAGCTGACTTTAAAATTGTTACCTGTTGAACTCCTGGCTGGCCCACATCTTCCTCTGTTCAGAAGGCCTCGGAGCTTCACAGCAGGATGCCTGTTAACATCATAGGTGTCTACCCCGTTTTTCTCAGAAAGTTACATCCTAAGCAGCTTAAAAAGTATCTAAAAGCACATCATAATTTCCATGACATTTTGAAATTGATGGATACATACTGGGTTTAGGCAACTATGTTATTCTCAGTTACACGGACATCAAAGCAAAGCTTGGAAGGCAGGATTTTATTTCTGACACCTGTATGGAGCCTCACGACTTGAGATTCTCTGGGCAGATTTCATACCTTCACAGAAATAGCTGCCTCGCTTGCTCTCTAGCACTATCTCAGAACAACAAAACTAAAGAAGCATATGTCAGTGCAACTGAACCGTTGAAAAGTTGCTGCATCCCCTGCAAGCTAACACAGCACTGTATCATAAAGATTTGGGGTTTTTTATATTTGATTTGGTAAGAGATTATATCAGCCGCAATGCCTTCTAGGTCAGCATCTATGACCTAAGTAGAGATTTACCACCAAAAACACTTGGTCAGCCCAAATTGTTTAATTTCAGCCAGCAAGTAATTCATGCATTGCAGCAAAAACAAACCAACCAACCCAGGGACCAGTTTTCCCCTAACAAGTCCTTTCACACACCAATGAAGCTTTGGGCGAAAAAAAAATGTCATCACGGCATGTCCAGGGTACAGCTACAATCGCAGAGACATATAGTGTGAGACAGTGAGATGCTTGTTCTGGCATATAGTTCATGTTGCGTCTGTACCTCTGAACTGTATAATGGAGAAGGAACTTCAGATAAGAAACTAGGAACCAGCTTCAGCCTCATGCTTTAAAGGTTCAGCTTTAAAGTCCTATACTGGCTTACTCAAACCTTTTCACCCCAAGTTGCATTACTGATTAACTGCCGTTTTACACTCCCTTTTGTACTCGCTATAATTTTTAAGCAGTGCCTTGGACCTTTGGAAGTGGCAAAGTTCATACCACGAACAACAAAAGGAAACAAGTACAATCCTTCATGAGGAACAAAGCTCCAGGCACATAGCCATATTTCTCCATTGTGCAGACCCCAATGACAAGTGTCCAAGAAATCTTGAAATTTGAATTCCAGGTTTGTTGTCTTTAAAGCATTTCCACCTTGTGAATTCCAGGTAAATGTGCCCTGGCTGAGAGCCCTTGCTGCAGAAGATCTAGGGAAAATATAGAGCTGGTAACCAGGCCAAATTAAAAAGCGGAGGTGCCAGGGCATAGGAACTAGAATGACAACTCTCAAGTAAGTGAGGAGTTTGTGGAGCAAACATGTAGAGAGCAAGCAGATAGGACATACTGACTTTATTTTGTATTATCAAACTGCTTACAGTGGTACCTCAGGTTACAGACGCTTCAGGTTACAGACTCTGCTAACCCAAAAATAGTACCTCGGGTTAAGAACTTTGTTTCAGGATGAGAACAGAAATCGGGCTCCAGCGGTGCGGTGGCGGTAGGAGCCCTCATTAGCTAAAGTGGTGCTTCAGGTTAAGAACAGTTTCAGGTTAAGAACGGACCTCTAGAACGAATTAAGTTCTTAACCCGAGGTACCACTGTATTAGTATTAAGTTTAGACAAATGTGTGGTTTCTTAACGGGCACTGCAAGGAGGAGCTGAAGAAACAGCAGCACCCGATGGCTTTTTCTATCTAGCTTCAAAGAAACCTTCCCCAACATGGGTTTGGAACATCCGGACAGCAACTCCTATCACCTCCAGGGTGCCTGGCCAATTGTCTGGGCTGAAGGAAGCTGGAGCCCAAAATGCCTGGAAAGCATTGAGTTGAGGAAGGCTGCTCCCAAGGACAGATTCTGCTTCAGAGGCACTTGTTTCCTGGAAATACTCCTCTTTCTAGGTTAGAGGAAAATCAGCTTGCCAAAATGATGAGAGACAGAATGTGCTAATACAGTTTGAGAGAACCAGAGGGCACACATTACAGGCCCCAGGTTGCAGCTTCCACACCAAATTGTCTGATAACATGATTGATCAGGCAAGTTGTAGCAGATACGGCACTCTCTCGTGGATTCCCTTGTATCCTATCTGCTAATACTGAAGTCTCATGTAGTGTACTTTCTGCTAAGCAGGAGAATGGGAGTTGGTGCCAGCTGCAGTGATTCTGCAACCCTAAGACTGCTTCCTCCCCAGGAAAAAAACCACCCCTTGAAGAACAGCCTCATGAGCATAAGAAAGGATTTCCACATTTTCAATGCAAACATGTCTACCACCTTTGTTACATCTGTTTCAGTGATGCAGGATAAGCGGGAAAAACGTGTCAAATATAGTCGTACCTTGGAAGTCGAACAGAATCTGCTCTGGAAGTCCGTTCAACTTCCAAAATGTTCGAAAACCAAAGTGCAGTTTCTCATTGGCTGCAGGATGACCCTGCAGCCAATCGGAAGCCGCAGAAGCCCCGTAGGACGTTCGGTTTTCAAAAGAACGTTTGAAAACAGGAACAGTCACTTCCAGGTTTCAATTGTTTGGGAGCCAAAACGTTCGAGAACTAGGCTGTTCAAAAACCAAGGTACGACTGTACATATAAATTGTGTCCAATGAGGACTGAGCATAGTCAGTGCTGGCTGACTGAAGGTAGGGAGGGGGGCAGAGAAAATGGCAGAGTGTCTGGAAGAGAGCGTGTCTGACTGGCTCCCTGAGCGGGAGCAACCTTTTCTAGAGATCCCACTTCTACTTTGATACTGTGGATTCCTGAATTCTCAGTCCAGGCACCAGAGGGCACCACCTATTTCAAGAATGGATTCACAAACATTACGCCTGTAGTCATAGTGAGGAAGAACTTGCCCAAAAGCAAGCCTGCAGCCTAGTTGCTGGCAACCGAGATGGAGTTTGCAAATAGAATGTGACTGTTTGTTTGCAATCATCAGAGAAAATATTTACCTATAAAACTGCATCCTGAATGAGCTGCTCGGAGCTGTTGAAAAATCAGCTGTGTAGCTGGAAGTCTATGTTTAGTGCGTATCTTCTCAAGCTGCAGGATAGTGTGTAAATAAAATAAAGTATATGGGAGATTTTATGACTTGGTCTAAAAACTTCCCTAATAGATTCCAGTTGATGGTGCAGATTATGTCTTCCAAACCCTCTCTTCAGTGTCATTTCAAGTAAGTGGGCAACCATATGTATACAAGCAGGGGGTAAGTAGACACTCTCTTGCTGAGAACATGACCTAGCACAGCTCCCTAAGGGGAGACGGAACCAATGCAAAGATGCCCCCTGCAGAACCCACAAAGTACGCAATACAGCAGCCTAGGTTGGAGTCAGCTGGTAATCTTGCCAGGATCTTCTGAATGGCATCTTATTATCCATGCAAAGCAATGACTACATAAAAATCTCCCAGCTTGTATGGCTTGAGTGATGCAAGGCACCAATCTCCAAGGAAATAGTTCAGGGAACAACTTGTGCTTTTAATGTTGTTCTGTTCCGGCTTCAGCAATTACCGTATGCTATTTATTGACTGATTTATGTACAGTGCCATCCAGTGGTGAATGCGGCCACTTGCTCCAACTTGCTAAAATAGACCCATCTCCCAGACAGCTTCTCTGATCAGCTACTTGAAACATTCAGGTAGGACAGACAATGCTTGCTTTTGCCTTATTGCCAAGCAGCTAAGGCAGAAAGCACTGTGGCAGCAGGTTGTGGGGGTTCCCCAGGCTGCCCTTGTGCTTCTGCCCCTTTCTTCTATCTCCATCTCCCTTCCCACGTCTCACATGAATTCTCTCCTCAAGGTATTAATTTCCTGTAGAATACCCGTTTTCTTTAATGTCTGCTTAAGTTGTATTGGCATAGATTTCAGAGCAGAATTCACAGGCCCTTAAATCAAGCACCATGCTAGCCTATTACTTGGGCCTGTGCACAGCCACATGGAGGTGCAGGTCTGATGGAAGACTGCTGGAATGTATGCTGCTTGCACTTGCGCTAAGACCACGTTCCTGCTGCAATTCAGCAAGAAACCTGAAGGATACTATATTGGGCACAGAATCCATTTTCCAGTGAGCCTCAGCTATCTTTTTTTTTAAAGGAAGAAAGAAAAAAGAGGCAGGTTTCTAGTCCTTACAGCTTGAAAATTTTGTTTGAACTTCAGCAGAGATCTCAAATATCAGGTGTTGCTAGACAAGATTCTCAGTAATCAGGGCTTCAGCATCCTTTGTAATTCCTTGCTCCTATCTACAGTAATTCACAAGGATTCAAGCTCATGAAACAGACATTTCCCATCCCTGCATGCCTCACTGAATCTGTCCTGGATTTCTCCCCACCAACCCTCCAGAGATTTTGGGGAGGGCACAGGGCAGGCATGAGAGAAGGGCAAGTTCCATTGTGCAAGTTTAAATCCATGGAGCACATTAGCTAGATGCTTCCCTAAGTGATTGCCTTGGTACATCATCATCATCATAGTAGTAGTAATAATACAGTCGTACCTCGGGTTACGACCACCTCGGTTTGCGAACAGTTCGGGTTACGAACTGCGCAAACCTGGAAGTGTTTTCGCCGCGCGTGATTTGCGCATGCGCAAAATGGCGGCGCCCATCGCGCTCGGTTTGCGAACTATTCGGGTTACGAACTGCGATCCGGAACGGATCGCGTTCATAACCCGAGGTATTACTGTATTCCAACTGTGGACTTGCAACTCTAGAAAAAGGGAGAACAAGTCTGCAGGGTTTGTTGTAGAAATATACCATAGGCAGAACAAACAGAGAAGGGATGTGGCAGCACAGGAGACGTTCTGGGTGAGCAAGATAACAAAACCAGCCCACCCAACCCCACAGGAGCTGAAACACATTAACTATTGGCCATTCAGAACTTTGGTGAGCCTACATTCTTTATAGCCCTGGTGAATGTAGACTGGGAGAAACTAGACAGCAAGCAGCTCCTGCAGCCCCACCCACAGCCACCTTACAGCCCACCTGTGGCTACCACAGGTTTTTAAGATAACAGCACACCCTAACTTTGTGTGGCACCCAAGGTGATCCCTTCTGACCTCTTATCATCTGAGCTTGATTCCACACCTGTATGAAAATCCCTAAGACCTTGTATCTTGCCTCCTCCAATCCTGCAGTGACAGATACAGACAGACAAAAAGTAGGAGACTGGGAAGATTTATGATTAGAGTTTATTGTCTGCATAGTGATTAAGCGGACTGAAGGCGGTTGATGTTGTTTTTCCATTCCTGTCCCCACTGTTAGAGAAAGTGTCATTCCCCTTAAATAGTCCCTAGAAAAACAGCCAGGATAAAAATTGTTTATGGGATTTTTTTGTTATATTTCATTACAAAACCACGCTGGACATAGCAGCTAGGCCTAAGGGGCACCTGCCCCTGCAGCCAATCTGAGGTAAGGCTGGTGTAGGCAGATGCCTACCGGGCAACATGAGCCCGAGAGAGCCAGCGTTACCTCTGCAGACTCCGCTGAGCCTGCTTCAATAAGGTGTCAAAGTCAAGGGAATCAAATTTGTTCCTCGCGGGAGCAGGCTCAAAGTCATCTCGGTTTGAGTCTGAAAAACACAAAGACAGTCACTGGTGAGTCAACTAGAATCAGCAACCAGAAAAGTGAACTGGAATGGAAAGTCTGACTAGGCCTCTGGCCACCTCTACACTCCCCCTAGACCAGGCATCCCCAAACTTCGGCCCTCCAGATGTTTTGGACTACAATTCCCATCTTCCCTGACCACTGGTCCTGTTAGCGAGGGATCATGGGAGTTGTAGGCCAAAACATCTGGAGAGCCGCAGTTTGGGGATGCCTGCCCTAGACTGTTTGCACCAAGAAAACTCTGGAATCAATTATTCCAAACTCTTCTCTCTCTCCCACCCTCTCTATCACACATAGGTCATGAATATATGGGGGTGTTATTATTATGTTATCAATTTTGTGTTTTATGTTGAAAACCACCCTGTGGTCTTTGGATGAAGGGCGGTATATAAATTGAATACATAATAATAGGCAAAAATCAGTGCCAAGCTAGCTGAACCTCAACTGACAACTCCATTACCCAAGATACTTAAGACTAAACTTCCTTTGCTGTGTTGAGAGATAACTCAATGCAGGATTGACACCACAAGAATCATGAGATTGGCAAAATACAGGTTAAGCAGGGGGCTAACCTCCTGCACAAAGAAAGTTCCAAATACTTGAATACTCCTGTTTGCTCAATCTCTCAGAGAAAGTTCACGGCAACTGTGTTTAACCCAAACTCACAGTCACCTCCATGGACTCACCCAAGTCGGCGTAGTTCCTTTTGCAGAACTGCCGGCGTCCTCCAAAGCACAAGTCAAAGGGCTGCTCATCAGGGCGTTGCAGTGAATTCCCACCGTCTATGGCAGCAAAGGCATCTTCAGCATAGCGGTACGTCACAAAGCCATAGTTATCCCTGCCAGACAGGAAGGACAAGGAATTATGATTCTACAGCTGGGACCAGCCAGGGGAAAAGCGAAGGGCCAGAATCAAACACCCCATCCTCTTCCCGCCCCCTTCCCATTAGCTCCATGTAGCAAAGGAAGTTGCCCAAAGGAAGACTTGATCCTCTCTTACCCCTGCTCCCGGAAGTGCAGGGTGCATTCCTCAATGATTCCAAACACAGAGAAACGGTGTCGTAGTTCTGAATGAGTCATCCGGCTGGGGATCTTCCCAACGAAGACAACACGCCGTTCTTCCTATGCACACAATTGAGGGAGAGAAGGGGCAGGACTCAGCCACAGTTCTATCAAGCAATCGTCTTCCTCCTGCCATTCCACTTGCCCCAACAAGAACGCTCACCACAAACTCATTTTTAAATATAGATCCCCCTGCTTACTTGTGTGAACTACTGGTGGGGAACTCATGGTACTTCAGGATGCTAATAGAATATATATTCCGGCATCAGTGAACACTGCCCACCCAAGAGCAAAAATCTGGACGGCCACAGGCTTCCAAACTTGTTCTAACCCAGGGGTCCCCAGACTTACTGGCGTTTGGGCCGGTTCCCACCGCGCCGATCGCGCGGCGGGCCGGAGGACGGGGGAGCGCGCGCCTGTGCAGGCCGGCGGGGGAGTGCGCGCCCGTGCGCATGTGCACGGGCACTTACTGGCGCAGCGGTGCGCTTCCAGGGTGGAAAAAGCGCCGAAAATCCGTTGTGCACATGCGTATGGGCCTCCCCCGACCCGGAAGTGCACCAGAAATGACCTCTTCCGGGTCGGGAGAGGCCCATACGCATGCGCATAAAGGATTTTTGGCGCTTTTTTCCCGACCCGGAAGAGCGCTGCCGCGCTGCGCGCCGTAAGAGCGGGCGGCGGGGGTCGTCGCGGGCCGGATTGGCAGGCCAATTGGGCCGCATCCGGCCCCCGGGCCGTAGTCTGGGGACCCCTGTTCTAACCCTTCCCATGGTGCCTCTGTGGATCACCAAGAGGAGGGCTACAGCTTCTCTGGAAAGTTCTGGAGAATTTTGGGACAGCCTCATGTTCACTCTCTATGTGGCGAATGTGCTCATGTGCTCTACACATGACCTTCCCCACTGAACAGAAGTCATGAGCCGGTTTAGCTACTGTGCAAATACCCACAACTACCGTATTACCTTTGTTCATGCAAATACAGCTTCAACTTCTAATAGAAAGTGTCCCAGGACCAAGACCTCACTTGGAAGTTTGCCTAAAGGGCTAAGACATTGTCAGGTTTTCCTCAAGGGAAGGGGAAAACCCCAAGTAGGTGCACGTTCCCAAGGTAACTCAACCATTTATGTGTACCATATCCAGGGAAATCCAAATTCTGCAACCAGCATGCTTTTTTTGCTAGCTGAGTGCATCTGTTTTTAGTTTTTATTTTATTTTATTGCAACTCTTGTTGTGTATTTGCCTATCTCAACAAGGAGAAAGACTCTGAAGAACATACCAAGCCTAAACCAGCCACCTCTATGGCTTCTGAGATTTCAGCAAGCATGGCCCACATGCTGTCAAGGTCATCTCTGCAGCTCAAACAGTAGCAACTTGGTTTTTTTAAAAAAGAAAAAGCTATTGCTTGCTCAAAAACTGCACTTCTGCACTGTATTAGCACTTTGGCAGTGAGGAAAGTTCACTGTCACTTAAACAGGCCAGCATCTCCTTGCCCTTGGATCAATGGAAAAAGCAGAGCTGCCTGGTTCTGGGGAAAACAGCCTAATAGCATTAGGTTGAAGAAAGCGTATCAATTCCAGAGCAGGAAAGCAACACAAGACAGTCTAACAATGACCATGAATAAGGCAGCCCCCCGTGGTGTAGCTGCCCTTCCTAGAACACTGCTATGCCCCAGAAATACTCACTATTGCACGGTCTTTGTATCCGTTTTTCTGCCTTTGGTAACGCTCACGGGAGCTGCTGGAATTGTATCTGTATGTTTTTTTAAAAAAAGAAGTCAAAGCAAAGAGTGAAAAAAGTGAAATGGTAGCAGAAAAGTAGGAGCAGCTTGATTCTTCACTTAGGGAGATACAGCCATCATTTCCTGGTTTTAGTTCTTAGAGAAGAATGAGATGCTCCAGGCTGCAAGCAGCTTCCAAGTAAGGGAGGGAGGGAGGGAGGGAGGGAGGGAGGGAGGGAGGGAGGGAGGGAGGGAGGGAGGGAGGGGGAGAGAGAGAGAGAGAGAGAGAGAGAGAGAGAGAGAGAGAGAGAAGAGTACAGACACAGTTGGGGGGTCTACTCACGTGGCTGGTCAGTATAAAGCTAAACACCCCACTTGTTGTGAAGATGGGGGGGAAAGTGCCACACAAAAAACCTGCAAGCTGTTTATCAGGTAACAACTAACTTGTGAAAGTTGGCGCAGCGGCAAGAATACAGGCAAGACCTGGGGAATTTAGGCTGCTGTTCAGCTATGAAACTCAATGCAAAAGTCACAGCACACTTTACTGCACACGAGGCAATAAATACACCTCTGAGCCCCATGGAGGAAGGGCGGAATACCAAGGTGCCAAATACGTGGGAAGGGTTCAAGGTTTCAAGAAAGGAGAATGCAAAACTACTTCACAAGGAAAACACATATGGTGACTAAAAAAAGCACAAAAATGTATTTAAAGCATTTCACGTTATTTAACGTGGGGAAACAGAGAGGGAGCCCAAACTGAACATAAAATATTTGACTTTACTTTCATATTAGAATTGCTGGGGTGGTGGTGGAGAAAGGGGAAGACAACAGATTATCCCACTGTTCAAGAGAGCAAACACTGCATGTCTCACCTCTTCCTTCTGTGCAGAGAGGGGGAGCAGGAGGATGATCTTGATATGTAGGAGGAACACGAAGAAGACCGGGACCTGCCCCTTGACCGACTCCAGGAGCTCCCACAGGAAGAGGAGCTGGAACTTCGAGAATGGCACCTGGAGTGAAGGAGGGAGCCTAATGAGACCAGCGGCTGCACACACTGTGTGTCCATGGGAGTGCATGCAAACACACACAGGAGCTCCTGTGTGACCTTCAGCTTGTGCAACCTGCTTGCAATTGAGCTTTAGCATGCCTTCTCTCTCAAGGAACAAGGGGTTCCCAAGACAGAAAACTTTGTGGCAGAGCAGACTGTGACACCTACTTGCATTTGTAGAGGTCTATCCAAAATATATTGGTCAAATGTTCACCCTAAGGCATGCCCAAGATGCTTTAACACTTGTTTTGTAAGGAACTGGAGATTAATAATAGGACATTTGCACTGCATGCAGAAGATACCCAGTGAAATTTCTAGCATCTAAAGTTAAAAGAAATCAGTTAACAGGAGATGGGAAGAGCTACCCTGGAGAGCCACTGTCAAGAATAGACAATGCTGATCTAGATGGATGAGCAGGAAGCTGCCATATACCAGGTAAGTCTATGTTCAAGAAGTAACTTACTGCTAACAGTAGAAGTGCAGGATATGCACAGCGGAGTTAATTAAGGGTTGCATAGCCATTTCTATCTCCCCACTACAAGAAATACAAAAAGTATGGCAGATGTTCAGGCCACTGTATTCCACCACAAATCAGGACGCAGGTCAATTTCTGTGCTTGGTATGCATTGTGCAAGTTAAGGCTTCATTTCCGTCAACAGGTCTTAATAATTCACCTGATCAAAATTTCTCCAGAGAGAGGCAATTAAGGAGAGAGCGCAACAAGCGCATCCATTAGCCATGGACTGTTGCCATTGTGTGGCTAACCTTCCACTCCAAGGGTCCTGAACACTGGGTTTTTGGAAATAATTGAAATCTTAGGCCTTAATCAGCATCAGCATCCATGTGCATTCCTCAGTACCATCAAGTGAATAGACCAGCTGAGGGCTGGGTATTGGCAGCTGGCTCAGGCAGTACAAGATGTCACTAGAAACAGAACTGATGGAAAAAGAGAAGCAGGGACTTAATGGGCCCAGTTGAAAAGGTTCAGCAGCCCACAGGCTGCCATTCCTAGGATGGGAAGAGTCCTCATGGTGACTATATGTCACATGCAAACTGAATCAGCCTGTGGCCCCTCCATATAAGATGCAGAACAAATTCACCAAGAAGGATATCCAACTAACATGTCCCAGTAACAGCAGGATTTCCATTTATGCAAATCTGCTCCAGAGGCTGGCAGAACCTCCAAAAATAAAATTAGGGGGCATGGGGAGGCAGGGAGAAAGTCCTATTGTGCAAGCAGAAATCCCTGTGCTAACAGGACTGTGACTTAGCACTGCTTTGGATTCAACCCCAAGGGACAGAAAAGGATGCTAGATGCAAACTCATTACAGGAGTTTGCAAAGCTATCCTCAAAGTAACAAGATACAAGTTGAGAATTTCAGTCCAAAAGCTCCTCCGGAAGAGAAACAGCATAGGCATGTAAAGGTAAAGGACATCTGGACGGTTAAGTCCAGTCAAATTTGACTGGGGTGCTTTCCAGGTCATGTGACCAGCATGATACTTCTGGCACAATGGAATATCGTGACGGAAGCCAAAGCGTTTACCTTCCCTATTGGTACCTATTTATCTCCTTACACTATACATACATAGGCATGTATACTGTAGATAAGAGCCTAAGACTCGCTAAGCTAGGAAAGGGCCCAGCTATCCACAAGGCTAGCAAAGAGTGCAGCGGGCTTCCTCTTGGGCAACGTAGACTCCATTGCTGCTCATGTGCATGCAAAACACCCCAAGCCACCCCACAGCACTCCACACCCATAACTTTCAGCCACAACAGCTGCTGAGGGGAAAGGCCCATTAAACGTCTGTGCCACGCAAGGGCAATTTGACACTCGGGGTGCCGAGTCTTGGCAAAAGGAAAGAGACGTCAACCCTCACCTTCGCCAGCGCTTCGCTGGGGGAGACCGAGAGCGTGACTGAGAAGAGGACGCAGAGGAAGAGGAGGAGCGGGAGGATGAAGAGTCACTGTCTCCATCAGAGCTGGAGCTGAAGGATCGGCTGGCGCGGGGCCGTCTGCCTCTCCAGGGCCCCTCTGGGGGACTGGCTGACTTCTGCCTGCCCCGGTAGCACCGCAAGGAGCGTTTGGAAGCCAGCCGCTTCTGCCGAACCTCTTGAGGCTGCTGCAACGTGGGTCCTTCTGCATCCCGGCAGGGGGACGCAGCCGGAGATAACAGTACGGAGCAAGGATCGTCGCTGCCCCTATTCGCGGACCTTGGTGTGCTAGTCCGGTGGTCCAGGGGCTCCTTTTGTGAGCTGGTGGGGCTGCTGTCCAACAGTGGTGACTCTGAAGTGTCAGGGCTCGAGCTGGCTGCAACGGGAAGAGAGGCTCTGAGCTGCTCCCGCCCAACATCTTTGGGACTCTGGCAGGCAGCCGCCGTGCCAAGGGAGCCAGCAGGGTCCAGTCCGACAGCAGCAGGGAGCTGACTCGCAGCAGGGGGCTGATCCGGCACTTCTTTTGCCACTGCCTTGATGGGCTTTATTGTTATCTCAGAGTTTTGCTTGACGTTCCACCGGGCACCTCCCTTTGGCTGAGCGGCACTAAGCTGACAGTAGTCATGCTCACCGGAGCCGACGTGAACAGGGGCTGCAGCTTTCTGGTGAGGCTTGCTCAGCGATTTCGTGAGCCTGACGCCTTTGGTGGAGCCAGCCTTACCCAACAGGGAGACGGCCACCAGAGGTTTCCAGAGCTGGTGGGGTGGAGTGGCTGGAGGCGTCAGTCCTGCAGAGAGACAGAGAGCCCTCAGGAGATGGAACAGAAACCCATGTGCACAACACCCCTCCCACCCTCAAAAAACGTGGTCCAGGCAACTGGCCTTGTTGCCCCTCCTATGGGGGGGGTGTCAAAGTTTTCGCCCCCAGCAATAGCCCAAACCAGCTCAATTTTGCAACGTCCTCCCAGAAAAAATTAAGAAGTCTCCATCTTCTTGAAAAGGCTATGCGGCGGGTAACCTTTTTTTTGTAGCACTCCCTTCTGGGCAACCTTTCAGGGGCCGTATCCCAGTGTTGGGCAGAGCCAGAGTTATAAGTGGGAGGAGCAACTCATGCAATTTTTACAGTGGGCTAATTTCTATTTACACACCCTTCTCTGCCCCCCATCTGGACAAGCAAGATGCATTTTCAAAGTTTGAGGACACATTACAGCCAGAACAAAATAGTTTGGGGTGTGAAACACAAGCCAGTGAGGACTGTTGCCTGGGCGGAGTTCCAAGGGCCACACAAAGAGGCCTGAAGGGCCACACTCTGCTTCCCTCCCCCATGCTGTAAACTCTTCCTTTTTTGCCTAGTCTTTGAGTGAATTGGTTCCCCCCCCAAGTCAGTTTACCTTTAATGTACATTTCAGGCCTTTGCATTTTGACGGCAATTTATAATTGCTCAATTCTTTTTCTGCTTTTTAAGCTTAAGCCTTTTCGTGTTTATGAAAGTGGTGTGTCACCTTTGCCCCATCTACCTCCCCAAAAGAGCATCCTTCCTCAGCATGAACAACCTAAGCTAGGCCCCTCAGCAAGAGCTCAACAGAGAATCTCAGGAATGCATTGTTGAGTGCTGGAGAGATGAGGCAAATTAGCTCAGCCCTCAGCACTCACTTCCCCTCTACCCCACACCACTCAGGGAACATCTCTCAGTACAGAAAGAGCTTAACTCTAAGAGCCTTCACCTGCAACATTGGTGAGCTCTGGCGCCTGAAGCCGGTCCACCATTTTCTTGTCCTGCTGTGCCTCAGAGCTGAAGGGGGAAGAGAGAGAGAAAGGCCTCTATTACACACAGAGTGTCCCACACAATCAGGAATCACCTAGTCAGCACATGGAGCACTGAAACACAGCACGCTTGGTACTCCTTAGCAGGTTTATCAGGCAACTTAGGCCAGGATGTGCATGCTCTGAAAAGCAGGTCTCTTTCCACCAGTGTTTCTTGCCTGCCTCCAGAAATGCAGTGTTATTTGTAAACCAAGCGGGAATAATTGTGGGTGGGAAGATACCTGGCTAGGACCAAGTTCTGTACTCACCCATTGTTCCCCAAAGTCACATTGTCCTTAGATTTTGCCATACTAGGAGCTTCCTTTTTGGCTAAAAAATAAAGTAAAACAAAGCATTATTCACAAGCATTTTTTCTGAGCACAAAACTTGCCTATCTTTTCTGGAGACCTAGGTTGTTTTCAATGAAAAACACGTTCACCCAAGCCAGTGGGCATATTTATTTTATTTTTACATTTATATCCCATCTTTCCCTCCTAGCAGCTCTAAGTAGCATACATGGTTCTCCCATCCCACATTTTATCCTCACAATAACCCTGTAAGGTAGGCCAGGCTGGGAGGCAGAAGGTCACCAGATGAGCTAAGTGGGGAATTGAACTCTGGTCTCCCGGCCAATTCTCTTAGCCACTGTACCACACTGGCCCTCAGATGGCTCTCTTCATTTCCACAAGAGGTTTTGGTGCTTTGTGGAAAGAAAGTGCAAGGAAGCCTGGGACTGGCTGCCACCTTCACGTGATACACAAGACAGTCAGGCATGTTTTTGTCAGTTTGCATTTCTTAGTAGAGAAAGTATTGATCTGATTGATGTGCAGAGAGCTTTCCTATTCTGATTAATTCAAGAGGGTTTTGGAAGCTTCTCTGTGTGAAAGAAACAAGCAGAAGGTTCATGATGTTTGGGTTATTCCTTCAGAGAAGGTAGAGTACAGCTGGCTCAAACTGGTTCTGTTATATCTTTTGTCAAAGTCATGCTGACTATACCGTGTTTCTCATATTATAAGACATGTCTTATATTAATTTTTTCCTCAAAAAAACACGACATGGCTTATTTTCAAGGGATGTCTTATTTTTTAATAAAGTGCACGTGGGCGCTGTTTGCCGGGCTTGTCAAGCCCAGCAAACAGCGCCCGCCGATCTTCGGTGACAGGCGGGGGTGGGCGGAGAGCAGAGAACGATCTCCGCTTCCCCCCCACCCCCGCCTGTCACACAGCACAGGTCCGAAGATCGGCGGGCGCTGTTTGCCGGGCTTGTCAAGCCCAGCAAGGAGCGCCCGCCGATCTTCGGTGACAGGCGGGGGTGGGGGGAGAGCGGAGAACGATCTCCGCTTTCCCCCACCCACCCCGCCCGTCACACAGCACAGGGCCGAAGATCGGCGGGCGCTGTTTGCCGGGCTTGTCAAGCCCAGCAAACAGCGCCCACCGATCTTCGGTGACAGGCGGGGGTGGGGGGAGAGCGGAGAATGATCTCCGCTTCCCCCCCACCCCCGCCCGTCACACAGCACAGGGCCGAAGATCGGCGGGCGCTGTTTGCCGGGCTTGTCAAGCCCAGCAAACAGCGCCCGCCGATCTTCGGTGACAGGCGGGGGTGGGGGGAGAGCGGAGAACGATCTCCGCTTCCCCCCACCCACCCCCGCCTGTCACACAGCACAGGTCCGAAGATCGGCGGGCGCTGTTTCCCGGGCTTGTCAAGCCCAGCAAGGAGCGCCCGCCGATCTTCGGCTCTGTCCCCCGATGCGCTACGGCTCTCGCTCGGTCGGGGCTTTGCAATAGTGCTTATTTTCGGGGTATGTCTTATTTTTCACCAACCCTTTGAAATCCTGTCATGGCTTATTTTTTGGGGATGCCTTAAAATATGAGAAACACGGTAATAGGAGATCAGAAGGAGCTTCGGTTTCACTTTCTCTTTCTCTCTCTTTTCCTTCTGGCGTGGTGTTCTGTAAATGTACAGTCGTACCTTGGTTGTCGAACGGAATCTGTTCCAGAAGTCCGTTCAACTTCCAAAATGTTCGACAACGAAGGCACGGCTTCCAACTGGCTGCAGGAGCTTCCTGCACTCAATTGGAAGCCGTGGAAGCCACACCGGACTTTCGGCTTCCAAAGAACATTCATAAACTGGAACACTTGCTTCTGGGTTTGCAGCATTCGGGAGCCAAAACATTCGAGTCGCAAGGGATCCAAGGTACAGCTATATAGTGTTAAGGTTTAGACTTATTATAAGTTGTTGTAAGTTTAAGTTAAGTCTGCTGCAAATGGATTTCTTATGGACAGTACCAATCCTGAGTGTATTGGATTTGTGACCATTATGCTCATTTGCCTTCAGTGGCGGTAAAGCTCTGCTGGATGAAATACAATTGCTTCTGGCCTATTTTTTTGGGAATCCTGCAGCATGTTTAAGTTTTTACCCTGCTAAGTGTACGTTGGAATCTGCTCTGGATCAATATGGAGTAGAATTTCAATGACAGTTTTGGGACAGGCGAAGAAGCTGGAGGAGTGAACGAGCCTGCCAGCACACTGGTCAACATGCTGAGCTGCTTGTCCCAATTTCACAACTCACCTTCTGTCTTTTCAAATTGCTCTAGCAGGCTGGACAAATCAGAGGCTTCAATTCCTGAGGGGAAAAGGAAAAGGATAATATTAATGCATTGTGTACACTCATTTGGGTTTCATGACTTGTCAGAAGAAGCTTCACTGGGCGGCCGGAGAAGCCAGGCTCCCCACAATTACCGCCTGGCCCTCTTTGCCAGCATCTTCAAAACAGTGTCTTAAGAGCATGAGAGGGAGACAGACAGAATATGTAACTACTTAAGCATAATGGAATGCAGCTGTTTGCAACCAAAAAGAAAAAAAAAGTGTAAGCAGGTTGCGAACATGTGATGAGATAGAAAGAGGACTGTCCCCAGGCTTTGAAACAGAGCTTCCCAAAGGGATTTTGACCTCCTGAAGAGAAGGGGTCAAGAAATACCATGGGGCAGAAATAGGAAAGGAAAAGAAGTTTGCAAAGTATAGTGCATAATTAGGAACTATGAGCCTCCAACGGATATGGGCTTCCTTTTCTAAGAAGGGGATCCCACCATACGGGTTTATAAGCCCACCAAGAGGCCAATGAAATCAGATGTTTGGGACACCCTGATCTGCACCCCAAGTTCTGTGTTCAGCAGAGGTGTGTGCCATTCTTGGGCCACAAGATGCCACTTAACCCTCTCCTCCCCCCCAAACCTCAGCAGCACAGCCACTCACCAATTTCATTGATAAAGGCTTGAACAATGTCCTCTTTACAGCTGTGCTGTGCAATGTTGATGAGTGGCTGGTACTTCCACATATGGGTTGTTTTCTTGGAGAGCTGAGCAGTTTCATGCACCTTCTGGGACACCAATGATGCTGGAGAAGCGGTCGCTGTTGGGGCAGCTTCCTCAGCACCCACCTCCATTGCAGTTGGCACTGTGAGCTTTTCTGGCACTGAGGCAGCAGGAAAGGAAGAACGTTCTTCTTGCGAGCAGGAAGCAGGAGACACCTCTTTGGCACTAGAAGCTGCAGTGGGTATGCTCAAGGTCTTCTCCATACGGTCAGAGAGCACAGGGGCCTTCCCTGAAGGTCGCAGCAGAACAGGAAAGGACAGCTCTTCTAAGGGCTTTGGGGCCTCCCTGACTTGCTGGGAAGGAGGTGCAGAATGGGGTTCACCGAAAGACTGAAGGCTGGAGCCCTTCCTGGCACACTGAGTCAGTGCCGCTTCCTCTGAAGAAGGCTCAATGACTGATGGAGAAGGCAGCTTGCCCACAGCTGCTTGCCTCCTTGGGTCAGACACTCTTCTGGGGTCAGCTCTGATGGCAGAAGGGACATGCGCTGGCGGGAGCTGCGTAGGCAGGCTCGGTTTTTCACTGGCTGCCAGGCTTTGAGCTCTGAAGTGAGATGGCTCTGGCATTGAGGCTGCACTCTGGAGACCAAGTGCCCCTTCGGAACAAGACGGTGCAGGCAAACTGCTAGCCAGGCGCCCCTGATCCCCGTAAGGGATGGGCAACATCGGATGGGGTACTGGCATGCCCGGCCAGTACGGTGGCTGTGGCGCCCACTCGACAGAGCTGTAAGGGAGGCCTGGGGCTAAAGGCGGCAAAGGAATGGGCGGGGGAGGCCAGGTTGGAGGGGGCACAGGAGGAACCATGTGGAAGACAGAAGGGTGGGGCTCAGCAGCAGGAAGTGGAGGCGGCAGGCTTTGGTAGGTGGCTGGCATAGGGGCAAAGGGAGGCCAGGGAGGCACAGCTGGTAGGAAAGCCCCTGAGGCTGGGGGCAGGAAAGGTGGAGGCAGCATTGGAGGCACCTGAACAGGGGGAAAGGCACAGACTGTGCTGGGCAGTGGGGATGCAGCAGGGAGAGATGTGGTAGGTGGTGGTGGTGGAGGAGGAGGTGGAGGTGGAGGAACAGGGCTCATACAGCCATGCTGCAATGGAAGAGCCACTCTTGGTGCAGAATTTGGAGCTGGCATGGATAGAGGCAGGGCACTTGCATTGCCAGCTGGGACAGGAGCAGCGGAGGAGCCAGTGGGCTTCTCAGGGTCCTTTGCCAGTCCAGACGAAGCAACTTTGGAAGGCAGTGGTGGGACCAAGCAAGGAAGCTCAGCCAGTTCTGTGGGGAGTTCAGGGAGGCTGGGCCACTTGCTGGCACTCTGGTTCTCTGTGCCGCTCCTAGAGCTCCCATCGGGAGGCTGGCGCTGCTGGCGGCGCTGCCTGTATTCGCTCAGGCTGAGAGGCCTGGGCTTGGCTTCCTTTGGGGGGCAGCCAGCATCCTCGTTACTGGGAGGCTGCCTTTCAGAGTCTGCAGTGCTGCTGGGGAGTGGCTGGAGAGGTTCTGGGCCAGCCACCTCATTCGCCAGCAGGACGGGCTCACTCGGCACATCCCCCTCCTTGTGCTCAGCAAACCGCAGTTCCTTGTTGCACGGCACAAGTGGGGTTTGGGGCTCCAGTTCCTCCATCTCACTGTCCGATCTTTCCTGCCCTTGGCCTCCAGCTTTCTCCGTCTCCTTCTCTGGCACAGGGTGGCTTGGCTTAGTCCCAGCCTGCTCTTCAGTACAGACAGCAATCAGCCCACAGCTTGTGGCCTCTTTGCGCCCCATTGTTTCCTTGTTCAATTTTCTCTTGGTGCACACCTGGTCCTTTGCCATGGCACTGCGCTTTGCTTTTTTGTGTGCAGCTGAGCCAGGTTCAAATATATGATCTTGATCATCCATTGAGTCCTGAGCTTTTGCCCCTGGATGAGCATCTTCCACCCCTTGGAGGGCAACCCTGCCAACATCTTCAGCCCGCTTGTCCAGGTCAGGCTCTCCATCCAGGCTGGCAGCCTTGGTGCTGTCATCAGGTGGTAATTTTTCCAGGGCAGGGGCCAGGAGTGCTGCCCCTTCATCCACGTGGCTAGCTGTGCAGTTGCTCTCAGTTCTGTCCTGGACCTCTGTCTCAATTTTCTGCAGGACCACAGGGATCTCCATGCTCTCTCCACTCTCAGGCACCACCTCCAAAACAAGTGGGCCAGCAAGGAGCTCCTCGGCAAGGG
Source organism: Zootoca vivipara (assembly GCF_965207765.1). NCBI lineage: Eukaryota > Metazoa > Chordata > Lepidosauria > Squamata > Lacertidae > Zootoca > Zootoca vivipara. The sequence continues at coordinate 55,203,114 of NC_142588.1, read as the reverse complement.
GCCGGTTGCTAGGACTCAGGCACACTGTGAAGGTGGGTATGCAGTAAGAGTGCATGGACCTCACCAGCTCACTGAGGGAGATGCTCTCTGGGGCAATGACAGAGGGACCATCACTTGCAGATGGGTCCGGTTCCACCTCCTTCATCGTTGATGCTACAAGGGTCTCCTTCACACCTGCCCCCAAACCCTGCCTGCTGCTTGTTGTGGCCGCTTCCTCCTCCTCCTCTTCCTCCCCATCACTGCGCTGCAGCACAGGCGGCTCTCGGTCCCTGTGCCTAAACAGCACCCGCTTGCTACTGGGCTTCTTTGAAGCAGCCGAATCATTGTGACAACTCGGAGGCAGTCCCAAAGGGAGGCTGGCAGTGCTGGTTTCAATCTGGAGGGGAAGAGAGATTATGTAGTAAAGCTCCTTGCAGGTATTGATGATTTGGGGGGGGGGGATTTCCGACTCCTTTGCTATCTCACCAAAGGATGCCTACTAAACATAGACTTGAAAATAGAAAGATCCATTGCTAGAATTATATTTGTCTCTTAGGGTTGCCAGGTCATCACCCAAGAGATGCTTTTACTTATTTAAAGCATTTTTAAATGCATTTGCGCCTTTCGTAGCTATGTGGAAGGCAGCAGCTAAGCAAGTGGCGTTTCTTCCATTTTTCAAGTACTCTTGTGGCAGAGGAGGCCTTTACTCGACTCTTACTGATTTGGAACTCAGCTCCCCCTCTATGTAGCCCCCAATCCAGGAGAGGCTATGCCAAAGAGGGCTTCATAAATAATCTTGATACAAGGCAGATAGGTGCAGGGAAATATTAGTTTAATATTTTATTTCATTTTTTATACACTGCTTGATTGTAAGAAGACAACCTCAAAGCCATAATGCAACAAACCGTAAACCAGAGAGATAAAAACTGGGATGCCCACTGCACAACCCACCCATTTGGTTGGAACACCTCACCTTTTCTGTCACAATAGAGCAAATTCTAGGCTCCTTTAAGTCCTCTATGGTGTGGAAGTCTTGCTCAGGGGGTGTCACAGACAAGCTGAGAAACCTCTGAAACTGACAGAAGGAGAGCAGTTTAGAAAGCAGAAGTAAATTCAACTAAATCTGAAAATGCCATGTGAAACGCTCCCATTTTACCAGCGGAAGCTAAGCTTTGCAAGATAGCAGCCAATCCATGCTTGCCTGGGGTGCATAGTTTGAGGGAACCCACAAGGGGCACCTTGGTGTTCTTCAAACCACATTTAGCATCTTCGCATGTTTCCACCCAACGGCACTACGTGGCCACCTCTTAATGCCACAACATGCGCACCAGAGGGCGCTCTGACCTTGCAGAGTTCACAGTGTGCTAGACCCATTACATTTGGATGCCAACTTTGAAGAGGAATCCTTGCCAGGATTTTCTGAATGTGTGTACTGATGCACATGCCTGTCAGGAAGAGGTAGCTAGCCTGGAGAAAATGATGTCACTATTGTCAATGTATAAGCAAAAAAGGAAAAGACATGACTGTCCAAAGAAACCTCATCAAATGCAGATTGAGATGAGATCACAGGTGAGGAAAAGGGCCTCCAGAACTTCCATAAGGGTGATAAGCATTATCCTGGAACTGTGACACAACCCACAAGAAAACCAAATGCTAGCAGCCAAGAACAGGATGCTGTTGTGTGTATATAATGATGACAGCAATAAGCTGGGAAATCTTGGAGCTGAGCACCAAGCACAGTATTAAGCAGCTTGGATGCCCAGCCTATGGGAGAAGTTTCAAGCTGAAGGAAGAGGAGGATGGGGTCATTCACATCCAAGTCTCCTCAGGATGAAAGTTATATTAGCTTCTGTCAAACTGACATTTCATAATTAACCTTACCCGGGACGGGCTGTGATTTCAAAGGCACTACACTGTTGTGGTAACCCCACAATTAACTGGCCACACAAGAGAAGGCAAGCAAAATCTTCTGTCCCATAAACCATGTCATACCGAAGAATTATCACGCTCTCTGGGTGATGTCAACAATTCAGAATCAGGAATGGTATCAAAAGGAGAGAGAGACTCGTCATCGGTGCTATCCAGAATATCTGTGATTGCAGTCAACAGGGAAAGCTCGTTCTCTGCATCCATGCGGCCTTTCGTCTGTTAGGAGGGGGGAAACAAACCAAATTTGGAATACAGTTCATATATGAAACTCAGGGATGGCCAATTTAGCTTTACCCAGGGAGAGTCCAAGGAAGGAAAGGAGCAACTCTCAAGCTCATTGCCAACACAGGCTTAACTCACTAAGAGTTACATGGAAAACAAATCAAGTAAACAAGCTGTGGAGGTCAAGGGATGGAATGATAACAGAGGGTTGCTGTTAATGGCAAACAGCTCAGATCTGCAAGATGAAGGAGCATTACCAAGATAACTTCACAACCAAATAGACACAGAATAGTTAGAACAATTGAAAATAAAATCCTTGCAGCTGCTTAACATTCCTCATACCACCCAAATAACGACTTCTGAAGCAGATGTGAGGAATTTAAATATCAGGCCAGCCAGCACATAACCACTAAGAGTTTAAGGTCTATAAATCTCCCAGAGGAGGTCTGAACTTTGAGCTTCAATGCAGGCCCACACCAGTAGTGGACTGTGTGCTGGCTGGCTTTCATCTCTCCATAGAGCAGACCATACCTCAGTCAGACTGCTGAAATCCTCAATGATGGAGATGACGGAAGAGTCTAAGTAGTCCTGCATCGTTTCCAGGAACTCTCCTGCTTCAAGGATGGTTTCTGCATCCAGTGATGTCAAATGCAAATCCTCTGCCAATAAGTACTGGGGTGAAGGAGGAAAAGGAAGCGCAACAGATGAGGGCATAAAAAGCTGCTTGGGGGACAATGTAAGTCAATTAAACACTACCTGCTAGGTGCAGGTTAGAGCCTTCCTAAAAGTTGACTCTGTCTGATATTACTGTAATGCCCTCCCCTATTATTTCAAACACTCTGAATAAACAGATACCCTTCAGCATGAAGGGTAGGCTATATATCAATTTAATGAATAAAATGTACACACAAAAGGGATTTATTGCATGTGTGGCACAAGCACCAGTTCTGCTGTTCTAAGCAGTCAAGTGGGCACATATGGGGTGAAACACTCCTTCCAGTAGTCTTGTTCCAAACTACTGAAGGCATTATATACTAACAGAAACTTACTATACGTACATATAGTACAACAACATTGTTTTCTCAAGTGTTATAGAGCAGCTGCTTGCAAGAAAAGCTTTAATGCCAATAAGGCTTACATTTTTGGTGTTCAGCTTCTTAAGAGGGAAGCAACATTGTATTTCTAAGGCAGAGAAGACCAACCATTCTGCAGTCTTGGAAAAACCTCCAAGGTTTGACCCCCCCCCCCCCGGGAGATCATATAGGAGAAACACATAATGGAAGAATTTTGCATCTCAAGGAGATGGGTTAATTGGTTTGTACAATCATTCTTCCTTGCTTCTCAGCACATCCTTAAGGACTTTCAAGGGCTTTTTGGTTTGCTTTATTGTTTTGACTTGCTGCTTGTGTTTCAAGGATAAGTGTTGGCAGAATGTGGGAGGATCGGCTTGTGAGCAAGTTCACAAGGTTGGGTGCCTGCCAGGAGGAGTACAGCTGCAGGACTTGTTAATTAGGTCAATGGACAGGGGCCAGCATATCTTATCTTGCAGGTGGTGTGACATTCCTCACACCATCCAAATAACGACTTCGGAAGCAGATGTGAGGAATTCAGATATTAGGCCAGCCAACACATAGCCACTAAGGGTTTAACGCAGGCATCCCCAAACTTCGACCCTCCAGGTGTTTTGGACTATAATTCCCATCTTCCCCAACCACCGGTCCTGTTAGCTAGGGATCATGGGAGTTGTAGGCCAAAACATCTGGAGGGCCACAGTTTGGGGGTGCCTGGTTTAAGGTATATTTATATAGCTCTCAGAAGGGATCAGAAATTTGATCTTCAGTGTAGATCCAGACCATTGGGTGCTGTGCTGGCCAGCTTCGTCTCCCCATTTTCATTCTCATCAACTAAATAGGAAAGTATCTTATCTTGTTTCTGTTATGCTACTCTGCTTAAATACTGATTTCAATGACTTTTATTTTGTACAGTGGGACCTTGACTTACGAATTTAATCCGTTCTGAATGCACACTCGCAGATCGAAAACTTCGTTAGTCGAGTTTCCCATAGGAAAAGCGGTTTCCCATAGGAATACATTGGAAACGGAAAAATTCGTAATTCGAGGAAACCGCATCTAACCGCAAACTGGTTTTCCGTTCGGATGTCAAAAAAATTGTAAGCGCGTGGCCACTTTTTCCGCTCATAACTCGAAAATGTCTGATGTCAAATAGCTCGTAAGTCGAGGTCCCACTGTATTTAGTTTGCTATTTAATAAATCACTGAGTTTTTCTCCCCTGGTATTATTTCTACTGACTCCCAAATAACGCTTGCATTTGGCAAAACTGATCACTAGTCAGAAGTGCAGCCCTTTTCATCCAAGAAATGTTGGATTCCTGCCCCTAAGTAAACTCAAGCATGATGCATATAAAAGAGCTGTTTTGCTAATACCTTATCCTCCAATTAAGTACCTAATGTTGCCTTACTACCCAAAGCTATGAGAGCTAGCATGCACTAGGTCAAGAGTTGTCAAAGTGGGGCTATCCAACTCACATCAACCCCAGCCAGCATGGCCAATGGAGTTTGTCTGGAAAGCACAACCTTGCTATCCCTGCACTAGTTTCTATCCCCAGTTGCCTATTTCCACAGTCTCTGTTAATTAGCCCACGACATGGAACTTTCCTGAGTCAGTGCACATTTGCTCCCCCACCCCAAATATCAAAGAGAAATGCCAAGCCACAAAATAAGGTGCAATGTGCAGTTGCTAATGCAAGAAAGATTCATATCATCCAACTGTGCTAAACGTGTTTTTGAGGAACAGATCTTCAAACGTTCTAAGCAATGGAATTATCATATCAGCACTGGAATGTTCAAGAGACATTTGCACAATAGGATCACCATGCTGATCTCTTGATCGGTTTTCAGGGGCTAGGGGGTGGTGAGAAGAGACAGGAGCAGTCGCCGTAAATGGCTTCCCTTAAACAAGGACAACTACCGGTAATTTAAAGTAAAGGCTAAGCTGGAAGAAAGCAGTGGTCTCATCTATTTCTACACGGCAGATTCTACAGGAGTAACATTAACTATGAGGCAGCATTCCAAAACCAGTATTGTTGCAAATAAACATGCATGATCTCTGGGAGGAGCCACCCAATCTGATCTGGGAGATATTTTCTGGCTGCTGAATCAACACATTTAAGATGGGAAACTTGCCAACTGGCAAAGTCTGCCTTCACTACTGGTTCTGACAGATGGATATGGCGGGAATTCCATTTTCCAATATTATCAACCTGCCCCCTAGCCTTTAGGAAGACATAACTGCAAGAGAACGTGATGAGCAAAGTTATAGGAAACCATGACAATGAATGGATTACCTGCGGACCTCCATATGCTATTGGACTCCCAGCCATTGTGGTCCAGCAATATCTATAGGGCTATAGGTTTGAACCCATACTGTACGCTGTTTAGCTTTGCAAATATGCTAGCAGTTTTACTGCTGCACCACAGGTAAATCCCACTTCAGATTACAGAAAAAAATGCAGTTTGTCTCATTCACCATATGAACAACAACAACAAATTCCATTAATGCTCCTTTATTTCCAAGGAATGTTCTCCGGACAGCATATTCCACTGCAGTCTAATATCAGTCAAGGAGCATTATAAAATCAAATATGCTGTAACACACTGTACTACAAAAAAACAACAACCCTCTAGCACATGCATTCAGTGAATACTATTGCAGTCTGACATATGTTTTTGCAGTAACTTGGGATCCTTCTTAGCCCCGTATATCAAACTGCAATGGGAACATCAACATTTTTATACTCTTCCAACAAACATTCTACAGACACCACTCAAATCAAGGCATGGCCACCTTGCAATTAACCACTTGTTCAGAGTTGCAATCCTGTCCACATAAGCAGTTTCCTACTACTTAGTTGCACTGCACACACATGGATGTCCACCAGGCAAGTTGGTAAATGTTATGCAATTATCTGTAAACACTAGGTCAATTTAAGGTAGCAGAGCTGGCAGGATAGGAGAGATAGGTAAGACTATGAAGCCGAAGACTAGCTTCTCGGGGCAAAGACTATTCTTGTTATGTAACTGTAAGGTGCCCAATGGTTGACCAAAGTGAATCTGAAGGGTAGCCTTTTGTTTTCTTTGTGTGTACATACATGGTTAACAACCAAGTCACCATGAGTAGCAGTCAGTGCTCTCCTGCCAAGGTAGCAAATGCTAACATGGAAGGGCCCCCAGTCTGATAGCTGAAGGACACTGTTCCTGGCAACTGTGAGATCACTAGATGAGATAATGTTTTAGAATGCTTTTAAGAATTGTTTTGTTGTGGATGTGTTTGCAACCTTGAACTCCTTTAGGAAGGGCATAGAATCTATGATACAGGTCCCAGGAGCCACATGGCTCCTACCTTTTCTATCCCTGGTTTCTAACACTGGTCTCCCATGCAGTTGGGGTGGGGGTGGGGAACAAGAGAGTCACATGAACTGTTGCTCTTCCAAGATACCAAGCACAGAGATGCTAAATCCCTTCAGCATTCCTGTTATCATTTTCTCTGTGCTTTGCAGTTGCATCAACACAGTGGCAATGTCCCCCCCTCCCCCCAGCAGCATGCAGGGGAGGAGATCATTCTGTCTGTGCTAAAGGTAAAGGTAAAGGGACCCCTAACCATTAGGTCCAGTCGTGACCGACTCTGGGGTTGCGCGCTCATCTCGCATTATTGGCCGAGGGAGCCGGCGTATAGCTTCCAGGTCATGTGGCCAGCATGACAAAGCCGCTTCTGGCAAACCAGAGCAGCACATGGAAATGCCGTTTACCTTCCCGCTGTAGCGGTTCCTATTTATCTACTTGCATTTTGACGTGCTTTCGAACTGCTAGGTTGGCAGGAGCTGGGACCAAGCAACGGGAGCTCACCCCGTCACAGGGATTTGAACCGCCAACCTTCTGATCAGCAAGCCCTAGGCTCAGTGGTTTAACCACAGCGCCACCTGGGTCCCTCAACAGACAGATTAGTCTGTCTGTGCTAATCACCACCAAAGTTCTACACCTCTCAGTTTGGCTCTCATTTGTCAAAAATCCTGGATTCCAGCCTACCATATTTTCTCATGTCCATTCCTCTGTGCAAAGGCCACAGTAACAGCCTCTCTTACCTGTGGCAAGCTAGGGAAAGGATGCTGCTTCTTTACAAACAAGCACCTTCTGACCCATTTCAGCACTTTGATCCTACTGCTGACAGTACTTTAACTCCACCAAGGCAGGCTCATCAACACTTCTTCCTAGGGCCACTCCTTTTTTTGGTGAAGCAGGGCTAGTCTCAGGGATGCAAACACCCAGAGAGCAGCCAGCTCAGCTTCAGGGAGGGAGGAAATGTGCAGAGCTGGTTAGAAAGCAGCTATGGAACAAGTTCTAACTCAAAGCACGTTTAACCGCTTCCCTCCCTAGACACCCAGCTGAAATTATTGGGCTTTGCACAGCAGACTCTCACTACAAGGACTTGGCAATACTCCATGAATACCTGGGAGCACTCTTTGGCCTGATGTCTCAGTCACCAAATTTTTCCATGACAGCTTCCCACCTAGTCAGCCAAAATTCTTTTCATACGCAGAATCCAGAGCAGGGCTGCTAAACTGTTTCACATTTTCCACGTGGAGGAGTCTGCATTGCTAGCTTCTCAGATTCTGAAAATTTCCCATCAGTTTAAGTTTGAAAAGAGCCCAAACAAGCTCAAGATAAGATTTCACATGTGGGGGAGGCCATCCTGGCCTTGGCTCTCCATTGTGGTCATTAACATCACTTGCTCATCTTCTTCAGGCACAGAGCAGCAAAAGAACAGACAATTGAGAAAGGCAGAAAGATTTGGTTGGGAAAGTGCATTTGTCTACCATCTTTCTCTGAAGGTCCAAATGTGGTGTTTTTAAGGCACTTCATAAAACGAAAACTGCTGCCACAACATGCAAAAGAAAGAAGTGAATTTCTCAACAGGACCCATAGCTCATGATGTCAATTGGATAGGACAGACATCTTTTCTTGAATTAAATGTTTAAGGGTGGTATCCAATATTCCTGTTCCACTAGCTAGCACAAGAGATTGTGGTCCATACAAATATGATTTTGGGTACAAGCAGGGCTTTTTTGCTGTGCAGGCAGAGTTCCATTTGCAGAGCACTGAATACAACCCAGGCACTTAGCTCAGTTGGTTAGAACATGGTGCTGATGAGGCCAGGTTGTGGGTTTGATCCCTGTATGGACTACCTGCATTTTCCCCTGTAGCAGGGGGTTGGAATAGTTGACCCTTGTGGTCCCCTCCAACTCTACAATTATATGATTAACTCTTCATGTTCCCTTTCCCTGCTGTGGATTTCACAACTAACCTCTTCCCACCCCCCACCACGTGTCTGTAAATGGCACTAGTGACTACAGAACAGTTTCCCACCATCAGTAGATTACTGTGGCAAAGCAGGTACCCTGTCACTACGGTAGGCCTGAGTTAATATGCTGCATGAAGAGCTAATGACCTAAGCGAGCATGGATGCACCAGCAGGTAAATTCCTGACTGCCATTGGCTGCAGGTTTGACCTTGCTGCTCTCTCAAACTGCTGTGGGTTATGTTTGGTTAGCCACCAGGTCCCTGATTACAACACCACATCACCTAAAGCTGGATTTTCTCTCCCCACCCCTTTATAACCGTGGACCAGGGATGGTGGGAGTTGGAGTCCAACATCCAGCTCCCTAGAGAGCTACATGATCCTCTTCCCTGCTATAAACTCACAAGATCTTTGTCTATGCTACCCAGCGTCTTATACTGAACCATGTTTCCAGATTTGCCTTCTCCAAAAGGCAAACATAATCCAGTTATATAGTAAACCCACAACTTACACCAGGGTTACACATACAGTAGTCAAAACACAATGGGTTCAATGGCAGGTGGGAGTGCCAAAGTCATTTTTCCTGGAACTCCAGGCCCCTTTCATCATCATCATCATCATCATCGTTTTGCCATGCACAGAAAGCTGAATGCACACAAGTTGCGGGCTTACTGTATCCTAATCAATGCCCCTTATAAATATACCATACTGTACTTCAATTGTATAGATTAAGGAATTAAAACATTAAGAATACAGTGAAGGGAAACAGAAAACAAAACACGAATCCTTAAAGAGGATTCTAAACAAGAGATGACAGGTTGAGAATTAACACATCTACCACTGTAATAAAGTTACATATGTTATGAAACCTAAAGTCCGGTACCTGTATCTGCTTAGCAGTGTGTTCTCCATGGTATTAGGAATATAGGAAGCTGTCTTACACAGTCACACCATTCCATTAGCCCATCTAACTCAGTACTGTCCAACTGACCAGCAGTAGCTTTCTAGGATTTATGATAGGGTATGATTGTACTCAGAAAGAATTCATGGGCTCAGTGAGCTTATTACACTGTGAAATTCAATTAAGATATGCATGCAGAATAGTGACAAATAAAAACCTAAGATAAAATCTTGCAAGAGAAGCCATACATAGTGGTTCAGCTTCCACAGATAAAAGCTAAGGAAGGCAGGTTCACCTACTACTTAACACCCCTTCCACTTCCAACTGCAACAGGCTGGTAATTTAGCAATATAAATTATGTTAAATGCAGTTTCCTTTACTTCTCGTTGCACAGACAAAACAACTAATTTATTCTTGCATGGTCAGGACACAGTCTGCAATCACATGCTTAGTACATTCATCACATGGTATGGACATGGTAGGAAGGAACTCAATTGGAGAAGAAGTCCAGTTGGAGTCCCAGCAGACTCTTTCAGTGAACAAATGCCAAAGCGGCCCACATTCATGTTACTGTTACAGTATTTATCATTCCTAACATGGACATACACTCTCAACTCCCATAAATGGCTTCTCTCTGAAACTGCCTGCTGGAAGCAAAAGCCATGCTCCAAGTGATAATAATTTCTCCCAAAAAATATACTGTATACTATAACCCAACACCAAGCGTTTTCAGGAATGCTGGTAGAATCGGATTCAGAGAACAAGAGATGCTAGATTGTTTGGAGCAGACAGAGGCATGCATGCTCGTAAAACTGCTGAAACACTGCATCATCAAATGGGGCTGAACAGGATCAGCAAGTGGGTGGAGCTGAACACACCCAGAAATGAAAAGCAGAGGGTGGGGGGTGTATAAGGGGAAGAGGGTGGAGTTAAGGCAGGCAAAAGCACCAGGGCCCATTTTTACATGAGGGAACGCTTCCCAGTCTGCAGCCAACCCAACGCATGAGAGACAGGGCTCACCCATCTCCAGAAAAAGCAAAAAGTGCTCTAGCGTGCTCCTGGTGGAGGAGACAAAACGAGCCCCGCCCCGTTTTGAAAGATAATCTGGATAAACCACCGAAGAGGGAGTTAAAAATAATCACGGGAAAGGGGCTCATTCTGAGCCAGATTTGATCAGAGCGATTCCTAAAAGATTCATATGCCACGACTAAGTGGGGAGGTCCTATTTCCCTTGCTTAAACCCAGGAACCCAGCCAAGTCATAAATACCCCAGTTCTGCAAGGAAATAAGTCCAAAACTGTCCCAATGGTGGTCTAGGAGACACACACACACCCCTTGACAAACCCTAAAGCTAGGACTAGCATGTCTTAGAAACCTCCCGTTTAACGTATCCGTTATGTGGAGGCCCTCGATAACTTTTTTTTGTCGGGGGTGGAGGCCACCCCAGATCTCTGGACTGCGGTGGCCCTGACCCAGCTCCCCAAATCCCACCTTATGTCACCGTGTCACTCCTCTGGCCGCCACGCGCGCCCGGGGCCCACGCGAGGAGCCTCTCCAAGACTCCACCATACGCAACTTCGCAAAAACTGGAGCCAGATGTTCCGCGAAGGATTTCCACCTCCTGCCCCCGAAGCTCCCTTCCGAGGGCACCCGTTCCTGCCCGGTTCCAGCGCCGCCTTCGCCCCCCTCGCCTCCAAACCTCAGGGCCATGCTCAGCCCGGTTTCCCGGTCGTGCTGGCCGGTGCCACCTCCCTATGCCGGCCACGCCGCTTCCACGTGTCCACCTAGCGCCAGCCAAATGGGCTAGCCCGACTCTCTCCCGCCCGCTACCAGCCGCCAGACCCGACCATTACCTGCGTGGAAGAAAGGCCATTGCCCGCCACGGACTCCGGGCCCCCTCGCAGCGGGAGGGTTCCCCCAGCCCCGGCATGTCCCGCGCCGCCGCCCCACAGCGCCGCCATCTTGGCACCTCCTCGCAAGCAGTTTCAGCAGCCCGGCCGGCAAGCTAAAACTCTGTTTCCCAGAAGGCAGCGCGGCGAGGAAGTGAGCTTTTCTTCTCACGCGATGTATGCTGGGAGCTCCATTCCCTAAAGCATCATGGGCGTTGTAGTTTCTTCTGCTGTAGGCGGACTCAAACAATAATCAATCGCTTCAGGTTTGCCGTGAGGGACCTCTTCAAGCTGCGTGTTTGATTTTTCCAGCAGCGTAATCGGAGGTTCGTTTTTATGCAAGATGCAGACCCTCAAAAGTTGCTTTACTGTTATACTACTACTTCGTTAGCGTGCAGGGGAAAACGATGAGGAAAGGCTACGGAGATCAGTATAGCAGCAATTATTCTGTTTAGCCTTCTCTTTTTTGTAACAGGTCCAAATCCCAAGAACTAAGGTTACAAAAATACTCCCAACTAGCGTCCCCATTGAACACAGCGAGATTTCATAGGTCCGACTACGCACGCATAGGATCGCGCTGCTTAGCACACTACGTATGTGCACCATAGGCAGCCTGGTGACTAGATTCGGTGACGCAGTGTCTGTAGTTTTGTACTAGCCTTGGACCAGGAAAGACGTCTCGGTACAAAGCAGTATTAAATCATTTCCGACAATTTCCTTTTTATTGAATGCGGTATTTCCTTGCTTACAGCTGCGATGAATTCTATATGCTTCTTATGCGGCGCGAGAGAAAGCATACTCTTAACAAATATCAGCTTTGGACTTAAGACCGTTAGGCAATCTTATTACACGATTATAATACAATTATGCGAAGGGGGAAGACATTTTACAGTTGGGCACGGGCTACTGCCTCAGCTCCATCTTAATAGTAACCCTTCGACTCCGGGAGTAGGTGACGTAACTCAGCCCCGCCTCTTCGTGGCCTCATTTTCCCGCGGTTAGAGACCGGAAGTTTCCGCCCACAAGCATTGCTTGGTGCGTGCTTGGCTTCCATGTGGGCAGCTGAGCTGCTGCGTGGTGAGTCAAGCTTATCTGCAGCTCCGCCAAGAAGGAAGCAGACAAGAGGCCGTGGTAATACTCCAAACCTCAAGGGGCGAACGGACTGAGCAGCCGGCACTCTTAGAACCACCCAGTCCAGCTGCCACTTGGGCTTTACTTGTTTGTTTATTATCATTTTTTGCAGTTCATACATTTCATAAATATTAACAGTATAATAGCAGTAACAACAATAGCATCGAAGAGTGCAAAAGTGTAACATGAATTGAGTTCAGCACGTATAAATCTATATTTTCAGCGGATGATTCCAGTTCCAAACGTAGCTAATCCTTCAGTCTGCCCTCTCAAGGGGGTGTACAACTAAAGCTATGGAGCAATAAAATGCCATTAACTGAAGCAGCAGCAGCAGCATAAACATTTCATTGAATTACCAAATGAAAGATATATATCAACACAACAGTTTATAAAATACAGACAGCCATCTATTCTGTATGCAAAAGGTCCCAAATTTAATTTTGGACTTCTGGTAGGGCTGCAAATGTCCCCTGCCTGAGACACTGTGAAGTGCTGCTGCCAGTCAGTGTAGACATTACTGAGCTAGATGGACCTTGTTCTGGTCCATTGGCTCAAAGGAGGGCTCGTGGGAATGGTTGGGTGCAGGGATATCAAAGAAAGATGTCAAAAATGCCAGAGTGATCAGTTCTAGGGACATATTAAAGAGAAAGGTGTAGACTTGCAGAAAATCAGCCTGCAAGGTCTCCCAGCTTTTACAGATGCAGGATGGACACCACAGCATGGAGATTGTTTGTCTGTGCCCAAGCAAACGTTCATGCATTCTTTTTACACAAAGCAGCATACATCATTTTTGCCAGGACTTCCCATCGCTTCACCTGACCAGATGAGGGCATAGGTGGCAAATACCCAAGTCATACAGATATAGTTCCCTTTCTGGGCTCACAGCCCAAGACCCGAAACCCACAGATAAGGATAACACCAAAGCAAGCCAATTAGCTTATATCAAAGCATGTGAATATAAACATATATGAGCTCATTGCTACAACAACTATCACTTAATTGTGGGGTTATCTTCTTGACTACCGAGATGGCATTGCAGAGCTTCCAGAACAGTTCACCTTTGGTTCAACACAGACCTAAGGTCTGATTCAGTATGAGGGAGGGAACCCGAGGTATGTCACAGCCAGGCATTTCATAAGGATGGGCTGACACAGAAGAGCCCTTATTTCTTGCGCCTGCTAAGCTGATAAATGTTAAGAATGGGCCTCTTGAGCAGGACCTCTGCACTCTTAGGGCCTGGACAGGTCATAGAGGTACAGGCAGTCCTTCAGATATACTTTTTGCAAGGTTTCTGCCACTTTAAAGGCAATCACCAGCCCTTTAAATTGGGCCTGGAAACGCACTGACAACTAGTGCAACTGATAGGATTTGGATTTCCAACCACCTTGTCCTTGCAAGCAATTGGGTGGCTGTATTCTGCAACAGCTGAAACTTCTGGACCATCTTTAAAGAAAGCCCCATGCAGAACACATTACAGTAAAAGGTAAAGTTAAAGGTCCCCTGACAGTTAAGTCCAGTTGCAGACTACTCCGGGGTTGCAGTGCTCATCTCGCTTTACAGGCCGAGGCAGCCAGCGTTTGTCTGCAGACAGTTTTTCCGGGTCTTGTGGCCAGCATGGCTAAGTGGCTTCTGGCAAAACCAGAGCAGCGCATGGAAACACCATTTACCTTCCCGCCGGAGCGGTACCTATTTATTTACTTGTACTTTGACGTGCTTTTGAACTGCTAGGTGGGCAGGAGCAGGGACCGAACAACGGGAGCTCACCCTGTCGCGGGGATTCAAACCGCCGACCTGATTGGCAAGCCCAAGAAGCTCAGTTGTTTAGACCACAGCGCCACCCAGCTGGCTGCAGATAAAAGTCCAGTCCAGTGCCAGAGGCCGGCCACATACAACAGCACTATTCTATATGTTTGTGTGCAGAAAGCAGACATAGCCTCAGTTATACACACACAATGTTTAAAATCTAGGGTAGAGTATTGTAATCCTGCCTGATGGGAGCTACCACTAAAGAAAGTTCAGAAACTTAATTTCATTTAAAAAATAAATAAATAATTTTTGTTTAAAATCAGCCAGCAATATACTAGAAGAAACTAGATGGCCTGCTTTGCTTTACCCCATTCGTAAATCAATTGTATTGGTTACCAGGTTGTTGGTGGGCTCCCATTTAAACTGCTGGTCTTGATTTTTACAACAATAAAAGGTTTGAGACCAGATTATATTATAAGAATTCTGTAAAGGTAAAGGTAAAGGGACCCCTGACCATTAGGTCCAGTCGTGACCGACTCGGGTTGCGTGCTCATCTCGCATTATTGGCCGAGGGAGCCGGCGTACAGCTTCCAGGTCATGTGGCCAGCATGACAAAGCCGCTTCTGGCAAACCAGAGCAGCACACGGAAACAGAATTATGTAAGGTATCATAAATAAAATGAATGTTCATAAGTGCATGAGGTAAACACACATATATCCTATATAATAATGTCCAAGTTGTCCCTGCGTCCAAGCTGTCCCGTGTGTCCCTGGGTCACTGCGCATGTGCCCCAGGGATACAGGGATTGGACAGCAGAGACTGCGCGCGCGCACTCTCCCCCCCCCTCCGCCTCCTCCAACCGCCGCTCCCGCCGGACACCGCCTCACTGCAGGGCACGTCAGGGAAGCGAGGGTGGAGGCCGGCGAAAGCCTCCTCACAACCCTCCCTGGCCGTGAGGAGCGGCGGTTGGAGGAGGCAGGGGGGGGAGAGTGCGCGCGTCCTTCCTGTTGGCGGCTGCGGGAGAGGAACGGAGGAGGAGAACGCAGCGCATTCTCCTCCTCCGTTCCTGTCCCCCTGCCGCCGACAGCAAGGACAGGTCCCAGGGTTCGGAGAAGCGCTGCGCAAGCGCTTCTCCGAACCCCAGGATGTTCTAGCGCCCGTTATTAAACGGGCTGAAATACACTAGTAAATACATAAAACACATGTCTGAAATAGTATGGGAGAGCAATCCTGAATCTACTTTGACTCTTAATGACCCCCGAATATTTGCTCTGTGGAAGGAAGCATCTTGGAAAAACCTCCCCAATAGTTCTTTTCAGTTGCAAATCTTTCTAATTTTGTTTTAAGGGCATATTTTGTATATGAATAGGGTAGGTCTGTGACCTGGATTCAAGAAATAAGGTATTTACCATCTCAAAAGAATGACCCAGGCTAGCCAGGCAATGCAATCAGTGAAACACTATCGGTTATCAGTGAAACACTATCGGTTATCTTAAGATCTTCCTTGTTTTCCTTCTGCTGGTTCCTTTCTCCAATCAATTTTCTCTCACCGATAACATAAGTAGGGGATATGGAATCCCTTGATGGAGAGTTGGACTGTAAAAGCCAACCCCATTTTTTTCTATAACAAGATGAATAAATTACCTGTACATGTAAACCTGCCTAAGCCTGGAGATTGACCTCAGTAATGAGTCGTGACATGACTAAATGACTAAACAACAGCAACAACAATGATGATGTATGAATTAGAGAACCAGGGTGTAGCTTTCTGATTTTTTAAAAAAATGATTCAATATTAATTGCATTTTACCTTTGGCTAGAATGCATCTATGAATGATTCCTGCATGCCAGCATTTTGTGACTCTCATGCCTCCCTCCTCCGCTGCATTCCATCTCTCCTATCTGACCCTGAAAGTGGCACAAATGGCAGGATGTTTTCCTATGTCTATTGTGAGTTAGCCCTAGCATCTCCTTAGGGGTTCCAAGGAACAGATAGGGACAGGAATGCCAACAACCCTGTTATCTGAAGAAGTGTGCATGCACACGAAAGCTCATACCAAAATAAAAACTTAGTTGGTCTTTAAGGTGCTACTGAAGGAATTTTTTTATTTTACTTCGATCCAGACCAACACGGCTACCTACCTGTAACCAGAACCCTGTCAAAGGCTGGGTTGCTAAGGAAACAGTGATAAAGTAGCACTTTTGAGACCCAAATGGCCTGAGCAGTTAGGAGCACCCAAAGGTAATTGTGGAGGTGAAGTTAGCTGTATGGAGCCATGTGTGTTTTATTTCTCATGACCTGTAACCTTTCTTGATGTATGCAGAAGACTGCTTGATGTTTTATGATGCTTTGTTTGCTGTGTTTGAACTACTATATAAGTTTTGTTCTGATTTGTCTCTGGGCAGCCTTTTTGAACTGGTTCTGCTGAGTAACTGATTGGCAAGGCTGTGCTATTGCAATAGTAAATAAACCAGGTCCCTAACTGAATATGCTGACACTTGCTGTAATTCTTTTGGTTCTGTGTTTTATTTAAAAGGTGTTCCCTCACCTGGGTAACAAACAGGTGGTATAGAAGCCAAATTCTTACCACAGTAATCACACTCTGTGGCTCAAAATTGGGAAGTAACAGGCTGGCAGGCACCAGAGACAAGGCTGTTTCAGGGGTGGTTCTGCTGCAACAAACAGCCGCACAAACAGGAGGCAGAGATGCAAGAAGGCATCAGAGGAGGAAGGAAGGGAAAGAGGGATAGAGGCCAGTGTTGCCCGCAACACCCCTGACCATCATTCAAGGCACCCCAGGGTGCCACAGCACACTGGTTGAAAACTGTTGATATGTGGTGTGAGTTATTCAACATAGAATCATAGAGTTGGAAGAGACCACAAGGGCCATCCAGTCCAACCCCCTGCCAAGCAGGAAACACCATCAAAGCATTCCTGACATATGGCCGTCAAGCCTCCGCTTAAAGACCTCCAAAGAAGGAGACTCCACCACACTCCTTGGCAGCAAATTCCACAACATGCAAGAGAATGGTTTGGTGCATGTGTTCAGAATAACTCTCCTGCAATTATTTTGCAGCAGAAGTGAAAAACAGTCCCTGTGTATCATATACCGTAGGTATATACTCTGGTTGTAAGATTTTGCACTTGCTTCCTAAGGAAGCTCCAGAGCACAAGAAAAACAGCTTTTTTCAGCCATAAAATGTCTGGGTGAACAGGATGCAGCTCACCTTAGGCAGCTGCTGCTTGGACAGAATGCCAGCCATCCACAATGCTTCAGATGTTTTTTCAGAATTCAGTCTATAGGTGGCACATTTGCACTTTCTGCCCAGACATGGCTATAGGACTGAGGAACTGTTGATTGGCATTGGGGCACCAGGAGCAGAATCTTAAGAGGGCACAAAGCCACTGTAGGGAGCCGGATGCCTTGTGATGGCATGATGACTTTGCAAGATTTAGAGAAGGTTGTCCCAAAATGACCCAGCTATGAAAACGCCCTTTTCCCATGTGCTGTCATATACTGCTCACCATGGAAAATACTTGCCCACAAGGCTTCTATTGCCTTTTTATGAATTTGGGAATTCACTATTGACAGGTGTGTGCATATGTGAGATGTTTAGACACAGCAGGTTTCCGTATAAAAATGCCCTGAATAAAACCTGCTTCTTCTCTTAGCCCCAAGTAACATCACACATAGACAGAAACAGGGATTTAACTTTCAACATGTCCTTGACATGGACAATGCGAAATAGCCTCAATGATCTTGGGATGATACTGGATTGTAAAACAGTGGTGGGTTGGGTGTGTGGGATGAAGCTTACAGTTAGCTTAGTGCTACAGCTGGGCATAATATGAGGAATGAAATAAAGGAGAGTTATCAATTATTTGGTTTAGATTCCTACATTTCGGGGGATTGGACTAGATGACCCTCAGAGTTCCTTCCAACTCTATAGTTCTATGATTTTACTTGTCACTGCCAGCAGCTGCTGCACATATACCCATCCCACTCCACCCCTTTTCCCTCATTCAGCAAACCAGGGCTTTCCCAGACTACCTCCAGTCACCTTAGCCAGGCTGCAGAGGAGGAGTGGGGTGGGAGCAGGATTTCCAGTTTTGCCTCAAGTGGAAAAAAAACATCCCTGCCAACTTCCCATCCCTGGACCTGATTAATCCCCCCTCACTAGGGACTGGAGCTGTGTCCAGCACCAAGGGAATGGTTCTACAAACTAGTTAATCAAGATGACATGTTTAACATAAGCTTTCCTTCTAATTAAAGCACATGGTCTGGGGAGGGCCGGTTGAAGTCAAAAGTAGACAATCTGGGAAGAGAATCACAGCGATCCTCTTTACAAATAAGGTACCGGTCTCTCCAAAGTTTGACCCGATAAGTCAAAAAACAGTACGGTATGTTATTCAGGAGAATGGGAGCAGTTCTCCTGGAATGTGCCAAGCTCCAGATTTTCTCACAAACTCTTTGGGTGGCTATATGGAATCTATCTAGAAGGTCTCTTAAGTGATTTCTCCATAGATGCTTTCCTGAACCTCTCTCTTCATATGGCTCCTGGCATCTTCTCCAGCCCTCCCTGCCTGCCAGCCTCAGTAGATTCCCCCCCCCCACTCTCCTCTTTAAGAATACTAATATTAAAAGACTATTTTCTATTGCACACACATGTTCAAGGCAAGAATGTTGGCACTGCCCTAAATTTCGGAGTCTGAAACCAAAAGCCATGAGCCTAAAGGCTTGGTTCCTGCTTCAGTAGCCTCATTAATTTCTGTAAGGCATCTTAAATTGTTCTGAATATTTTCAGGAAATTACATTGAAAAGGAATGATACTGAATAAAGTTGCAACTCCCTAACTGGAAGACACTACTACATCTATTGAGGAATGTGACTTTTATTTTTAAAGTTTCTGTTTTGGATACATATTCAAGTTTCACCTCTTAGCTCCGTTGCCTGCTACAGTTTAGTGGTACTGTGTTATTGATGTCAGTCAGACTGTACATTTTAAAGGCTTTTAATTATACTTCAACTATTTATATTGACAGAAATATACGACAACTCTGTTCTATTTGCACTGGCTAGAATGAGCATCAGAATGTGAAGTTTATTGTCATTGTCAGATTTTATTAGTAAGTGCTCCCTCCTTTTGTGAATGCGTTCTGCATCCTTTCAGTATTACTTTCTTTCTCTTTGTTCTTTTAGATTCAACATCTAGGAACAGGTTATCTAATATCCTTTGGAAGGCTTCTAGTAGGAATTATCACCACCACCATCAATAATTATCGAAATACAAATTGCTTTTAGGCTAGAGGGTGAGTTTCTTTTAGGGGACCAACTTATTGAAAGCCAGGGTTTCTTCTGTTCCATCCTCAGCTTCTGCCTCATTCTGATCAACACATGTGAATTTTTTAATACTGTAAATCTGCACCACCCTTTGCTCTCTTTTTTTGGTGATAATTAAGTGACCACTTATCCCCACCCTATCTCCTCTAGTTTTGTTTAATGTCATTCTCTTGCAATAAAAATAATAAATCAGTCTGAATGCACATTTCGCTAACAGCCTGTCTCTTCTAAGAGGTCTTTCAGGAAGCAGGTTTGCTACTCATATCCCTTCCCCAACTCCATATCTGTGCAGTCTTTTTATGTGCTCCATATCTGTGCTCCTTGCTGCTAGGTAAAAGCTAATTTATTAAAGAGCCTGGCCATCTGTTAAGAAATCAGATTGTCCCAACCCTCTGGAGAACTGTTACAATAATTTTAAGGTGTACACACATAGTGGGCCATACTCCACAGAAAACCAATCGTTCACCCTTCAAAATTAGGAAATATTTCCCTGAAAAACTAGACACTTTAATTTAGCACACAGGCAATCCCAAAGCCATATTGTTTTTCCTAATGACCCCAAATATTTCCTCAGCAGAAGGAAGTATATTTGAAAAAAACCTCCCCCAATTGTTCTTTTCACTTTGTTGTTGTTTAGTCGTGTCCGACTCTTCGCGACTCCATGGACCAGAGCATGCCAGGCACTGCTGTCTTCCACTGCCTCCCACAGTTTGGTCAGACTCATGTTGATTCGAGAACACTGTCCACTTACAAATCCTTTAAATCATATTATATATATGAACAGGGTAGGTCTGTGACCTGGATTCAGGAACTAAGGTATTTACCATCTCAAAAGAATGGCCCATGGTGGCCAGGTAATGCAATCAGTAAAATCTTATCAGGTATCTTGACAGACAGGAGGCAAGTCACACTCTTAAATTTCTATTGTACTGTAGACCTCTTCTTTTGGTGGCAAGTGTATGAAGCTTTTTGGGTAACCGTTGGCTACGGGGCTGGACAGTTTCTAAAGCCTTTAAAAGTTCTCGGACACCTTTGTTCTGGGTCCTCACCTCCTACCAAAGGGGGCAAGGAATTCTGTTGCAACAGGTAAATAAAGATCTGCCTTGCTTTCACTGCCTCCTGCCTCCATCCATTTTTCTTTGTCTGATAATGGACTTGGGGGACAAGGGGAGTCCCTTGATGGAGAGTTGAGCTTTTAAAGGCAACCCCAGATTTTCCTCTAACAGAATGTTGTGCTCCCCAACAAAATAGATATTGGTTATCCCTGGATAACCAGGGATGTCATCCGCAGGTGCATGCGTGCCCACAGGCCTAGTGTTGGGAACACACCTCTAACCACTACACTTGCTTGCTCTCGTGGCTCCCATTGCTGGGAAGTTATTAAAATAAATGGTAACTTTGTGGATTTGTATACACCTAAAGGAAAGTATGGTGAATAAAAATAATGTAGAACATGATTCCCACCCACTCCTTTATAGCAATAACACAAAACTATTCCACCCTACCTTTGGGGGATAAACTGTGTCAAGAGATATCAGTGAACACCATGAATATGCAGTACTACCGGTACTTGGAATTCACCTAGTGTTTTCTTCTTCTTCTTCACTTGGTTGGATGACATTCTCCTAAGCAGGAAATGGGAGAATTCTGCCATCACACATAGGTGCACCATCAGTTCAACTTAATAATCAAAGAGTAGATATTTAATTGTTATATAAAGCTGGGGGGGGGAAATAAGCTAGGTTTTTTATAGAGTTCCTTATAAAGTGGTATGAATGAAAAGATAGGACCAGGAGAACCTATGGTGAAACTAGGGGGGAAAGCAAATAAAAACTGCAGATAATACCAACATGTATAAAGAGGTGCTGTCAAAATTTAGAATTATGTATTTTAAAAGTACAGCTAAAAAGAAATACAGCCATGTACTAATTAAAAATAACCTGTTTTTTTATTTACCCTAGTGCACATTGCTAGAATTGGGCTGTGGGGAGCAGTGTGGAGATGACCAAATGAACACATGCTGTTTGTGGCCTAATATAAGGTACTCAGTGCACATAAGCAAGCTGAGGCAGGCTCTGCTTTCCTGTATCTTAAAAGCAGACTTCAAAGTATCCAACGGAATTAATATTGATTGTGTTATTGTGTATTTTCTACGTGCAGTCTTGACATGGTCAGAAGCAGTTTAACAGGCTTAATTTCTAAAGATAAATTTCTGAGACCTAAGCATGCCTGAGAACCATACTAGAAGTTTTGCCCTGCTATGGGTGGTATTCAGCTAGGTTTTACTCAGAACAGGACACTTCTGTAGTGCAATGAGTCAGTGTGTCTGGCTGTTAACCAAAAAGGTTAGTGGTTCCAGCCCACCCAGGGATAGCTGTGGGCAGAATTCCTGCATTGCAGGGGGTTGGACTGGATGACCCTCGATGTCCCAATTCTACAATTCCAAGTTAGGCCCATTAATTTCAGCTGAGTCTACTCTGAGTACAGTACAAAATAGTTGAATGCCACCCTAGGCTTACATTTGTGGAGCGCATCTGTTGATGGTTCTTTAGTGCCAAGAGAAATTAATTGAGTACTGTATATAACAAGAGTTTTACTCAGAATAGTTCCACTAAAATTCATGAACATGTCTAAGTTAGGTCCATTAATTGCTATTATTTATTTTTAACTTAATTGTTTCAAGACAGAGTCATCGCATTTGATAAGATATTGGAGCTCAAATTCTGCTCTCTCTCTTTTTTGTGGTCTGTTTCTCTTAATCCATTTAAGATGTGATAAGGGTACTCATATAAATTATGCAGGGGACCAAAAGTCGTAAGAGGTTGAGGCTGCAAATATACATCTAATTCTTCAAGTAACCAAAATGAAAATCAAATTAATATATATTAAAATAAATTAAGACTGAACTTATTATTTATAGCTGAATGAGAGTCGGCATTGTATAGTGGTCACTTTGATTAGAACTGGAGAGACTCATGTTGAAATCTTCACTCAGCTGTGAAGCTTACTGTACTGAGAACCATAGGGCTATTTCAGTCTAACCTACCTCCAAGGGTTGTTGTGAGGATACAATGTATGCTGCTTTGTCGGTGAAGGAAAATGGGTTATAAATGAGTCAAATAATTCGAAGAAATGGATTGTAAACTGCAGTATGGAATTCAACAAGAATACAGTATAAATGCAATATAGGAAAAGACTGGCTGGGCTATAGCTTTGCAGATAAAGAATACAGGCATTACAGTAGATCACAAACTACTGTACATTCTAGGAGGCACTGTCATAAAGACGAAAGCCATTTTGTGTTGCCTTAGTAGAAACGTTATAGCCAAGACACAGTATTAGTCCTGCTCTGCTTAACACTGATTAGGCCTCAGCAGAAAGAAATATGTAACAATTTGACTGCTTAATGCTGAATATGATGCAAAGGAAAAAATGGAAGATTCAAGAAAGAGCATCAGAAACATGATATATATATATAGGAATTTTGAAGGGACATCTTTTATTTATCTTGTACAGGGAAAAATATATGGAGGTTTATATGAGTGCTACTCCTGAGCAATTGCCTCTGGAACAATTTTTTAATTTTAATTTTTCACAAAGATTGCTTTTAAAGTAGGAGGATGTGGTTTTTCTTTGATAATAAAGAACAAGATGTCATGCTTATAACTTGTGGGAAGAACCATTTAGGTTGCATTTCCCCTCTAGGAATAATTACTTTGGAATACAGGTAAGGGGAGGGGAGGGAGCGAATTTTGTGTTGTTTGGTTTGGTTTTTTGATGTGGCAGATCTAACCCAGGCTCAGCTCTGAAACGTATTTGCAACAACCAGGGCTTAGTGAATCATGGGAAATGTAAAGTAACGATACAAGAAAAGTGCCGCCGCCGTGCATTGCAGTGTGCCTTTAGCCTTCTTCGCCACTGAGTCATCGTGGCCGGTCCCCACACACCTCATTAGCAGGCCTTAGTTGCAGGGTAGGTGGCAGGCAGGCTTTGCAGCAAACGAAACTACACAGGGCATCCTGTGTAGACAAATGGTTTGAGAAATCGGTGCAAGAGGCTGGGCCATCTGCGGCAGGAATTTGGTCGGGGAAGGAATCCTGCCTCGGTGCAAGGGGAGGGAGGGAATGGACGGCTCCCGAGGATCCTTCTAATTTTGTAACGATTCAACCCAAGCCACAAGTTCGGTTCGCGCCTAAGCAAGATGCACGCAACGCACGTGATCCCGTGCTTTTGCACCCCGGGCGCGCACACATGTATATGCACGCTTGCAAAACATGCCAGCACATGCCACCACACGAGAATACACACACACACACACATACACAGAGAGAGAGAAAGAGAGAGAGGCGGGCGCGCAGGCCAGTGCGCGCGCCTGCCTCTGCTCCCCTCCCCGCGCGAGCCCGCCTAGGGTGGCTGCTATGGCAGAGATTGGTGTGTTTTTCCCCATCTGCGTCACATGGCTGCCCCTCCCCCCGCCCGCCCGCCCCTCCCCTCCCTGTCGCGGCTCGGCGCTCGGCTCAGGTCACTTTGACAAGCTCGCGCTCGCTCTCCTCCTCCTCCGCCGCGCAATTAGCATATTAATCAGCCCCCGGGATCCGGATTCGGAGCCGATCGGAGCGCCTCGTCTGCGCGCACGGCGAGGCCGGTACGCAGCGTAGCCCAGCCCTGGACTTGCCGACGGGCGCCGCGAGAGACGCGGAATCGGGCTGCTGCTGCTGCCGCCGCCGCTCCGCTTGCTGCGGCTGCTGCGCTTCCCGGCGGGGAGGCCCCGCGATCGGGGGGCGGCCTTGCCCGAGGGCTCGGCCGGGGTCTCTCTCAGGGCGGCGGATGCCAGGGCCCCGCCGAGCGGGCACGTCGCACCTCCCCTGCGCCAGGCCGGGCATGTGAAGATGTCAGTGGGCTGTGCGTGCCCAGGTGAGTGCGAGCGCTCGGGGAAGCAGGGCAAGGGGAGAGAGGAGGGAGCGATGGGGCGTACATCCTTCTCGAAGCCTGAGGGAAGCGCCTGCCTCCCTGCCCCTGCCCGGGCCCCTCTGCAACAAGACGGAAAACAACCCCGCAGAAACCTCCTCCTCCTTCCTCTCCCCTCCCAAGCAGGGGGAGCAATTTTGGGGATGGCGGGGTTTCAGCCGAGCATGAGGCGCGGGGACCCTGGGTCCGGGCTGTGGGGGAACCTGGCGTTGGCTAGGGATCTGTGCGCGCGCGCGCGTTTGCGGTAGGGCATTTTGCTTGCCACTAATATAGCTGGTATCTGGCCAGAGAGTGGGGGGCAGGGGTGGGCTGCCGCGGTGTGCCCAGCGCTGATGTGAATGCCTGTTGGAGTTGCTCCTGTGATGGGGGAGGGTCTCCGTTGCTGGGAGTGGGGCACTGTGCAGTTAAGAGGAATGCTGGGAATGGGGGGGGGGTCGGGCTAGGATAGCTAGATCAACATTACAAAAATAGTTGTGGGAGGGACCTGTGCTCTGTGACAGCAGTGACTGCGCGGGTACTGCTCTCCAGGGGTGTTCGGTTGTGGGGCGGAGGGTCGTCCTGTGGGGGTTGTATTCAGCAGTGGGGTGCCGATATCCTCAAGGGATGTTGTTTTGCAGCGCGCGAAGGTGTGCGCTTCTTCCGCCTCTACGGGGTTCTGAAATGTGCAAACATCTCTTCCATTTTTACGATCACTGATTCCAGTAATTCATAGCCCGACAGTACTCAAGGATGTGGTTTATTGGGGTTCACTCCAGTCTGATGAAGTTAAGCTTTTCCTCCAGAGTTGCTGTGGTTGTGACCACTTCTGGGTTGACTTGTGCGGCCCAAGAAGGGGGATGAGGAAGTTGCTATTTTTTGGGGTGGGGGACTGACTGTTGCCCCACAACTCTGCTCTTTTTGGAGAAACTGTTGAGACCACATGGTTGTTGGGTACTGTTGAAAGGGGTCACTCCTCTTTGCCAAGTGCTTTTGAGTTGGAGCAGGGGAAGAGGAGAACTAGCTGGCTCATTAACATAGATTGTTATTGGTTTTAATTTTTGTATTATATTGCAAGTTGCTTTGAGTTTGCATTTCCTCAAAAAAAAATCAACCAGCAAGTTTAATAAATAAATAAATTGATCAAGCTGGCAAGCCTTCAGCTCTGTGCCAACATGGGTCTTACCGTGCCATCAGAGTGAAAATTTCAAGATAAGCCTGGGAGTTGCTCCAGAACTAGAGTTTTGTAATTTCTGGGTGCTCCTCAGTATAGTATTAGGCCCCACAACCATTGCTCCAGTTTTTTTAAAAAACACTTGCACATAAGTTGCCATAGTTGTGAAACTTGAAGCCAAGTATGGACCCATCCCATTAGTGTTTGGTAAAAGACAGGTGCCAGTCAGGAAGGCTAAGATCTGGGATTGGGTGTGTCTGATAACTGAGGAATGCATTAAGTATTCAAGACTGCTGCTAAGAGGGAGCTGATGGCCATCCTCCATAAAACATCAAGGATGGGTACTGATTCTCTGCAGACTGTCTGTTCCACTATCAGAACTCTTTGTCTAATGTTATCTCTCTAAATGCCATGAGTGGTGGGGTGGGGTCAGACACCTTCCCCAGTAGGTTTTCTTCAAAGACGTGTTTAACATGGCCATGCTCAACTCAAGTTCCCAGCCCCTTTCCTTTTGGAACAATTGCTGCCCGTGGCTCCTATTCTGCTTCAGCAGCGTGTGACACAATCAAGCAGATTGTGTGGGCGGCACTGAAAAGTTAGGCTGCTTTCAGTAGGGAGCCTGCTGTGCTGCTGCACCCACACATCCCATGGTTTTTTTGGGGGGGAAACCCTTCACAGCAGAGGCCTAATTTGCCAGAGAGGCTTCACTAATGACCTCCCATAACTGACAGGGAAGTGGCTTGACGGTCTGAGAATTTAAACCTCACTCCTAGAGGGTGCTGCACCCCACACCGAGGTAATGCTAGTGGCTACCGGTAGGTAATGTCTAACTGCTCCATCTCCCAGTGTCTGGCCCAGATTTTCTGAGTGTGGGTCAATTTCCTCCAGTGGGCATGGACCATTACTGTGTATCTCCCAGCACACAGGAGCCTCCGCCTAATCTGACATTGGATCCCTGAGACCCTAACCTCTCATATTCCCTCATTACCCCCTACCTGTTGTCTGCTTGAATCTACTTCGCTGGCTTGCAGCAATTTCTGTTTCTAAACAACCCCCTTCCCTTCCACTTCCCTTCCCCCACAACCTCCTCCTCCATCTCCCGCTGGAAGCTGCCAGAGCAGCGGCTGCTTCCTCAAGCAGAAAGTCACGTGTTCTCCCTCCAAAGCCAGGCCAAACATTTAAAGCACCAGGCACAGTGTGGGTTTCTTCTCCCTCTCCTCCCTCCAGGCATTCCTCCTTATCTAGCCCTGCATTGGCCCTTCCCATCTGCTGGCCAATACAAGTGGGGTGGGTGGGTGGGGGGCAGCCAGGGTACTCCATGTCCCAAGGAGCCTGCAATCTGCCTATAAAAAAAAAAGGTCTGCTGCTGCGGCTGCATAATGCCTGGCTTTTCATAGAGGATCTTGCATTAAGGGAGATGAAGATTGATCCTCTCTGCATCCTTAGCTACATGGCAACTCTTGTTTTCTTTCACATTCAGGGTTGGAGCTGTGCGTACCAAGGGACTTGTTAAAATCCCACCTCCCCAAGGTGTGCACAAGACAACAAATGCTATGTTGTAGCCATGTCTTGTCCCAGCCAGTGTTTATAGATAGCATCTTACAATTGGCCTGGGGTTCAGAAGGCCCCGTAGGAGAACCAGGTCCCCCTGCTAGAATGGGCGCTGGCTATTTCCAATGGCTGCAGAGGGGAAGAAAGCAGCCAGGGTTGTGCCTCTGTGGCATGTGTATCTTTTTTCATGCTGCAACTGTAGCTTTCCCCATGATTTTGCTCCTAGGAGCCCATAACAGACTGTTTATCGGAATATAGAACAAACAAGCTCCGGTTCTGGCCTCCTGCCAGCTAGAAACATTTAATGAGCCTCTTGCGTGGCTGCTCTTATGAAGGGGCGGGCTGCATTAACTTGGAGGAGTTTCCAGCTGTGGGTATATTTGCCTTTAAAGGGGAAGCCATGGCATTTGTAAGTTACAACAAAAGGGTTGCCTCTATAGGGCATTTCTCCATGTGGTGTAGCTCTGTATTCCTTCCATTTTCTCTAGGACAGAAAGCAAGACTAGTGCCCCCCACACATCCTGTAGACCAGAGGGAAATATCTGATTCCAGTGCGCTTACTGAGTCTCTTGCCTTGCACCAGTCCTTCCATGCCTTTCTCCAAATTCCTCCAATTTCCCAGAAGCAGACATCCTTCTTGATTTTTTTAAAAAGTGGGGGATGGCCATAAAATGCATGGTGCAGGAGAGCCTGGTGGAAAGCAGGGGTGTGTGGGTGTGTGTGTAATGATGATGGTGATGGTGCTAGGTGTGATGTCTCACTGCCACAGTTGGGCCTGCAGGGTTGTGTTACGCAGTGCGTTGTGTACCATATGTTGACTTCCATTATGAAAATTCTTGTGCGATCAGGACACCGCAGTAGTTTGTGCAAATACTGTAAATGTGTTTGTGTGTATGTTATAAAGCTGTTCTCTGTGAAGCTGCAGTTGTTCAGATAAACAACTCTGACTGCTTCAGAAAGGACTGGAAATGTTTTAGGTTTGGAAAGGTGTTGTGGTTTCGCAGCTGAAGATTGGCTGATAAACCTGAGTTCCTGGCTTCGCGGTCGGTATATGGCATGGTTCACATCACTTGCCAACACCATTTTGATCCCACCCCCTCAAGGAGTACTTCAGGGCACCCACAGAAATAATATATTGGCTTTTCTCAGTGTAGTAGTGCTGGACATAGTGATACAGGGCCCTGGTTTTCTTGGAGAGATTTCACAGTCTTTTTCTTTGTTATAGACAACTGTCACTCGTTGGGTTAATAAGGAGAACACAGAAGATGTTCCTCCCATACAATTCCTTCCCATGTTTTCTCTGCTGTTTGCTTTTTCCTTTCTTCATTAAGGCATTTATACCCCACCCTTTGACTGACAAAAAAGGCCCTCGAAGCATCTTACAAAAATCCGCACCAAGTTCTTTCTCATTGTGGTTTTTAAAAACTGGCATATGAAAATGTTCTCTTTTTGCTCTTTGACTTCCAGTGCAGTTGCAACACTAACATTTCAACGGTTGCTATTGTCTCACCTGGTGCAGAAAAGTGATCTAGAACATAGCTGGGGATAGTATGAAGTGCTGCCTTTCTGCATTGCTTGCCTTGCAGCTACCTGTTTACACTTCTTCCATTACCTGTAACATAATCCCTTATGTTATTATTTGTCCAACAGTTGGCATTAGCCTTTTTTTGTTTTT
Source organism: Zootoca vivipara (assembly GCF_965207765.1). Lineage (NCBI taxonomy): Eukaryota > Metazoa > Chordata > Lepidosauria > Squamata > Lacertidae > Zootoca > Zootoca vivipara. The sequence continues at coordinate 55,174,260 of NC_142588.1, read as the reverse complement.
TTGTTTCACTCGTTAAATTTTAATTTCATTTTATTTATGCCACTTCTCAGATTTTCCAAATTTGTAAAGCGGATTGTGGGGGGTAGGATATCTGACACCGCTCACTATCTCTGTGCCAGGGACTGGGCAGCTCTAATGTGCCACCCACTTCCACCTTTGCTCTCACATTCCAGGATGATAACAGTTTGGAACTACAGTGATAATCTCACTCTTAGCTGATTGCAGGAGAGCAGTGCCTCAACAGCACTAAAGAGCCATAATGAAGAAGCAAGCACCTTGGGTCATTGCAATGCTCTATTTGCATTTTCCCACACCTGCAAAGAATAATTTTATAAGTGATTTTTCCGGAGATAGGAATGCAAGACATAGAACATAGGAAGCTGTTGTATACTGAGTCAGACCATTGGTCCATCTAGCTCGAGAGGTTACCCTGACTGACAACGGCTTCCTAGAATTTCAGGCAGGGAGTCTTTCCCAGCTCTACCTGGAGATGCCAGGGATTGAAGCCGGGACCTTCTGCATACAAAGCAGTTTCTCTGCCACTGAGCTATGGTCCTTCCCTTTTAAGGCAGAGGTGGAATCCTTCCCTTCCCATTACTTTCACAAGTCAATGTTACAGCTGATGGAGACTCTATTACTGATTTCTGAAGGTGACATTGCACATGAAAATGAGAACTAAGTGTCTTGGGCCACCTAGTTAAGTGGGTTTGTTCCGCAAAGGAGATGCTACTTTTATAGAATCGTACCTTGGATCTCAAATGCCATGCGACTCAAACGTTTTGGCTCCCGAATGCCGCAAACCTGGAAGTGAGTGTTCTGGTTTGTGAACATTCTTTGGAACCCAAATGTCTGATGTGGCTTCCGCGGCTTCTGGTTGGCTGCAGGAGCTTCCTGCAGCCAATCAGACTCTGCGCCTTGGTATCCAAACATTTTGTAAGTTGAACGGACTTATGGAACAGATTCCGTTTGACTTCCGAGGTACAACTGTATAATGCCTCGTATTGCCTCAGAATTATTCTCTGTTCTGAGCCCTTCAGATAGGATGGATATACATCCATCAAATTTAAGTAAATACAAATGGGTTATGATTTCTTTGTTTCCCTTCTCCTACAGAATTTAGAACAGGGGTCAGCAAACTTTTTCAGCAGGGGGGCCGGTCCACTGTCCCTCAGACCTTGTGGGGGGCCGGACTCTATTTTGGAGGAGAAAAAAATGAACAAATTCCTATGCCCCACAAATAACAAAGAGATGCATTTTAAATAAAAAGCACACATTCTACTCATGTAAAACACCAGGCAGGCCCCACAAATAACCCAAAGGTGCATTTTAAATAAAAGCATACATTCTACTCATGTAAAACACCAGGCAGGCCCTACAAATAATCCAGAGGTGCATTTTAAATAAAAGCACACATTCTACTCATGCTTATTCCCAGACCGTCCACAGGCCAGATTTAGAAGGCGATGGGGCCGGATCTGGCCCCCGGGCCTTAGTTTGCCTACCCATGATTTAGAATATGCTTGAGCAAAGAAAAGGGAGAGAAGCAGTCTGTTGTGGGAGTACTATAGTGGCAGAGTGATTGGAGCTGGGGGCCAAATAAGCAACTTGGGTAGAGCTCAAAAATTCTCCCATTACCCCTGGAAGCTCTAACCAAAAGCCTCTTTGGTTTCTGAATTTTCAGCAGTTTTTTCCGCAGTTGTGAGGACCAGAAACTTGATTTAAAAAAAACAACAAGAACTTTATGAAAGCTGAGAAGCCCAGTCCAGATACCATGCAGTATTGATATCACTAGTGTATTTGTCCTGTCAGAGCAGTTTTTCCTTAGGCATTGAACACTTCTGCCTTCACTCAAAGGGGAAGTACTGCCTAATGAAATTATGAAGTGCAATAGAGTAGGTCCTGGTTCTTCTCCATTTGAATAATCACTGAATAGTCAGGCTATTTATTAGGCTACATAGGATTTAAAGTGCTCCAGATATCCAAATGGCCTCAGAGCACATGCACAGACCCTGATTCCATGGCTGGCTGACTGGAGATTGTCACAAACCATGTGGCCAGTGTTAGAAACTGGGATAGAAATGGCTCCTGGGACCTGGGTTGTGGGCGCCTAAACAGAATATCTAGTGTTGCCATTTTTTTGGGAGGGGGGGAGTCGGCAACGCTTTTTATTTATTATTTTGATAAGCGTGAACTAATACGCAATTCACATAAAGTGACATATTGTTAATATCATATTTTTAACAGAAATTGTTAACACATGTTTAATTTGGTGTTTTCAAGAAAAATATTGGTACTATACTTCAGTTTTCAAAACGCTACTCTTTATTACTAAACTCATTAACATATTGTCTATCCTTAACCTTAACATATACTTCGAGCCTTCAAAGCATATACATTTCAGTAATCCTTGAGTGTCAGCCAGGTGCAAGAAATGGCACCCAGATTTTTGAGGTGCTTGCAAATGGAGAATCTTTAGATGCAAAATGCACCTGGTGCCCTGCTAATTTCAAACCCTGCATGTAGCCAGGGATGGCTTCTGTTGGGTTTGTGTGTGTGAAAAAGAGGGGTGGCGACGGCTGTTCAATAGATATTTGAAATTCCTCCTTTCTTATGGGGTTATTCAGTACTGTGAATACTTCCCACAAATATCTGTTGCTGCTAAAGAGTCTGGGAATTTGCTTCATGCTAACTTTCTGCTCCTCTAATTCAGGGTCCACAGCTAACAATCCCAAAGACCCCATATTACCTTTAGGCTACTGTCAAATGCTTTCCATGAAGCTCAAGGTACTACCACTAAGTATAAACAATAGGCAGATGTTGCCTCTGACTCCCAAGGGATTATTGGTGAAGGACATTCTCTTGTGCAATTCACCACAATATTTAGAATGGGAAAGTCTACTCTTAACCCTTTGGAGTAACTGGTCAAGGATGCTTGCATGGCAAATGGAGAAGTTCGTTATGAGTAGAAGAAACAGGGCAGGTACCACATGGTGGCTTCAAGGACATTAAGTATAAGATGGAAGGGGCATCAGTGGTGCTCTTTATTGGAGTGAAATACACTGCTGGCCAGAATGAGAGTATTTTAGTAGCATTATAGCAGCAGGAAACTGGGTCCTCTTAGTAGACACTTGTAGAAAGGCTAATCTTGCTTGTGCCAAGAAAGAGGTGGCAATGGACATTCCCAGTGGGGAGAGGAAACTACTGCAGTTGCAAGTTTGTAGTCACAACCTGGAATTTAATAATATAGAAACACAGTTGTGTGCTGATTACAGTACATGGAGATAAGGCCAGAATGCAGGTACATTCTCTCTGTCTCTGTCTGCCTGCCTGTCTCTCTCTCTCTCTCTCAAACACACAGAAAGAGTCTTTCTCTTTCCCAAGCTTTTGAGTAGCTCTTGATCTCTGCATTCACTTGAAACCTCCATCCTTTGCAAAGAGAAATACGTACATGTTTCACTCCGGTAGCCTTCCTATGCCAATCTCTAATATGGAAAATGCGGGGGTAGCCAAACAAATAATCAGAAGTATTCATGGGATCTGTTAGGTCCAGATGAGTCTGTGATTGTCCACCTGCTCCAAGAGACATAGACAACAGAGGAAGCTACTTTACACTGAAGCAGATCACTGGTTCATCTAACTCAGAATTACTTACCCTGATTGATAGTGGTCCTCCTGGGTTTCAGGCAGGGGACATTCCTAACCATTCACAGAGATGCCTGGGACCTTTTCCATGCTCTATTATGAACCATGGTCCTTCCCTTAGCATGACTAGGGCTGTATGGTTAATTCTGTTGTAGAGTAACCAGGAACTGGAAAATTCTATATAATTCATGGAGGCGAAAGAACCTAGGAGATCCATGAAACAGATCCTGTGGAAATTGTGGAGACTCCAAATAGGATGCCAGATGTGACTTCATGAGGCTAGAAACAGAATACTGAACTAGACTTAACATAATGATGCTACTGCAGTTCCAGTTTGTCTCAGCAGTGGATGCTGGAAAGAGATGACAGGGTGCATAGCAATCAGAGGGAACTTTCTTATTGTCCAAGCTAGGAAGGGGTGGTAGATGCTGGTAGGGATTGTTTTCAGATGAGGATAGGAGGTTCTAGGCAGGGCTGTTGCTGCACCTGGATGTAATAAGGGTTGGCGGTGAGGAGCAGTAGTGAGAGATTGCTTGATGGAGCCAGTGGGTGCTGAGTGGGGGCAGGAGTAGTGGATGCCTGGTTGTGGGGGGGGGTGAGTGAGCTGCTGTGTCATACTGGGCCATGATTGGTGCTTTCCCTGTGTGCACTCAGAACTGAAGCAGGAGTTAATTGGGAGCTGTCACATGCTGGGTGCATGTGAGCCCTTGCCAGCCACGCTGCGGCATCTAGCTCTGCTCTGCCGCTCGGCTGCCCAGGGAATTCACCAGCCAACCAGCTCTGAGACAAACACAAAGAAACCTCCGTGCTGCCAGCCTGGGGGCACACACTGCGCAGCCTGGGCATGCACCAGCTTTGGGAATAGGGAGGGGGCAGGCAGGGCCTTGGAGGGAGAACTGCAGGGGGCAGGATATGCTTCCTACTGGGGCAGGCTGGGGCTGGAGCGAAATTGGAATCCCCCTCCACCACCCGGCCAACCCTCCTGCCGTCATTCAGACATTGCTTTCAGCAGGAAGAGTCTGCGTCTAAACTCGCTCTCAGCTCCCTTCACCATCAAGCCATCTGCCCTGCATGTTTTGAGAGAGGAACTTTCCCAATGCATGCGCTCTTCCTCCACAGTCTGTAAGAAGGAGCTTTTTTCTTGCAATAGCTGGGGAGGAATTACATGTCATGCACAACTGCACATAACAAAACACTATTAGGGTAAAGTAGTTTCAGGAGGGAGGCTGGTTCCAGAGAAGAGGCAGGGAGGCATGAGGAGGAAGAGGGTGCTTAACCCTTCTCCTAGCTGTCATTTTTCTGTTGCAGCTTCTGCCTCCCCCAGCCACTATTCCTATGGGCTTCCAGACACGTTTGCAAGGGTGAGCTTGCTTTTGGACCAATGTGGGGCAGCAGCAGGTCAGGGGAGTTGCATTAGGAAAGTGTCAGGAGGGGGAAGTGCTAAAGACACCCCACCATCCCAGTGCTCCAGTTTGCCTGCCCACCCCTGGAGGTGCTTATTCTCATGAAGTTTTGTTATGCGTTTTTTGGGGGGGAAGGGTAACGTGTATCTCCACCCTTGCAGATGACGTTGGTAAGTTTTGCCATGCGGCCCCAACATACACACTGGAAAGGAATGGAATAGAACACAGCTCTAGTGGTGCACCTATGCAGAGATTAGGGCAAGGGGCTTTGTGAGTCTTATACACGGTTTGCATGTGGAGGGCGACTCAGCATTAGAGGTAATAAGCAAGTTGGAAGACCTGTGTGAGGAAAAATTTGCATATATCTTCTGCCAAGATGTGGAAGCAGCATCCTGCAACCCAAATAAGCAGGTTGCAGTTACTTGAGGTTAATTTAGCAAGCCCAGTCAGGAGCCCCCCCCCCCCAAGATGCCCAGGATCATTACCCTTGCTGCTGCAGAGGAATATGAAAGGATGCATTAGACACTCAGCTGCAGGTTCGGCACTGTCGGCACACAGATGCTGAAGATACACAAGGCTATGAAGGGCGTAATGGAATAATAGCAGGTGGTGGTTTAGACTGGCTGATGGGATGACAAGCCGCACCTCTAGATCATCTCACATAAGGCACCTGAAGGAATAACATCTTTTTTTGAGCCAAGCCTTTTCTCTTCCTCCTCACCTGGATTTTCCTGGCAAGTTTCTCCCCCTCTCCACAACCTTGTGCTTTGCAGCCCGCCCATCCCCTTGGTGCCTGGGCACCCATCCCTGTGAAATGAATCTCTTCATGGCTTGGGGGGGGCAATTAGGCTCCTAAAGGAGGTGAGTCACAAGTATGATTCTGTACTTGTGGGTGGGCTCTGTTAGGTATCCCCAAGCTAAGCTGCCTATTTTCCTGGCTGTTACTTTTTGCACACCATGGTATGGGTGCAATTATTTTGCCTCCTCTCTGGCCTGGTATATTCTGTTAGGGATGTTCAGCTACCAAATATACTGTTTTACTGCAGAGGTGCGTAGACCTCAGGCTTTCAGGTTCCATTTTATTTTCCACTAGAACCCACCAGCCAGAGCCAGGTGCAAAAGAGTGTCTCATGCAGGTGGCTGAGAATTAATTGGCAGAGGTTGCCTTTGAGCGCATGCTCAGTCCAGGAATTTTATCAGAACCAGAAACAAGATCACATATTTTCACACACAAAAATCCCTCCTGGTCTCTCACCAGCGGGGAGTGAGGGGAGGGGGAGCTTTGTTGTTGTTCTTATACAGGCATCCCTAAACTTCGGCCCTCCAGATGTTTTGGACTACAATTTCCATCTTCCCTGACCACTGGACCTGTTAGCTAGGGATCATGGGAGTTGTAGGCCAAAACATCTGGAGGGCCGCAGTTTGGGAATGCCTGTTCTTATATAATTGGGAGTTTTTGCTGATCTACTCCAAATACTGTAATCCAGAGATCTACCCGTAGAATCCAACCTTCTTTCTGCCCACATATGCTTTACTATAAGTGGTTATCATCACTGTTAGGTCCCTTCCACACTTCTACGATTCATTCTGCACACCCAGTTGGTCATAAGGGTGGCCCAGGATACAGCTTTTGTTTGCCTTCTGTCCTTCTGGAGGGAGGGAGGGCCCAACATTTGGATTGAAAGCCTAGTGTTAACTCTAGCAGATCTTTTTGTCTAGTCTGGAATACCCCTTTGGTTATGCACCAACAGGGTCACTAATGTGGGTTCAGATCCACTCAGTTCACTAGAATGAATGAACAGCATGTGGTGGAAAGCATTTGACCACATTTTTAGCACTTTTAAACTATGCTGGCTGCTAGTACAGTGAGCTAAAGTGTTAAGAGGTACTCTATATTTAGTGATCTTAATTATGGGTCTGTAAATGATGGTGGGGAACTGCTGCCACCCTTTCCTAAACCTCAAATGCTCTTAGAAACACAGGATGGGAGTTGACCTAATTGTCACCTACTTCATTTCTGCTCTGGGACATGATATTCCATATCAGCAGTGGGCCAAAAACTGTATATGTATGCATACATACATACATACATACATACATACATACATACATACATACATACATATGAATATGGAAACTTCAAGGCAGCTTATTTAAGCATTCCACACTTTTACAGTTATTAAAATTCTTTCTTACATTTCATCTAATCTAATTTTCTTCCTTGTACTTTTAGAAAAAATCTTATCTTTCTTGCTGCTGAGGCTGAAATGATCACTTGAGATCATTTTAGACAATACAAAGGTAAAGGTAAAGGTACCCCTGACTGTTGGGTCCAGTCGCAGACGACGCTGGGGTTGCGGCGCTCATCTAGCATTATTCGCCGAGGGAGCCGGCGTACAGCTTCCAGGTCATGTGGCCAGCATGACAAAGCCGCTTCTGGCGAACCAGAGCAGCACACGGAAACGCCATTTACCTTCCCGCTGTAGCGGTACCTATTTATCTACTTGCACTTTGAGGTGCTTTCGAACTGCTAGCTTGGCAGGAGCTGGGACTGAGCAACGGGAGCTCACCCCTTTGAGGGGATTCAAACCACCGACCTTCTGACAGTGAGCCTATTCCCACTCCTTTGATATTTTCCTCAGGCTTGAAGATACCCCATTGACTCAGCCTGTCCTAAGTGTGATTTTCATTTTAAACTGTGATCCTATAAACATTTATCTGGAAGTAAGCACATCCAAACACAAGTGAACAAGCACAGGATTGCATTGTCAGGCTGCAGTTCAGTGCACCATTATGTGGGTGTGAGCTTTGTGTAACCCAGTAGGACTTTTTTAGACTAATAATTTTAGCCGTTGCAGATCAAGGACCCACATGCAGAAAAATATGTTTTGCATCTCCACTCATCTCTCTCTCTCTTATAAAACCCTGAAAAGAATTGTGGTGGCATGACTCAACCAGTTAAAGTCAGATCTTAGGCCTTTAATCATTTTTGTAGCTCTCTTCTGACTCCTTTCCATCTTCTTGTCAACACCCTCCTTGAATTGTGATGCTCAGAACTGTTGCCTACATGTGAGCAATGTATTTTTCCTGGCCTCAAAGGCTTGTCCTTTGTGGTTTTTGAAGACTTTCTGAGCTGGAGTTTAACTTTCGTTAGTTGGTAATCTAAAACAAAAGCCCACCATGGAATAATTTCTTTGTGTGTGATGCACATTCCTACTTCCATTGCATCTGTTTCCCACCCATTCCTTTTCATTGCACGGAGTGTTTAAATCCTGCATAAACTTGCAATGGAACCTGCGATTATATTGTGGGAAGGTGTGAACAAGAGAAATTGCAACGTGAGCATAACTCATGCTTCATACAGCAAAATTACAAATACTTTGGCCAGGATCTTGCTCAGGATGCATTCCTCAGGGCTGTTTCCCTCCTAGAACTGTCAGTGTGGTTCAGTTGGGTCAAAGGCAGAGTGGACTTAGCTTTGTAACCTCAGCAACTTGACCCTCCCTGACCCAGAACATCCCATAGCATAGGGGATTTAAAAGGGTGAGGGGAGGAAATCTCTGTTTACTAAATCTAGTTTGTGGGTACTTTGACTGCAGGCTCATCCCCAATCTTGTTCATTTCCCTTCATCTTCCAGCATGTTGACAGAATTGCCTGGTTTCCGAAACCACTCAGCTTTATTCAGAGCTATTCATTCATTAGCTGAAGTTGTCCTGTCATAGACAAGTTGGCTGAGGACTAAGAGCCCTGCTTTGCTCTTTCCTAGGTCAGCGGTTCGAATCCCTGTGACGGGGTGAGCTCCCGTTCCTTGGTCCCAGCTCCTGCCAACCTAGCAGTTTGAAAGCACGTCAAAGTGCAAGTAGATAAATAGGTACCGCTCTGGCGGGAAGGTAAATGGTGTTTCTGTGTGCTGCTCTGGTTCGCCAGAAGTGGCTTAGTCATGCTGGCCACATGACCTGGAAGCTGTACGCTGGCTCCCTCGGCAAATAACACTAGATGAGTGCCACAACCCCAGAGTCGTCTGCGACTGGACCTAATGGTCAGGGGTACCTTTACCTTTACCTTTGTATTGTCTAAAATGATCTCAAGTGATCATTTCAGCCTCAGCAGCAAGAAAGATAAGAATTTTTCTTAAAGTACAAGGAAGAAAATTAGATTAGATGAGATGTAATCTAATCTAATAGGCGGCTCCCTTGGCCTACAGAGCGAGATGAGCGCCAGAACCCCAGAGTCGTCCGCGATTGGACCTAACGATCAGGGGTACCTTTACCTTTAGGGAAGCCCTATATCAGGGGTAGCCAACACGGTGCCCTCCATATGTTGCTGGGCTGCCATATTCTTGCTTATCCATGGGTTTGCTGGCTGGGACTGATGGAAGTTGTCCTCTACAATCATGTCTCATACCAAATGTAATTGAACTGTGAAAAAGACTCTATAAACTGAAAGTAGAGATGCTGTATATACTTTTCCTTGTTTATTTGTTTGCTTTGCAACACAACAAAATCAAGAATAAAAACAAAAGTGGGGGCACCACTTTGGCTGCATCTGCCTTATATCACCTAAATCGTGTTGATGGAAGTTGTGCTCTGTATGTTCTACACCAGGCATCCCCAAACTGCGGCCCTCCAGATGTTTTGGCCTACAACTCCCATGATCCCTAGCTAAGAGGACCAGTGGTCAGGGATGATGGGAATTGTAGTCCAAAACATCTGGAGGGCCGAAGTTTGGGGATGCCTGTTCTACACTGATCTCTGTGCCCATGTTTCCTGCCAATTTTTGGCAAGACTCTACTGGTTTTATTAATGTTGTAGCAATGCAGTATTTGCTCCGTAGTCATTCTGGACAGGGACTAGGTTTCAGCCACATTATTGCTGATTTAAATTCGCCTCTCTTCACCTGTAGGTTGGGCATTCCAGATAACAGAGTCTCCACCAGCAGGGAACCATGTCTTTTGCCACGGAGTATATGCAATATTAAAAAAATAAATTTAAAGGTGACAGGAAGACTAAAGAGACTGGGTAGGGGTGTGCACTTCAAGGATGGGACTGCCACTCACTCAAAGAAAGAATGAAAGAGGCTTGGCTTGAAGAAAGTTGAGGACCGAGTGGTGTGATTGGATTCTGCTGTATGTGCACTCTCATGCTGATAGGATACATATTTCTTTGGGTCTGGATTGGAAAATGGATTGGCTGAGCCCAGTGTGGACTCCTGATATTTATTACCCCTGCTGCAAAATGTGAGTAATAACGACCTACCCCACAAAAGTGTTGTGGGTGGACTGCAAAGCTGCTGGCAACAGAAACACTGCAGCACAAGGGAAAACAAAAAACAAAGCAGCTCCTACTCATTTTTCAGCCAATATGAAGAGTTCTGGAAAGGCAGCAGGAACTCCCTTTTCTCTAGCCCAGCCGGGTGTTGAGTAAGATAATGCCTTTCAGTTGTTCGTTCTATGGGCAAGGGCAAAAGCTGTGTTAAGTTATGTGCCTCTATTAATATGTGCATCAAAGAGGTCAAGAGAAGGATGTGTTTTAAAAGTTCTCCCAGCTGTGCATCTCTTTGAAGATCAGATCTCATGCAGTTGGAGGCTATATCTAAATAACCTAGCCAGCCACATTGGTCTTTCCTGTTCTGTAGAGAACACCCACTCATGGATAAGTGGCTCCCCCACTGCTGGTAGAATGCGTAAATGGCACTAAGGTTCACAAGAAAAACTAAAACTGATGCAACTTGGATTGTTCAGTTCACACTGGGGTTACCTAGCACAGAAGTATCACCACTAGCTGTTGCCTGCCATAGCTCAATGATAGAGAATCTGCTTTACATGCAGAAGGTTCCAGATTCAATCCTGAACATATCCAGGTTAGGGCTGGGAGAGAGATCCTTGCCTGAAATCCTGGAGACCCACTGCCAGTCAGTATAGACCGTATTGTGCTAGATGGACCACCAATAGTCTGACTCTGTACAAGACAGCTTCCTGTGCATTCCCAGTCCTGTTCAGCTTTGCTGCCTCCCAGAAATCCCAGCATCACAAGCTCCCATTAGGGCTTAGTTTTCACTGAGGTGTGAACCTGTGTTTGGGCTGTACCACTTCAGACTGTAGGTGGAGGCTCACATGACTGAATGCTCCTCCAAACAAAAAAGGGGTATGTGTGATAATAACTGCCCCTCCACAAATATGTCTAGATGGCAGGGGAAAAGCTAGAAGCTCCTCATTCTTATGATTCCTGGAGGACCCTTAAGGCATCTACCTTTTAAGGCTTCTCCCTGCCCATCCAAAACAACAACAACAACAACAACAACAACAACAACAACAACAACACACACACACACACACACACACACACACACACACTAACAGCAGCCGGGGCTGCTAAAGCCTTTCAAAATATGTAAAAAGGAAACACTCTTCTGAAGATCCAGAACTCTTAGTTGACTGGCTTAACTCCATTAGATGTTCCCCCCAAAATGTGTGCTATTATAGCATCTCCCCCCCCCCCAAATCAGTTGACTGGGGATAAGGAAAGGAATTGGAATGGCATAAGGGGGAGAGAGGACAACTTGTACAGCAAAACCAAATGAAATTGCAGCTGCTTGCTTACACCTGAGTCCCAGTTTCAATTTGCAGAGGTTTCTTTTTAGAGGGGAGGGAAGCTGGGGATCCTATTTAATAATCTAGGTGCCTACTGCAGCATGTATCTCGCTTGAGACAATCCAGAACTGACCGTTGCTCTTGCTTTTTAAGTCCAAATCTTCAAGGCAAATGCCATAACTCTTTCATTCTAGGTGTAGCAGCAAGATTCTTTCATCTCTTGCCTTGGAAATTTCAGCTGACCAAGTCTGTGAGCAGTCGTTTCCTTGCTAGAGGCCAAAGGTTTGTATTTGCTGCTTTTGAAACACAGGCTCTTTCCAGCAGCGTAGCTTCTGGATAAAACTAGATTCACAACAAACTAGTGTCCAGTGGGACTGGTAGGATAGAAGGCAGGGAGACTAAGAGCAGGTGGAGCCGGAGCCAGTGACAGGCAGAGCCGCCGCATGGCTGGTTGTAAGTGTAAGGCAGGCAAACAGGGGGTAGCTGAGGGCAGACTGCGGTTGGTAAGGCAGTGCTCCTTTCACTCATATTGACCAGTCTCCACTGACAATTAGATTGTTTCCTATACAGTGGAACCTTGGAAGCTGAACGCCTTTACATTTCAGCTCCTGCACAATCGAAACCCAGAAGTGATTGTTCCGGTTTTCGAACGATTTTCAGAAGCCGAACGTCCGGTGTGGCTTCCGCAGCTTCCGATTGGCTTCAGGACACTCCTGCAGCCAATCAGAAGCCGTGCTTTGGAAGTCGAACGCTTTGGAAGTGGAACGGACTTCTGGAACGGATTCCGTTCAACTTCCAAGGTACTACTGTACTTGTATCCTGCTGGTCCTATAGTGAGCTCAGAGAAATAGTTTAACCCCACAACAACCCTGCGAGGAAGCTCTGGCTTGTAGAGAGAGACTTCCCTGGTAAACTTCATCCCTGAGTGGGGAGGCGATTCCAGATTTCTCTTGTTCAAACCCAGCACTCTGCTGCATCACACTGGCTCTCTAGAGAAAAACAAAGAATAGTTTTGTAGCTGCAAGCAGGCTCTAAATTGCTTCCTGGCTGATAGGGGCCGGAGTGTTATGGAGTGCTCCTGTTCTCAGCATGGACAGCTTCATTGATTACCGGGGAGGCTGAGTAGTGGCTGTAGTGATGAAGAACAGAATTATTTGCCTGAGCCACGAGAAGCAGATGCCGTGGTTTGCTTCAGGATTTTTCTGCATGTAACTTCTGTGACTCTTCTTCCTGAGGAGCAAGCAAAGAAATTTTTTTTGGGGGGGGGGTTAGAACTTTTTGCTTATAGAGATCAGGGTAGAAGGACAGAGGTACACACCAGTCTGAACTGCTGGTATTATGCTGACAGGTGCCGTTGGCCATTATGAATAAAACAAATCCCCTATCTCTGCCTCTTAATGGTGAAAGGACCAGCTCAGTGTAATGCCAGGAACAGTGTTGAGGATTGTGCTGGGGCTTCACCCCTTTAGTGTCAAGAGCAAACCAGGAAAAATGTCCATAAAAGCACAGTTGCAGATGTGGTGGCTGTGGAAACTGTGCTTGTTTATTTGAGATGTTGGCGGATGAATTCGGCTAATCTCTCTTCATGTTAAAATACAGTTGTTTCTAATCAGTAAAAGTGTATTGGTGTGGTTTTGCCGCTCACTGTGCAAGGCAAGCCATCCAGGGAACCTGTTCTTCTTTCTCTCTCTGTGTGTGTGTGTGTGTGTGTGAGGGAGAGAGAAGGTGGAGCAGCTCATGATGATCAACTGTCCCCTGCCATCAGTATTTATCATTCACTCTCTTCCTTGCAAGGATTCTGCAGGATCAGTGGTATTGGACACAGAATGCAAAGCATCATTCCTTCTTAGATCTATTTTCTTGCTGGGATTTCCCCTTTCTCCTAGAAAAAAACACCTGGTACCTTGTTGGGATGAGTGTAATCTGCTTCTCCTAGCAAAGCCACTAAGCATTTAATCCTACCAGTCAACAGAGCTTCCCCAGTGTCCCAGTTTAAACCACCAGCCTTTTGTGTGTTTGGCAAATTCAAGTTCACTTTCAGAAGTTGTCTCTCAACCAGTATTATTAACTCAATGGTTTCCTTTGCACAGAGAGCATCACTCACTTCTGCAGCAGGCATATTCCTAATAAATGTTATCTGTGTTCAAGCAACATGAGCTCCAATGTTCAACAACATGGGAGCAAGGAGGAGAGCCACAACAAGTAGCCCCATCCCTGGAGTGGCATGTTCCTCCCCTGACATACAGGTGAATGTCTATAGGGGGGGGGCTTCACAGGTATGTGCAAAGGTCCTTTCCCTACAGACTTTTGTGCTGTAGGGAAGGCGGAGGAGCGTGTGACCCTGGAGGTGGGGCTACTTGGTCCAAAGTATGTGTGTGTGTGTGTGCGCGTGTGTGTGTGTGTGTGTGTGTGTGTGTGTGTGTGTGTGTGTGTGTGTGTTGTATTTGGTTTCACAGCTCACTGTGAATATATACATCATTTTATATATATAATGATTTTTATTAAGGATTTCTTAGTATACAAAAATAAGTGTATTGTCTTCTTTCAAGTTGTGTTTTCTACAGATCAGTTTCATTTGTTGTGAGACATTAGTGTTGCATGCAGTATTAGGTCGAGAAGAGAAGAGGGGGAGGGTGGAGAGGTGAGTGGGGTGGAAATACTTCTATTATTCTATTTGGGGGGGGGGTTGTGTCAGTGTCACTTGTGTTGGTCCATTATTGTTGATCACTGGAACGCATAAACACCCAAATACTGTAGGACTTTTGTTACTTTTTCGTGACTCTGTTATGAAGAGAGAATAGTGAAAACACAGCAGTACTTTAATCATGGAAAATTTCAGTGAGGCCTGTATGACGTAAATACTCGAACTCTTGGGCAGTATTAGTATTTGTTGCTGAGTCTTTGCAAGGGACAGTTTCTGAAGCTCAGGCGGGTTGGGAAACGTTATCTGCCACCACCACTGAAGCCAGTGGGGAACAGCAGCAACTGCAGCACCATGATTAGAACCTGCTAAATGTTTCTTCCAGCTTGGAACCAGCCACCTAAGGCTGAGGAAACAAGTGGAGGAAGATGGAAGGATTACCTATTCAGTAGGGAGCTATCTGTTTAACTAGGCAGAGTCCCAATAGGGACTGTAAGCCAGGCTGGATTGAACTGCACCCCCCGGGGAAGGAACTGGCAGGAGAAACTGTATTCCTGGTGCATTCAATATGCCCCCCCATCGGAATCCAGATGCTGGAGCTAATGGAAAGGGTGGGGCAGTGCGCATGTCTGAGCCACTGTGCATGCAAGTTAGTTAAGAATGAGCATCTCTGTATTTGTGCAAATACATGCATGTGTGTATACCAAATACGTTTGCACACTTGGAATTCTGCAATTGATATATTTGTTATTTGTGTAAGTTTGTGTATCTCTGGTTTGCTTGCATTTGTGCACATTTGGGCTATTAGGAATGAGCAGCCCTTTCTCCATAGAATGCATATTGATGCCTTGGAAAAACAGTAACCAGCAGCTTCATCTTGACATGCTGAATCTAAGGCACTCTTCATATAGAGACACACACAGAGCATGTTCCTCCTTTACAAGCCAGGAAAATAAATTTGCTTTGTGCAAGTCCTGAGGGGGGCTCAGATAATCCATGGTTATCACCAACCCATTCCTCCTGAATTCTAGGTTTTTAAAAAAGATTTGTGTCACTGAGTGGGGAAAGTGCTCCTTTCCTCAACCAGCTGCAAAAAGAGCCCTGCAGATTCTCCTTACTGCCCAGCAACTGAAGGAAACCACAAGTCATGCATGCAGGTGCCCGATAAGCCTGCCTTCTGCAGAACAACTCTTGGGAAGGGGGTGGGGCTGACTTTGCTGCTGCCTGTCCTCCTTTGCCTAAGTTGCTATGTACAATTCCACATGCTGAAGCCATGCTTAGGAAAGGGGCCCTACCAGATTTCCTCCCCAAACGCCAACATATAGCAGCCAAGGCTCCCAGTGATGCCCCAATCCCAAATCCCCACGTAACCTGGGCTATTTTTGCTGGTATCATGGGCTGCCATGGTGTTTCTGCCAATGTCTCAGCATGCTTACTTCCATACTTTAAAAAGAAAGTGAAAGCAACCTGTTGTTACCAAGCTGATCTTATATCTCACCTACACACAGATGTGTGTGTACACCATTGCCAATTGTATAACCAGGTGGTGCTTTGTAGCTAACTTGCACCTGATTGATGCAGGCATGTGATGCTAGTGCAACTGTAATTTCTTCACAAGAGCAACACAATTGATCCTCTGCCTTGTGTAGTAACAATATTTCTTATTCAGGAAACAGTTTCCTTGTACAGTACAGTATTTTGAATCTTGTAACCTTTATAACAGTACTGTATAGGCTTCCAAAGTGTAGCCTTCCACCACCAGTGCTGTTAATACGGTATTCAAAATCTTAAGTCAACCACTAAAAGTCATGAGAATGACTTCAGAAATCCTAAATACACATGAATATATTTTTTTTTAAAAAAATAGTATTTAATTACCAGTTCCCGACCCTTTGATGCATTCTTCCATCACATTTTCAGCCTTTTTGTCTAGGGATGAAAGAGGCGATTAATCAATCTAAAAATGTTACTTTCTTTTCTTTTTTTTAGAAATCAGGTTTTAATCACTATGGGGAGGATGTTGGAAAAAGTAATTTCTGTACACTTCTTGACTCCACTTAACAATATAGTGAAGATAATTTCCCCAAGAAGGAGTGATCTGTCTGTTTTTGTTAGCAAGCAAAAACTGAGCTTGATTAAATATCCTCAACATATCATCCAACATGGATAAGTGAAAGAAACATACAATTAATGCTTCAAGCAGTTGGAGACTCTGTTTTCTTCAAATTCACAAGAATTCCCTAGCAGGGCCATCTTAAGCGCCCCTGGCGCCGTGGTGCGCCGGATCCCTCCGGCGCCCTCCCGCCCCGTTTCCCAGTGCGGTGGGCGGGCAGGCGCAGCGCGGTTGCCGTGGGTGCAGCGGACCAGCCGGCCAGTGGGTGGGCGCAGCTCGCGGCGCCCTCCTGGTGGGCTGGTGCCGTGGTGCCCTGCGCCACCCAGCCTGGCCGTAGGGCCGGCCCTGTTCCTTAGTTTAACTATGTGCTCCCACAAGAGATAGTGATGGTGGCTAACTTGGATGGCTCTAATACAAGTTTGGCCAAATTCATGGAGAATACGACTGTCAATGGCTAGTAGCCATGATGGCTATCTTGTAGCCCCACTGTTGAGGCAGTATGCCTCTTAGTACCCATTGTGGGGTTTCACAAGTGGGGAGAGTGCTCTGCACTCCGGTCCTGGCTGTGCAGGCATCTGGTTGGCTACTGTGAGAACAAAATGCTTGATGCAGCAGAGTTACACTAGGAAAGGGTTAAGAACAACCCTTCCAAGTTCATTGATTTCCATTTTTCTCTAAAAGATGTCCCAAGCTTTACCCAAAGCCATTCAAATGTCTCCAGACACCTGGTTATACCGCCAGTTATTCTATTATTGCTTCAGTAACTGATTAGTTTACATGTTCAAAGGATGAATCTTGAATGTGAAGCGAGCTAAAAGTCCAGCATGGTCACCCTTTCCTTTCTAGCACAACAATTTAAATAAGATAAAGGTTGTTATCTGTGGTGGGTGGAGTCCACAGTTTCCTAGAGAAGCACAATAAATTGTAAATGACTGAAGAGATTCAACTCGACTGGCTGGCTGGTTGCTGTAAAAATCCCCCTGCCCAAGAAGGATCCACTTCTAAGAGTTGTGCAAAGCTGTTGGTTACAAACAACTCCCCAGATAACAAGCTTGAGATGGAAGAGTATATTTGGCAAACTCTGATAAGCAACTCAGCTCCTGTAAAGCATGTGGGAAGGGGTAAGTGCCATGCTTTGGAGTCTGTAGAGTTGCATGGGGTCAGGATTGGGACAGCTGTAGGCTACAGTATGTGGCTTGTGAGTAACAGCACTTTTTGTTCTGAAGGGGGTAATGATGCATTATTGTGTTGCATTTCCCCCTTCTATTTATTCCAAACATGCTACTTCCCCACTCTTTCTCAGCCCTTTCTCCTGGCTTGTTTGTGTGCCCCTTGTTAACAAGAGACTCTGATGGACCAAAGTTATCTCCT
The DNA here is from genome assembly GCF_965207765.1 of Zootoca vivipara. Classification (NCBI taxonomy): domain Eukaryota; kingdom Metazoa; phylum Chordata; class Lepidosauria; order Squamata; family Lacertidae; genus Zootoca; species Zootoca vivipara. Next base: position 55,156,500 of record NC_142588.1, on the reverse strand, counting down.
TGGCATTTTGTTTGCCACTAAAGCTCACGTACAGGTGAGAAGTGCTAGAGCAGGGGTGTCAAACTCAAATTCATCGGGGGCCGCATCAGCAGTTTGGTCACCCTCAAAGGGCCGGTAGTATCTGTAGGACTATGTGTCCACTCTTTATTATCATAAATTATTGTCACTGCATTCAGTTATTACTGTTTTTTGTAATAATGTAAGTAATAACTAACATAGTCAGAATAATGGCAAGTAGATATTCAAATGTACAATTATTGTACAATTTATTGAAAAATGATTTTTGGTAACTGCACTGGGTGGTGGAGGCTCGCTAGGGTTTCATGCAGGACCTTTGCAGAGCTACTAGTACCTGGAGATGCTGGGGTCCTTCTGCATGCAGGACAGATGTTCTGCCAGTGAGCCACCACCCTTCACCAAAGGGACTGGCTGAGGTTGACTCACTGGAGCTGTTCTCCTGGTTCCAGGGTTTAAGGGCCAGAAGTATAAAGCAGCATCCTACCGTGTTTTCCCTTTTTTAAGACACCGTCTTATAACTTTTTTCCTCAAAAAAACACAGGGTGGCTTATTTTCGGTGGGTGTCTTTTTATTATTATTACTGCAAGTGGTTCCAGCAGCACGCGCAGAGGTTCATCTGGACCTGAGTCTTTTTTTCTTCTTTTTGGTACCAGGTGAAAACGTTGTATTACCCCAGACTTTTTAGATGTGGTTTTATGACCATGTTACTGCTGATTTTTTTTTTTTTAAAATGTGTTCTTTAAAGTTGGTTTGAATGAGGCTCAGGGTGCTCTGCGTGCGCTGCTGGGTGTCAACCCAAGCCCCTGGGAGCCGGCAGGAGGAGGAGGAGGCTTGCTGGGACGTCACCCAGCAGCACGCGCAGAGCGCCCCTAGCCTCCGGCAGCCAGCAGCAGCAACGCTCCCAGAGACTCAGGGTGCTCCGCGCGCGCTGCTGGGTGACGACCCGGCAAGCCTCCTCCTCCTCCTGCCGGCTCCCAGAGTCTCTGGGAGTGTTGCTGCTGCTGGCTGCACTTTGAATCCTCCTGCTCCTCCACGCGGCGCTGCTGGGTGCTTTGTCTGTGCTTCAGCAGCAGCAGCAGCCGTCTCCAGGCGGAGGAGGAGGATTCAAAGTGCTACAGAGCACTGCTGCGTCGCAGAGGATCGGGACTCTCCGTGCGGCGCTGCTGGGCGCTGACCTGGCAAGCTACCTCCTCCTTCTCCTGCTGTGGCTCGGGGTGCTCCATGCAGCACTGCTCCAGCCGCCTTTCTACCCCCCCCAGGCCCCAGCTGTTTGTCGGCGCTTTGTCGGCGCGGCGCTTCAGCAGCAAGGTCCCGCTGCTGGGTCCCGCTGGCTGGGGCGCTCGGCGGGCCACATGACGAGGTCTGGCGGGCCGGATTTGGCCCCCGGGCCTTGTGTTTGACACCCATGTGCTAGAGTATTAGTGGGCCTGTCTGTGGCTTTCTCTCTTGCTGTTTGACAGCAGGGTAGTTTGAAGAGCTGTGGAGCAGCTGGCCTGTGCTCTTTCTGTCCCTTCCCTAGCAGGAAGAAAATCACCGCTGCATGGAATTGGCATGCACAGATGTAACATGAAACCAGAAGGTTAGGGTAATGCAGAAGTTATTGGTCTGCCAGGAGCCACTTAAGTGGGACTCTGCATGAGAGTTGTGAGCTGCATAGTGCTAGGTGTGTGGTAAAGGTAAAGGTAAAGGGACCCCTGACCATTAGGTCCAGTCGTGACCGACTCTGGGGTTGCGCGCTCATCTTGCATTATTGGCCGAGGGAGCCAGCGTATAGCTTGCAGGTCATGTGGCCAGCATGACAAAGCCGCTTCTGGCAAACCAGAGCAGCACACGGAAATGCCGTTTACCCTCCTGCTGTAGTGGTTCCTATTTATCTACTTGCACTTTGAGGTGCTTTCGAACTGCTAGGTTGGCAGGAGCTGGGACCAAGCAACGGGAGCTCACCCCGTCACAGGGATTCGAACCGCTGACCTTCTGATCAGCAAGCCCTAGGCTCAGTGGTTTAATCCACAGCACCACCTGGGTCCCTAGGTGTGTGGTAATTCCCAGCAAAAGGTTTTGCTGGTCCAGACATCTTTCTGTAGGGTCTTGGTTAGCAAGTAGATTGGCTTGCCAGCTAATCTAGACCCCAAAACTAGAGTGATCACTACTTCCCTATAGGGATAGCTGCTCCCCCTTAAAAGGGCACCAATCCCATGGGAACCACAAGAGCACTCTTCCTAGCTATCTCCTAGAGCAGCCTTCCCCATCTTGGTGGCCTCCAGATGTTGTTAGACTCTAGCTTTCATCAGTTCCAGCCAGCCTTTTCTTCCCTCTGCTTGCCGTATGACTGTTTGTTATTGTGATTTCTCCAATTCCACCAACCCTGTCCACGAGGCTTGATGTCACTGGGCAGCCAGAGGGCAAGGCTGTCTGCACCCTACACAGTTAAAGCACTTTCAAAGCACCTTCTTTCCCTTAAAATAATTTTGGGCACTGTAGCCTGTTAAGGGTTGGTGGGAATCATAAGTCTGTGAGGGGTAAACTACAGTGCCTCGAATTCTGTGAGGGAAAGAATGTGCTTCCTCTAGTGTCCTTTAATGTGCTTCAAATGTCCAAGTAAGAGTGAACCAGTGGAAGTTTCGTTGGTCAGTGGCCAAGTGGAAGTTTTCCTCAACCTGTATTTGTTGCCTGGGCAACAAATCCAGCTGCTGAAAATTAATACAAGTAGCCCTCACAAGAGAAATATTTTCTACAATCAAGTGGTACATATATATTTTATGAATTAACAAATAATAAATAAAAATTGTACACATGTTTACTCAGAAGTAAGGTTCAATGGGGCTTACTCTGCAGTGGGTGACTATAGCAATGCAGGCTCAGAAAGTCAATTTAGGGAGCAGTATGGTTGTAAAGAGACACTTGAAAACTCATCTCAGAGAATCACATAGTAACACTCGCTTCTTCTTCAATGCCAGCTTCATGTTCAAAACCAGCACCACCCAGTGAAAACCAAAGGCTCTAGGCCAGGCCACTGAGAAGTGCCCCAATAAGTGGCATTTTTTTAAAAAGGGATAAATTAGTAAACTGTACCAGTGTTCTATTATGAAAACAATGGGTCATAGGCCAAGTCCTTGTTAGCTTGTTTGATAATTCCTTCGCTGGTCAAAATGACCTCAATCTCCATTGTCAGAAAAAAAAACCCCAACAACAAATCAGGCACAGAGCCAACAAAAAAAATATTATTGACTGCTCACAATCTTTTGTTGGGATCACCTAAATGGAGCTTATGGTCCAGTTTGAGAATCTCTGATCTAATAGCTTAGTGCAGGAATCAGTGACAGTTACAAGCTGTGTCCAAATGTTTTCAAAGTTGTAATCAGAGCAACTTTTAAATAATTTCCCTTCTGTCTCAAGGACTGGTCCAGACACCTGATTCTCTTTAGTTATCTTCTAGGGGCAGTGCAGGGCCATCAAACAAATTAAGGCATGTTTTCCAGATTTTATTCAGGACAGTGTGCATTCCATTATTATCATATAATGCAAACACATGAATTGGTGTTGGGGTGAAACTTCAGCATCCTGAGGATGTCACCTTCTTTTAAGTTTCTAGCCCTTAAGCCTGCAAAAACAAGACTTGAAAATGCCCTGTCCACATCATAGCTGTCAAGTTTTCCCTTTTCTCGCGAGGAAGCCTATTCAGCATAAGCCAGGGAATTTCCCTTTTAAAAAAAGGGAGAACTTGACAGCTATGGTCCACATCATACGAAATCTCAGAAGCCAGAGGGGGAGGAAGACAGGAATTTTAGTGGACAAGCAGAACATATTTAGCACCCGGCATAGCTCTTTGTTCCTCCCTATGGCTGACAGAAAAGAAGTAGATTATGCAAAAAAAAAAAGTAAATCAAATTGATATTGCATGATTTTATACAGGCCACATCATTCAGTTTCCTTGGTCAAAAACAATGATTTATTTATCTCTAGACAGACACAGTCTCTTGATTATATTGTGCTACCAACAAATAACAGAAGAGATCAAATTATTCCAGGTTGCTATATGCTAAAGCTGCTTGCAGGGCAATGAAAATGTTGGTAAAACTAGCTTTGTAGTCCTGTTGCTCAGAATATTGTCATGCCAGGAATCTGTATGTAAAATCGGGTAAGTTTTTGTAACCTAATAGAACCCAGCTGGAGCAAAAACTGCCCTTAGCTGTGAACCCCGCTTGAGGCCCTGCTACAAGAAGGAGCCACGTGTTCCTGGGTACTGGGAACGTAGCATAGAAGCTGCCTTGCTGGGGGCAGCTCTTTGGAAACCTCATTGATCAGCGGCAGCAAAAGAAATGAGATCAAATGACAGTGGACTATTTGCTTGTGGAACTAGGGCTAGAGAGGGAAGATGAAGGACTCTGTTTAGCAGGCCCTGAAGGAAGCACTTAACTGCCTGAAACAAGTGACAGGAAACACCTGCTCAGCTGTGGCCTTTGCAAGGTGCAGAGGTCTGCCCCCCCCCAATGACTTAGCATGCCAACAAGTCCTGGAGTAGACAGCCTGCCTCTCAGATGAGGGCCCTTCCCCACCATCACACACACAGAGCCCCAGGATTTGTTGGTGAGCAATTGTTTTGGTGTTTTCTCTGGAGTTAACCAGTGTCCTTTCAAGCCCAGGGTCCTAGACATAGGATCTGGAAATCCCACCCAACCTGCACCCTCCATATTCCCTAAGGCGTTCTAACCATCTTGGCTATCCAATCTTGGCAAAGCCCCAGCGAAAAGGACTTAAGTTTCTGAGCAGCTGTGTCTCTCTTCTAACAAGGGGAAATGCTCCTTGCCGGAGAGCGGCATCCGTTGCCACGTGGTTGGATCAATGGCCGTAAAGCTGTGTCTGTGTGATTTATATCTCCCAGAGCACCAGTGCTAGCTGCACAGAGTACAGTAAAAAGGGTCTGGTGAACTGTGGCACATGAAAAGACTAAAGAGACTGAAGAGAGAACTGCAGGAATTGAGGGGGGGGTTGTTTCCTGTGCTGCTGGACTCCCATGTGTAAAAGGTGGGGGGGGATCTTCTTCTTCCTCTTCCTCTTCTTCTTCTTCCTGTTAAAATATGTATGTGCCCTTTGTCCAAAGATCACAGGGTGGTTCACAACATAAAAATACAAAATGAGAACACAAAATACACAATACCTCCCGCTGGAGACTGAATAGGACTTCCGCCAGCCGCATTCCAGTCCTGCTTCAGCATCCATCCAATGCCTCTTTAATTATTAACTTGACCATAACCAGAACCAGCTGGAGCTGCTGCTGCATCTTTGTGGACCTGCTCCAAAGAGGGATCGCTGAAGGTGAGGATGCGCTGCAAGGCTGCTGTAGCATAAGGATGCCCTAAGTGATCAGACGGGAGAATAAAATGCACACACAGGGCATCTTTTCTTTCTGCCTACTCAAAGGTTGCTAAAGATATGCTCCTACTAGAGGATGTGTTCCTGTGATATGGACTGATGCTGTTAAAAAAAATATGATATTGCTGATGTAGTAAAATTTAAGCTGGTTCCTATGAACCCAGAGAAATGGATCCTGCCCAGGGAGAGCCCAAGGATCCAGGCAAACAGACGAATTTAAGCGTCTCCTGCCTACCAAATAACAAAGACCAAACCAGGACATACGAAGCAAGGCACTTTTATTTTCGCTGTTGCAACAGGGTCCTTCCTCTACACTGACACCCACACCTACCAGTCTACAGGACTTAGTGGTTTTCACCCTCCCCAAATACATGTGGGAAAATTAGCCCTCCAGTTTCTGGATTTTGATACACCCCAAGAGGCAGGTATAATTCCCATGCTCTCCATGCCTAGCTAACATGAAACATAGAACTTCTAGCCTTGTCTAGCTTTGTGGGGATGCTTGCTTGTCTCATTTCCTAAGCCCATTATAATACAGTATGTATATAGACATTCTGTATCACTGCAGTGTTGATGGTGGTGCAGTTGTGTGATGTGTGAATCTGAGATGTCAGGTGGGACAGAAGTCTACAATGTGTGAATGCCTGAAAGAAGTGTACTCCACTGGATTAATAGATCTGGTACTTTGATCTGGAAGATCTTGATGTATATTCAACTGCTGCTAAAGATTACTTATATAGTTCTGAAAAAGAAATGTCCAGCACCAATCCCACCACACCTGTAGAACAGGAATCCTGATAACTTTTATCTCACAGCATTGTGGTGAGGTTAAATACAATAAAGGCTGTAAAGCACTTAGGAAATCAAGAATGTTATAGTAGGCAGTATTTTTGTTCTTATAATAGCATTAGAGGCACCCACATTACTTTCAGTGCCTTCCGGTTCTAGCAAAACATAATATGACAGATGAAATAAATGAGTGTTCTGAATCCCTTAGTTGAGATCCCTGCATTGCAGGGGGTTGGACTAGATGATTCTCAGGGTCCCTTCCAACTCTACAATTCTATGAAAAGGATTTTAAACTGTGTTGGTGCTTAGAGTTGCTTTGCTATGCTTCACAGTGTAGCACAAATACAGGTTTGAAGAGGAGGTGGAAGGGGATAAACTATTTTGCTGTACCTCCAAAATATCAGATTTATATGATTGTTACAGCAAGGGATTGGGTCTCCCTTTCGAGGAAGCCTTGAACTTGCAAGAGCCACAGGTTAAAAACCTCACAAATATGTGTGCATTAGGATATGCTGTGGCTCCATTTCCCAAGCTCATGCAGTTTGGGACCTGAAGAAGTGTTTCCTTGCCACTGTGGATTGTTAGGATGACACCTGATGCCAGGAGAGTAAAATGATTTTTAAAAAACAACAAAATTATATTTTACAAGGGTTATTATTATTACTTTTAAAAACCAGACTCTGGAGTTATCGGGAAAATAGCTTAATAACCAGCCTTTCAGGTTCCATGTGACCATTCAGTGTTTTATCACATGGTATGGTACCCTGAATTTTGGAAATGACTCATAACCCTTTGCTGCAGTAGTGAACATATAGCAGCACTGTCCTTTCCCAGACACCATCACTACAGCCATAGTAACTGGGCACATCAAATGACAGATCCACCATGGTGCTTCTGCTGAAAGGAGCTGTATCTCATGAAGGTGCTATTCTGTGACTCATCCTGTTTTGTCTGCCGTCCCTTGCAAAACCCAAATTTATTAGAGGACTGCTTGGTAGCATTTTAAATCAGAGCCAGAAACTGACCCTTGCACCTAGGGCTAGAACCCTAGGCTATGCTGCTTTTTATGGCACTGAAGCAGCCAAAGGGAGAAAGTCTATTGCTGGCTTTGCTTATTAGGCTAGAAACTCTGTGATCCACTTGGGAGACTGAGTATAGATCTGAGAACGTACGGTAGTAGTAGCAGCTCTGTTTTTTTAAAATACTGGCTTGCTCACCGTGATCATTTCCCTGTCTGCTCTTCTCTTGAGATCAAATGGGTGAAACACCTTCACTACAGTTGTCTGGAACCACCCAAAAGTGTTCACATAACATTTTAATGTTTACCATTCCACTAGAACTGGAGGGGAAACACAGTGAAATTAAAACTAAAATCTAGTTTGTGTTTTTTAAGTTCTTTTCCACAGCATGCATCATTGATCCTTGAAACATGCTACCATAAGATCATGATGATAGCCAATAATTTAACTAACTTCAAAAGGTGTAGAATTTCTTCCTAGACATAATCCTTTCCATTGCCATTAACTAAAATGGTTCAGACATCTTATTTCTTTATAGAAATATTTTTTAAATGAAAAAGCAGTATAATAAATATCAAAGCAGTTTGCAACAACAACAGCAACAAAAGAGTAAAACCACATAGTGAAAACCATATAAAAAAGTTAAACACAGAGCCTCACCAACTTGGGGAATGATCTACGACATTCCTGCAGATTATTTTAGTTCTTGCAGATTATTTTAGTTAGTGATTAAGATGGAATATAAGGGTTCGGGTGAAGTTGTTTAGGATTTTGTAAATAAATACAAGGGCCTCTTGCTGAGGGTGTTACCAGCTTAGGCGAGTGAAATAACTGAAAAGTGAATGGCAAAGGTTGGAGTTACCGTATATGCTGATTCATTGCAGTGTTTCAGGCTTCCTCTGGTACATCTGGAACTGGTTCTTGTCAGAGAGGGGATACTGTGCTAGATGTACTAACCACATAAGACTGATCCTTTGTTTTTATGTAGCGGAGGCTCACATCTCCTTGCTAGACCCTCACTAGAACCAACTGTGATTCTCAGGAAATTTGTGCCCTGAATTCTGCAGCTTAGAGTCTGGTAATTAGAACCATTCCTATTGCTAGGCAGTTCCCGACAGCAGAACTTTGGTTTGTCCCAGTGGCAGTTTGACACACAACACTTTAGCTACAGTGTGTGTGTGTGTGTGTGTGTGTGTGAGAGAGAGAGAGAGAGAGAGAGAGAGAGATTTGGTATTTCAGCACATAATCCAAGCCCCGACTCCTTTTATGAAAAAGAAAACAGATGTGTAGCCTTTCAGCTCCAGTTGCAATTGCACGTTACCCATAGTTCTGCAGAATGAAGTATTCTTTCATTATTTTCTTACTTGCTCTGATGAGTAGCAGGCATTTAAAATGCTGTATTTATTGACTTCTGATTTTAGCATCTGATGAAAATAAGACAATCCTGGTTCAGGCTGCCAGTACATTTAGGCTTGTGCTGCTAAAGCAAGCCATCAGTTAAGTGGAAGACATGCATTCCATATTTTGAGGGTTTGTTCTATTACAGTGAAACCTAGAAACCTGTTACTTAAAAAAAGTCTGTTGTGCTAGAACAGTTGTACAGCTGCAGCTGTATATGTGTGCACATTTGCACAACCAGCTATATCCTCCCCCCCCCCAATTATTTTCCAATGCTCAGTTGAAGGAAGCACCTACTGTAATTTTATGCCTTGAATCTTACTGGGTTTTTTACATGGTGTATGTCTCAAAAATACTCTTCATTACAGGAGAATTAAATACACCAACCAACACCAGCCAATCTGAGTTGCTAAAAAGGCTTGCTCTAAAATGAAATGATACATACTTTGGGGTTTAGTTTCGAAGTTAAAAACAATAATGGGACCCAGGTGGCGCTGTGGTTAAACCACTGAGCCTAGGGCTTGCTGATCAGAAGGTCGGCAGTTCGAATCCCTGCAACAGGGTGAGCTCCCGTTGCTTGGTCCCAGCTCCTGCCAACCTAGCAGTTTGAAAGCACGTCAAAATGCAAGTAGATAAATAGGAACCGCTACAGCGGGAAGGTAAACGGCGTTTCCGTGTGCTGCTCTGGTTTGCCAGAAGCGGCTTTGTCATGCTGGCCACATGACCTGGAAGCTATACGCCGGCTCCCTCGGCCAATAATGCGAGATGAGCGCGCAACCCCAGAGCCGGTCACGACTGGACCTAATGGTCAGGGGTCCCTTTACCTTTACCTTTAAAATGAAATGATACATACTTTGGGGTTTAGTTTCGAAGTTAAAAACAATAATGTGTCTTTTTCCAGCTCTGCCCATCAGTTCTCATTTGCAAAAGCTGCCATGTATCCTTATTTTGGGATGTTACATTCTACAGAACATATATTGCCCATAGAACAGGTGCTGAAAACTCACTTTTGACCCACGTTTCTGGCTAGCACTGGACTTCATGCTTCCCTGCTTAGTAACATTTAGGGTTTGAAAGACATATTGTCTGTACTTGCAAGGTTCATATATCCCAGGGCAGCTCTGAAGGGGACGCAGTGGCATTAGACCTAATGACGAGGAACTTGTAGCTCTCCAGCTGTTGTGGGACTCCATCACAACCGATGGTCAGGGATTATGGGAGTTGTAGTCCAGTGATGTCTGGAAGACACAGGTTCCCTACCCCTGCATTAGTTCAATACTATCTTACATAAAGACCAATTCTATAGATTCACTCTGTTTCTAAAATTAGAAATGCGAAGGCTCAGGTGTGCCTGCAGGTCACTATCCTGCGCTAGAAACCTTCCACTGAATTCTATATGTGCTCATAATATTTGTAGTTATTCATCAGGCGACCAGTATAGGTACTGTACTCTTATTTATGGTTACATGACATGTTCAAGGCTGAGCCCCAGGCTAAGGTTGCATCCTTTTCTCCTGACAGTGGTTCTGTGCTATCGACAGCTGCAGGACATGCAAAGATGCAAAAGGAATGGCTTTCGCCATCCCAGCAACCAAACTGTGAAGCTGTTGGCTCCTCTGTTGGATGGGGGAAACTGACAATCTGAGCCCCAGGCTCCATGGCTGTCCTTGGTGAGCCACAGCACAAGTTTAGTTCTACTGGTTTTAGCCATTGCTCATAGCAACTTGACACAAATTCAGCCCTACTGCAAGGGAAGGCATAACTGTTTTTGGCTACATTTAGAAGAGACCCCATATCACAAAAATGCACCACATCCTGGGAATTGCAGTGAAGGCTTTGGACTGCACAGTCATTACACTGGGATTTAAACATTTTGCATCTGGCATCACAGAAATTTATTCTTTTAGTCTACTCTAAATCAAACCCTACAAGCTAGCAGGATCTGGAGTAGTTAAATGCCCATCTCCTCACATGCAGTTTCGTTAGTAATTATTTTTGTGGTTAACAAAATATCAGTTTCAGCTGGATTCTGTGCATGTTTAATTTACTTGGAAGTAACTCCTACTAAATGCAAAGGGTTTTTGCTTCTTAGGTGCGTCCTTGCGATTACAGACTTTCTTGCAGCAAGCTACCCAGTAGGAAAAAGCACTTCAAGCTATTTATTTCAGCACACAACCCCAACCCTTTCATTGAATTAAAGCGATTTGGGCACTAGATTTGCACAGATGGAAGAAACGAGTGAAACCTCCCAACGTGGCGAAGTTTCTTCCCTACCAGGGATATTTGCAAGACCTGGAATAAGGCACACAGCACTTTAAAGCTCTCCATCCTGCTTAGATGGGAGTGGGGGGGAATTGGCCTTTTTTGTTTTTGTTGTAGAGCCCGAGAGTTTATTCCATGGTGGGAGAAGACCTGGTACTTCCCAGCCTGCTTTACTTAGAGTGGGGAGCTTTTCACCCACCCCTCTTCTTCTTCATCATCATCTTCTTCTTTAAGGGCGGGTGGCATCACCTCCCACCGCAGCTTTCTCTCCTCTGGTCTTTCCGGCTGCCTGGCGTCCCCTTCCCTCCCTGGGATTTACCTCTTTCTGTCTGGGTCTGTCTCTCCCTTTTGTTTTTCTCAGCCTAGGCATGGCAGATCCCTCCCTCTTTCATGCGATCAGAGCAGCCCCTGGAGCGGGGGAGAGAGGAGTGGGAGTGGGGAGGAAAGTCCTCCTCCTCCTCCTCCTCCTTGGAGAGGAGCTTCTGGGCCTCTTTCTGAAAGGCACAGGGAGGTGTGTGCGCGCGCGTGTACGCGAGAGCGAGCGTGTGTGCAAGAGCCGAGCCTCCTCCATGCCCCAACAGAGGGCCTGAGACAGCAGCAGGAGCAGCCATTGTTCAGGGAAAACCTGGCAGACAAAGGACGGGCTTCCTCCTTTTCACCGAAGCCTTCCTGTTTCTTTCGGCGGCCGCTCGCTCCGCTAGGCCTCTCGGCAGCCGCCGCGCTCCGCTCCCGCCTCGTCCAGTTGCAACCCGGCTCCTGGCCTTTTTCTAAATTATTCTTTCCCCCCCTTTCCATTTTGAACTTTCTCTCTCCTCTCCCCATGGCTGGCTGGGAGTAAAGCACCCTCGGGCAGCAGGGATGTTCTGAGTTCCCGTCCTGCCGCCTTCTCCCACTTCTCCCCCCCACCCCACCGTCCCGCCCCTCGCCCTCAACAGCGACACTCCGGCACTTCTCCCCAGGTAAGGCTCGGAGCTTGCCGCTCGCGCTCGGATCAAGTTCGGGGGAGGTCCGCGAGGCCGTCCCGGGTGCCTAGAAAAGGTCTAGGGGGGTGGAGGAGGCGGCTGCGGCTGGGGGCGGTTCAATGGCTTCTTCCCAGCCACGGCTCTTGAATGGATGCGGCGCGGCGAAGGGCTTACTCCATCCGAGCATGTCTGCGCTCCCAGAGCCATGTGAGGATTGGGAAGGAGCAGTGCTGGGTAGGAAAGGGCAGAGGGATTGAAGACACTCCGCCTTGGATTTTGGGTGGGTGGGTGGGTGGATCTCCCAGCGAGGGGGTCTTGTTGTTTCCAGGCTGTTTTTTCTTTCTTCTGGATTCCTCCCCCCCCAGTGTCTTCAGGCAGTGACACTAGGCCCTACTCTCCTCGGAACAGAGTTGCAAGCTGGCCCTTAAGTAAGAGTGGGTGTGGGAAGGGAAAGGAACTGAAGGGTAGATTTGGGGATGGGGGCTTCCTGGGTCTGTGGGCTTTGCTTATGAGCAGCAGCAGCAAAGATCATAAAGTTTCCTTCAAGGTGTGTGTGTATGTTTGGTCAGTGGGCCAAGGAGGCGGCCAAGACAGGAGCGAGACCAGAATTCTCCTCTAGTGGAGTTTGCAACTCCCAAGTCTGCTGTTTTCAAAACAGGGGAATGGCAAAATCTCGGAGTGTTATGAGGAAATTGTGGAAATGGTTTTGGTTTTTTTGGGGGGGGGGATAGGTCCCTGGAGATAAGCAGCACTAGGGGTCGCAGTGTGCATGATGGGGTCCTTTAATTTTTCTTTGCCGGAGGATGTTTTCCTGCTGTCACTCTGCAGCAGCCTCCCCTGGCCTCAGACCTTTTCCTTCTGTCTTGCTCCAGCTTCTTTCGGTAAACCAGAATAGCTTGTGTTTGGCTGAGAGCTCTTTCCCCTGGAAAACCAGTTGCAAGTTTTTCCAGTTTCCAGGCTGCTCAGCGAGGCTAGAGCTGGACAGAGTAGTGGAGGAGTGGCCTTTGCAAGCCTTCCCAGGTTTTATGCATTTCTTAAGTTTCAAACAAATATTCAGACTTGGGATAGGACAATAGTTCCTGGGGAAAATGTGGAGAGTATTTTCATATTCTGTGATTCTTCTTAGTATCCTTGAGTCTAAACATGCTCTGTAGCTCTATCAAACCTTGTCCAGGGGGCAAAATTTGCATTGGACACAATGTCTTCAACTTGGAAGAGCCGGCGACTTGTACCCTTATGAGTTTATTTACTGTGTTCCTTCCCTAGTGGAGAGCACATTTGTCTTGGGATCATTAGACACACTGGCTAATTCTAATCTAGACCCTAGCCTAGAGGCTTCTGGTTGACTCAGAGCAGGGTAAAGAGGTGGGGATATGTTGAGCCCATGAAAGAGAATTCTCACCTGCACTAGGCTTAAATGAAGCCTTCTACAACCTGGTGCCCTCCAGAGGTTTTGGACTGCTGACCTCAACCCCCAGCCAGCATAGTCAATGGTCAGGGAGAAGGGGAGAGGTAGTCCATCTGCAACAATTGGGGGCACCAGGTCAGGGACAGTTGCTTCAGTGTGTCTTGGAACTGTATACTGAAATTAAAACATGTCCAGTTCTTTACAGACTCTTGCCTCAAAGAGGCCCTGCATACCAGACACATAACACTGTTAGTGTAGACACCTCTACATAACTTGAATTTCCAGTTTAGTGTCTCCCTTTGGTTTCTTGCAAGTCCTCAGAACAGTCCTTAATAAAACCGACAGTCAGGGAGAAGGATTTGTTAAAATCTCAGCTAAAAGTTTGACAGACAACCTTGTGGCACATTAAAGACTAAACACATTTATGACAGCATACATTTTTGTATGACCAAACTCTGGTCTATATGAAAGTTTGTGCCATAATAAATTGGTTAGTCTTTAAGGTGCCTCAAGACTTTACATTTTGCTTCAACAGATTAACAAGGATATTGTATCCAGACTTGGGGAAGGGTATGGGGGGGTGTTATTTGACAGCAAATCATAAAAAGCTTTTGGCCTCTGTTGTGTGTTGACAATGTCAGTATTCACTGTGGAAAGTTAGATAAGGGATGAGATGCAGCTTCTCTAGAAGATTTGATGAATAGAGGCTGCAATCAAGAGCTGCTCAAGGGGCACCATCTGTCCTCCAAGGTTTAAGTTTCCCCATCTGGGTAGTTATACTGAACATGGGATGACTAAAGCAGTGCTGGAAAGCAGCAACCTCTCCATGACAGACTGGCCACATGCAGTGTAAAGCACAGTATTGTGCTTCATCTGCACTGAGCCCAGTAGGGAGTACAAACAGGTCAGTAAGAATCATTTAAGCAGGCTGAGAAAAGCAAATAATAGGACAACAACCAATTTATTAATCTCCTTATTTCTTTGATATAAACAAGCCATTTCTATCTTTTCTGCATATGTTTGAGTTTATTTGGAGGAGTATGCTGGTAAAATGTTTACGTTAATACTGCCAAAGGAGATGTCTGATACTTTGGTGTCTCTCCTTTTCTGGAAGCATCAATGAAGGAGCTGAAGAAGTCTCCCCACAATGGATAATCTCTTGTTGCTGGGAAGTTTTGAATGCGCAGGGATCTGTGTTTGAGTTTAGTGTCTCACTTGGAACAGTGCAGAATCATAAAGCACTCTAAAGATTTAAAATGTAACTATGACTTGCACAACAGTGCTATCACACTTTAGGTATGTGCCCTGTGTTTTCGAAGGATTGTCAGAGAACACCTTCCTGCCCAGGAATCCCATGAACATTTTCCATTTCACCCATCAAATATAATAATAATAATAATACATTTTTATTTATACCCCGCCCTCCTCAGTCAAAACCGGGCTCAGGGCGGCTAACACCAATAAAATTACAGTAAGACATAAAAGAAAAGAAAACAATTAATTAAAATACAGATTAAAATACAATATTAAAATTTAAAATGCAGCCTCATTTTAAGTAGTCCATAAATCCAAACCATGAGGGAGGAAAACACAGGGGTTAGACTAAATCCAACCCAAAGGCCAGGTGGAACAGCTCTGTCTTGCAGGCCCTGCGGAAAGATGACAAATCCCGCAGGGCCCTGGTCTCCTGTGAGAGAGCATTCCACCAAGTTGGGGCCAATACTGAAAAGGCCCTGGCCCTAGTTGAGGCCAATCTAGCCACCTTAAGGCTCGGGATCTCCAGAATATTGTTGTTTGTGGACTGTAAGGTCCTCCGTGGGGCATACCAGGAGAGGCGGTCCTGTAGGTACGAGGGTCCCAAGCCGCATAGGGCTTTAAAGGTCAAAACCAGCACCTTAAACCTGATCCTGTACTCCACCGGGAGCCAGTGCAGCTGGTGAAGCACTGGATGAATGTGATCCTGTGGCCGGTACCCCGTAAGGAGCCTCGCCGCGGCATTCTGCACCCGCTGGAATTTCTGGGTCAGCTTCAAGGGCAGCCCCCCATAGAGCAAGTTACAATAATCAAGCCTGGAGGTGACCGTCGCATGGATCACTGTGGCCAGATCAGGGTGAGAGAGGTAAGGGACCAACTGTTTGATACGGCGGAGATGGAAAAATGCCACCTTAGCTGTGGCTGCAACCTGCGCCTCCATGGAAAGCGAGGCATCGAAGGTTACACCCAAGCTCTTGACAGAAGGCGCTGGCACTAATTGAGCCCCTGCAAGAGATGGGAGTTGACCCCCCCACCCCCAAGTCGTCCTGACCCAGCCAGAGGACCTCTGTCTTCAAAGGATTTAGCTTCAGTCGGCTCCCATGTAGCCATCCAGCCACAGCTTCCAAGCACTTGGTCAGTGTGTCCGGGGCCGAGGCAGGGTGGCTGTCCATCAACAGATAGATCTGGGTGTCATCAGCATATTGAAGACAACCCAGCCCAAAACTCCAGACAGTCTGGGCAAGGGGGCGCATAAAGATACGAAAAAGCATCGGGGAAAGGATTGCGCCTTGCGGGGCTCAACACACCAAGGAGTGTATACCCAAGTTGAGCATATACTATACATGTGATGAAATACTCCTGTCTGTATTACTATGTTTTTGTGTCACCTTATGCAGTGGTTCATCCCCCCCACAACTATTCAGATCCAAGCATTTGAAGAGCTCCTGTCAATTACAGACTATGCCCATCATCTTTGTCTTATTGTCTGTGGTCAGTTCCAGATTGCTTATGGGTCTCCTGTGGTAGAAAGAGATCTAGTAGGCATTGCTGCTTCTCCATGTTGTTCTATCCAGTTGTCATGTAAAGTGGAGGGTTCTCTAGCTATTGAGTAGCACCATAGATTTTCCAGTAGGAATTTATTTGGGCAACAAGAGCTTCCTTTCTTTTCTTTTTTACAAGATTGTAATAGCACCCGGATTTCAAACTATTGTTTTGAGCAGGTTATGTTGTAGTATGATTGGGGCCTGCGGGCTAAACATCACAGCCTGGATCTGCACACATGAAAACCTGCCGATTCCAGTATCTCCTTCAACAAAGCTCAGTGTTGCAAAACAAAACCATTAGTGATTAGGTGAGGGATTATCAGTTCCCCAAAGCTGCATCTTCTTAGCTCCGTCACACCATCTCTTGAACATGCTCAGTACTGATTCAGATCTATTCTGTAGCTTTTGGAAACTGATCTAATGGAAATGTGGCTTTTCATTGTGCTTCTTTATTTTGGTTTAGAATTCCACAGCAGAGAGTCCTAGCCCAGACTCTGCAGGTCCTTGGCACTAGATTTAAGGCATGCCATCCACTCTCCAAAGCACTGTGCTACTGCCAACCCACGGGGGCTCATGGTTGCAGAGCACTTTGCTGATCAAGCTGACAAGTATAATTTAAAAAGCCCACAACTCACACTTTTATTTCCTCTACTTCTTTGTCAAGGCCTTTCCAGTTGTATAGAGGTATATATGCTCCATTTTGCTTTTTGAAATCTCCCTTTCCATGAGCGTATTTGGGCCAGCTCATGTAAGGGTTAATTCGTTTGGAATGTAGAATAGCTTTGGAGGTTATAAAGAAATGGCAATAATGTACATACAATTGACTAGCATTGGTAATGCAAATACTGTACTGTAATGGATGTGCTTGCCAGTCTCTAAAAGGAAAGCTGCTCAGCTTATTCCATGGGTAAGAGGCATGAGCCCCAAATGGTAGACCACCTCATCTCATGTGTCTTACCGTGGGTGGAATGGGGAGAGAGATGTATGATCCCTCTTCAGGCTTTATACTGGAAGCATGAACCACTGGCACATCTGCTTTGCTGTAGTAAAGGTAAAGGGACTCCTGACCATTAGGTCCAGTCATGACCGACTCAGGGGTTGCGGCGCTCATCTCGCGTTATTAGCCGAGGAAGCCAGTGTACAGCTTCCAGGTCATGTGGCCAGCATGACAAAGCCGCTTCTGGCGAACCAGAGCAGCACACGGAAACGCTGTTTACCTTCCCGCTGTAGCGGTATCTATTTATCTACTTGCACTTTGACGTGCTTTCAAACTGCTAGGTTTGCAGGAGCTGGGACCGAGCAACAGGAGCTCACCCCGTCGCAGGGATTCAAACTGCTGACCTTCTGATCGGCAAGCCCTAGGCTCAGTGGTTTAAGCCACAGCGCCACCCGCATCCCGTTTTGCTGTAGTACGTCACCTAATATGCCTGGTTTTTTTTCTCTCTCTGTGGCTTTTAAAATGATAAATAGGACCACCCTTTCTGCACCAAGAATTTAGAGTTCCAGAATGGAGTACTTTGGGATTCTGCCTTGGCCTTAAATGTTGGTTGAAGTGTGCAGGCTGTAATCCTGTAAACACTTACTTGGCTGATAGACCTACTGAGCCTAGTAGGGCTAGTGAAATAGATAACCGTCTCTTCAATTGACCAAATTTCTGCCTTTTTCTCCTCGCTTAACACTGTTGCATTATAGGCTTTGAGGCATCAGTCTTGATATAAATGTGGATGCATAACCTCTGAAATCGTGTAGACTTCAAAATGGGCAGCACTGGTAGGACAAAATCTGGAGTAATGCACATTACTTTAGGGAATATTTTCCTCCAGCTTTTGATCCTTAAAACAGCAGCATGTGAGACCACAATCCTTCTACCTGTTCTTTCTTTGTCTCTTTTTTATTTGCTGTGTTTCTGTCTTGTTGTCTCCTAAAGCGGAATACATCAGTGAAAGAAAGACAGAGGGCCTTCCATCAAACTTACAAACTAAAAAGACAAGACACACAAGGGAAGAGGGATAAAATGGTGAGCTGTAGGTAGGCAGTTTTAACTTGTGTGTGCTTCCTTCACCTCTCCAGTCTCAGGGTTGGAGCACATACTAGTGTTTTGGAACTCTTGGTGGAATGTTGCCTTATACACTGCGGTGTGTTGTATCTTCTGAGTGTACAGGAAACTTAATGGGAGCCAAGAAGCACCTATTTATAGTGCCAGAAGCAATGCTGGGATAACAGATTTCAGTGTATCAAAGACACGGCAGGCCAAAGTTGCAGGCCCAGTTGATCTTCTGCAGAATGATAGTTGAAGGATCTTTGCAGCAAATTAGTGGTTGTGGAAACTTTGACTTTGATCCTTTTGCATTTGATACTGCATTCTACTTTCCATCCATTACTTTTGATATTTGTTAAAGAAAACTCTCCCCCCTCCCCTAAAGCTTGATAAAATTATCCCAGCCACCTTGTTGGCATGTCTCCTTTCTTATATTGTATTATTATTATTATTATTATTATTATTATTATTATTATTATTATTAAGATACCGAGATGTTAATAAGTTACGAGAGTCCCTTTCATGAATTGCAGGGTTGGGGAGCCTGTGGTCCTTCAGGTGTTCTTAGACTCCCCTTGGTGGCAGCCAGCATGGCCACTAGCCAGGAGTGATGAGAATTCTAGCTCAACAATATCTGGAGGCCTGCAGATTCCCCCTCCCCAATGCATTGCAGTCCACACAAGTCTATATTTCTCCTAACATTTATCTGCACCAGTCCTGCTTACCATTCTACCCCTGCTGCAATCATGAGACCACTTTTAAGTATATTTATTATTTTAGTTATTATTTGCATTTGCTGATCACCTTAGACTATGTTCTTTAGGTGCCATGAAGCAGATAGATTTTAAAACAAAATTTAAAGCACAGCATAGACAAATGCAAGCAAATTCAGTATAAAGTCCAATACCAAACACAACCTTTCTCACCTTCACTGGCTCCTCATTTGCTTCCAGGCCCAATTCAAAGTGTTTGTTTTGACCTGCAAAGCCTTACACTGACTGGAACTTTGGAACCTGGCAGAAGACATACTTCTGTATTTATTTATCAATCCATGCCATATGACGATCTAAACTGCTTTGCCCGAGTGCCCAGTCAGTCTGACATACAAAGAGTAGTTGCTAGAGAAGAGGACCTTCTCAACAGAGTCCCTTCGGTTGTGAAATGCCCTCTCAACCTGATACCTACGTTAATGTCTTTACAATACCCTAAGAAGGATCGGCCAATGGCCCATCCAGTCCACATCCTGTTCTCCCAGTGGCCAATCAGATGTTTTGGGAAACCAGCAAGCAGGACCCAAGCACAGGAGCACTCTCCCCTCTGTATTACTGCCACCAACTGTGGAGGCAGAGCTTGTCCATCATAGCTTGTAACCACTGATCCACCAGACAGACTTAGTTGTTCTCCAAGGCCTTTTAACATCTTCTCGCCTTCCTTTACATCTAGATGGGGTTGTAGCCGGGATGCCAACTTAGCTGGTGAAAGGCACTCTGCACCACAGATACCACCTGCACCTCTAACAACAATGATGGATCTAAGAGTGCCCTCAGGCTATAAACATGCTTCTTCAGAGGGTGTGCAACCTCATCCAGAATTCCATGCTGGAAAGTAAACTTCATAACCCCTTTGCAACATGGTGTTTCCAACAGAGTACAGCACCAGGGAAGAGACTTCTGGCACCTTAAAAGATGTGCAACGTTTATTATAGCACAATCTGAGCCTTCTGGCACCTTAAAAGATGTGCAACTTTTATTATAGCACAATCTTTTGTGGACTGGGGTCCACTTTATCAGATACACCAGTGCTTCCCAAACTTGGGTCTCCAGCTGTTTTTGGACTACAATGCCCACCATCCCCAGCTACCAGAACTAGTAGTAAGGGATGATGGAAATTGTAGCTCAAAAACAGCTGGAGACCCAAGTTTGGGAAGCACTGAGATACATGAAGTGCTATTCTATGTTTGTAGGTCAGTATAAACCTGGTGGTACAGAGAGGAAGAAGAAAGCAGCAAAGTCAGGGTGAAATGAAATGCAAAAATGTAACAGCTGGGCTAAAGCTTAAACGTACAGTATACAAAGTAATCACAGGGACCATTCACAAAACTGTGTTAAAGATAACAAAAGGTCTATGAAAGCTTATACCATAGTAAAATTTGTTAGTCTGTAAGGTCATACACAACTCTTCGTTTTTGTTGCAACAGACTAGCATAGTTATCCCTCTGTAGATGGCTAGAATACTCTATACGCACAACAACTAAACAGAGGTTTTTGGATGTTAGGAAGAGCATACTTAGCTGCCTTATACCGAGTCAGACCATTGGTCTATCTTGCTCAGTATTATCTGCTCTGACTAGCAGTAGCTGTCCAGGATTTCAGACAGGGATGCCAGGAATTGAATTTAGTTTTGGGTTTGGTGTTGCAGATATAGTGAAAAAAAATATGCCTGCACTCTGTAAGGGGTGTCATAACAACATAAGCAAAGCCTGCTGGATCAGGCCAATGACCCATTTTCTAGCATCCTGTACTCATAGTGGTTAACCAGATGTTTGTGGGAAACCCTAAGCAGGACCTGAGCACAAGAGCGCTCTCCCCTCCTGTGGTCTCCAGTGGCTGGTATTCAGAAGCATTGCTGCCATCCATCCCAGTGTCAGGCCCCTTTGTAGTGCATGCTAACCACACTAGGACATCATCCTGCTGAAATGGCATTAGGAGTAACTAATATGAACATGTACCATCATGAGGGATGTCACTGATTTGAATCCCCCCCTTTCCTCTGCAGCCTCTCTAGTTGCAGCTGGGTATTGAGGTTTCCTAATTCTAGCCATGAAATGTGTGCTGAGATATGAAGATTCTGAATACTGCTTGTCAAATGTGATCAGGCTAGGGCTCTGACAGACATCCAGGAGAAAGGAGCAGCTACTGCAAAGACTGCTGTACATGCTTCGTGAAGTTCAAAGTCACACATAAATGAATTGGATCAGGGTGACCTTATTGCCAATGGGACAATAGAAGAGAAGTGGCTAACCCCTCGCCCAGGGACCTAACCTGGTCTGCCAAGGAAATTTGTCTGTCTATCTTCTCAGCTGATCTGCACTGGAGCAGCTGAGGAGGTGGAGGTATAGGTGTGCTTCTCCTAGGACTGTGTACAGAAAGCAAGAGAGCACACTTGCGAAAGGGTGGAGTGGTCCACTTTTACACGCACCCATCACTGGCCCCTCAGGTCAAAAAATGTTTTCCACTCCAGACTAGAAGATATTTAGGGTCCAAGTAATTTAAAGCTTTAAAGTTCATGAGCAACCCATTTCCTTTTCCCAAAAGGCTATTCAAAACTCTGGAGCTGGCAGATATTGCACCCACAAACTGCCCCCTTGTAGGAGCCAGAATGCTGCTGTGTTGGGTGACTTTCTTTGTCTCATTGGCACTAGTCTGCCTAATTCAGTTATTCTAGGAAAAGCTATATGTTTGGTCTCTAATCAAGGGCTAAGTGCTCAGCTGCTCAGAGTACTTGGGAGTTGCTCTAACTCTTTGTGATTTATGGCCTGTGACATTCCAGCTGTGTGCCGGAGCCTTGGTACAGAAAGCAGAGTTCAGGTCATGCATTTGGCATTTTTAACATTGGATAGCAACTTTGCTTCCTCAGTTACACAATCCTTTTTAAGCACTTGTCTTGCATCTTCATGTAACAATCTTAAGCCAGTTAGCTTTCTCTGGTGCAGTATATTCCAAGTGCTACTGCTCGTCTTTGCCCTATGGCCAAGCTGCAGTAGGAATCTCTTCAGAATCCCAAAACTTATCAGAGTCTGTAGGCTACACTAACCTTCTTCCTGGCTGATGCCGAACAACCCTCACAGCAAACAGTCCAGCAGGTGAAGCTCTTAGCCATTGTGTGGGTTTTTCCTCTACTCTCTACTGTCCTTCCCCAGATGAATTCACCCAGCATCACACCTCCCTCCCTTTCAGTTAAACCATTATTAAAGGTAAAAGGTAAAGGACCCCGGACAGTTAAGTCCAGTCGCGGATGACTCTGGGGTTGCGGCGCTCATCTCGCTTTATTGGCTGAGGGAGCCGATATGTGTCCGCAGACAGTTTTTCCGGGTCATGTGGCCAGCCTCTTGACTAAGCTGCTTCTGGTGAAACCAGAGCAGAGCATGGAAATGCCATTTACCTTCCCGCCGGAGTGATACCTATTTATCAACTTGCACTTTGATGTGCTTTCAAACTGCTAGGTTGGCAGGAGCTGGGACTGAGCAACAGGAGCTCACCCCGTTATGGGGATTCGAACCGCTGACCTTCCGATTGGCAAGCCCTAGGCTCAGTGGTTTAGACCACAGCACCACCTGTGTATTATTATTATTATTTATTAGTTTTATTAGTTTATTATTACTACACATTTATTAGAACACCTGATAACATAATACTGTTCTCTATTAGATGACCCTTTCTCTGGGATCCAATTCTAGGTTGTCTTCTGGAACATCCCTACTCCCAACATAAAAAGGTAAAGGGACCCCTGACCATTAGGTCCAGTCATGACCGACTCTGGGGTTGCGCGCTCATCTCGCATTATTGGCCGAGGGAGCCGGCGTATAGCTTCCAGGTCATGTGGCCAGCATGACAAAGTCACTTCTGGCAAACCAGAGCAGCACATGGAAATGCCGTTTACCTTCCCACTGTAGCGGTTCCTATTTATCTACTTGCATTTTGACGTGCTTTCGAACTGGTAGGTTGGCAGGAGCTGGGACCGAGCAACGGGAGCTCACCCCGTCACAGGGATTCGAACCGCCGACCTTCTGATCAGCAAGCCCTAGGCTCAGTGGTTTAACCCACAGCGCCACCTGGGTCCCTACTCCCAACATAGTCTGTTCTTAAAGAAACTGCTATGCTACTTTGTGCTCCAGGGAAGCAAAGTGCAAATTCACACAATCCTATTTGCCTTGTGATAATTGTTGCAGATGAGTGACAGTAGTAAACATCCAGCCAGGATGATTAGGTATTGCAGATACACCAATCTAAAAAGGCAAGCATATAACTTCATAACTTGCAACAATGGATTGTGTGAACCATCAGTAGCTGCATAGCTGCCAAGTTATCCCTTTTTTTAAGGGATTTTCCATTATGCTGAATAGGCTTCCTCGTGAGAAAAGGGAAAACTTGGCAGCTATGAGTAGCTGGCACTTGATCCTTGAAGTCTGTAAATTTGGGTTGCACTTAAAACCAATTCAAACATTGAGAAAAGGCATGTAGCACAATGGACTTCCCGGACTATGCCACTTCAGAATCCCAGAATGTCCCTGCATCTTTGACTGCTTCCCAACTTCAAAAACCTTGTCCATCTGGAAATATAGGATATAATAGGGAATGATATTAGAATAATTTTCTTATTGATGTGCTAGGTTTCTCAATATGGGCAGTTTTAAGGAAGAAGAATTTAAACTTGCAACCCCTCACCAGAGTTCTGATGTGATATAGTCCGAGGACTATGCTATGTGCTATTTCTCAGAGTATTTGAATTGGCTCCAAGTCTCTTACTGAACTGGTGGCCTTTGGTTTACACCAGGGGTCCCCAGACTTACCGCGCAGTGGGCCGGTGCCCGCCGCGCCAACCGCGCAGCGGGCCGGAGGGTAGGGGAGTGCGCGCGCAGCGGGCCGGAGGGCGGGGGAGTGCGCGCCCGTGCGTATGCGCACACGCACACGGGCGGGAAAAAATCGCCGAAAATCGCTTGTGCGCATGTGTATGGGCCTCCCCCGACCCGGAAGTGCATCGGAAATGACCTCTTCTGGGTCGGGAGAGGCCCATACGCATGCGCACAAAGGATTTTCGGCGATTTTTTGCCGATTTTTAAGATCGTCGCCGCGCCGCGCGCTGTAAGAGCGGGCGACGGGGGTCGTCGCGGGCCGGATTGGGAGGCCGATTGGGCCGCATCCGGCCCGGGGGCCGTAGTTTGGGGACCCCTGGTTTACATAGATGTAAATGTGATCCACTGGGGTTTGAGCTTTTAAAGGCCATTGAATGTATTGCTTTTATAAACTGGTCCTGTGCCCACAGAATCCACTGCATGGAATGTGTGGTTCTGTAGGACCACTAGAAACAGTGATTTGGAGATCACAGTGTGACCTTGCTGGAGCCCAGATCTTTTGCTCCTAAAAATTAGCATTCAAGGCACAGGAAGGAAAAATACCACTCCTAGAAACTCCCTTCTGGGTTTTTGCTCCGAGTG
Organism: Zootoca vivipara; assembly: GCF_965207765.1. NCBI lineage: Eukaryota > Metazoa > Chordata > Lepidosauria > Squamata > Lacertidae > Zootoca > Zootoca vivipara. Next base: position 55,132,221 of record NC_142588.1, on the reverse strand, counting down.
TAGAGCAGGCATAGGCAACCTTGGCTCTCCAGATGTTTTGGGACTTCAACTCCCATGATCCCTAGCTAACAGGGCCAGTGGTCAGGGATCATGGGAGTTGTAGTTCCAAAACATCTGGAGAGCCAAGGTTGCCTATGCCTGGTCTAGAGCCTTGTGTTGACCACCTGGCCTGCTGTGAGTTTGCTCAGATAAGGGTCATGCCTGCCAGCTGGATTCAGTTCCTCACCTCTTTTGTGGAACGTATAAAGTAATGTCCTTGTTTCTGGGATAGTGAGGCATCTTGACTCAACCCATCTGGAAAACCACATAATAAACGGAGCCAGTGACTTTCAACTTTGATGTGCCTACCAGCTAGTATGCTTTCAAGGTGGCTTTCGTCAGAGCACACGGCTGTCAGTCCTAACATATAACACCTCCGCAAACCCAGACCAGATTTAGACAAGGCAGTAGGCAAGTGAAAAACATTTATACATGCAAGGTTTCCCATAGTCTGGTGTCCGATTTAAAGCGGCCTTAACTTGTATGCTGCTCCCTACAGATCTAGTGCTTGCATGCCATGGTATGGCCTCCATCCAAGCTGTAGAGTGCAAAAGGTGCATGGAATGAGGTCAGCACATGGGTTAAGAACCTTTTGGTATGATGCTGGACCATGTGATGCCGTTTTCTTTCCTAAGTGCTTTTTGCGCATCTTTGAACCAAGCCTTAGTCTTGAAATTTAAAACACCTAATTTGCAAAGACCTGAAATATGTATGACTCAAAATAAAAGGGCAGAATGGGCTGTAGCACTTCAGTCTGAAGGACAAGGGATGCCATTTACAAATCCCCCTCCGATGCAAAGAACTTCTGCATGTAAAGAGCTTGCACATGAGAGAGAGAGATTCTAGCTCGAATAATCTGTGTACATTTGCTAGGTTTTTTGCTTGATCACCAATACCAACAGGGAACTTTTTTTTTTAAAGTGATCCCTGCAGTCTGAAGTGGTCCATTCTACCACATCATTTTACTTTTGTTCTGTTCCATGTATAGTCCACATGAAATTGCCAGCACAGAAATAAAAACAGGTCTTGGTCCATTTCTAATGCAACTGTAAGAAAAGAACTGGGGGAAAAACCCAAGGTCTTTGAGAGAGCTTTTGGCAGTTAGCATACTATTAGTTATCTCCATGCAAATTTCTCCAGCTCAGAGGCCTTTTTTTTATGCACCATACCAACACTTGTAACCAGAATGCAATTCAGCAAATTAAGGAAATTAGACAAATTTGTTTGGTTTGGACTGTGATAGGCTGTTAAAGTTGATGATGAGGAAAAGCAAATGATGACTGATTTTTACTTTGGTGGCGTGGTTTCCACTCCAAAACGTAGTGTGTTCTGGGCTTATCTTGTGGATGGAGGCATCACCATCGAATATCCCTATACCAGTGCCATTGCTCTTTCCAGGCTACTGATACTACTAAGTAAATGTTCCACACATTAAAGGAGCAGTGTAGACCCCTACTGTGAAGAAATAGACATTTGGAAACTGTAATGTATTAACTGATATTTGATGTGCGCTGCATATTGAATCCCTGCAATGGGGTGAGCTCCCGTTGCTCGGTCCCAGCTCCTGCCAACCTAGCAGTTTGAAAGCACATCAAAGTGCAAGTAGATAAATAGGTACCGTTCCGGCAGGTGAACGGCGTTTCCGTGCGCTGCTCTGATTCGCCAGAAGCGGCTTAGTCATCCTGACCACATGACCCAGAAGCTGCACGCTGGCTTCCTCGGCTAATAATGCGAGATGAGCGCCACAACCACAGAGTTGTCCGCGACTAGACCTAATGGTCAGGGGACCCTTTACCTTTACCTTTACAGTATATATCAATTGACTATGCAGTGAATGAGTAGGCCATGAAATTATCCATCAGGTTGTTTTAGTTTTGTCCCAGCCAGCATGAAAATACCTACCTGATTGCCTTGGAGATCTTGCTGCAGATTTGATAGAAGAACAGTGCTTCTTCATACAATGCATAATTACCTTATGCAATTCACTAATGCAAGTTATGGTGATGGCAATGATGGTCACTAGCTCAGAAGGTTTTTAAGAGGAAGGCTATCAGCAGCTTTTAGCCATGATCTAGCCAGTATACCTCCTGAATACCAGTTGCTGGGGTCTAACAGTGGATGGTCATCATCATCTTGAGCTTCCAGAGATGACAGGCAGTTGTCTGGGTACTATTGGAAAAAAGATGTTGAAACAGAAGGACTTGGTTCTGATCTAGCAAGGCAATGGAGACCAATGCTTCTGCCCCCTTTTTGAGTTAGGGGGCAAAATAAAAAGTCCCTCCAGCTTTCAGGACACCTGGGGCGTAGGCCTCCTCCAAAGTGGGCTTTACCAATCCAGTATGCATGGGGTGCCAAGTGAGAAGGCATGGAGGGGGTGCTTTAGTTTAATGAAGGTTGTGAAGTGTCATGAAGGTCGCCTAAAAAGGGGCTGCTCCCAAGGTATGGGAATTGTTTCTTCCCCTCCTCTTTTTTATGCAGCTTGTTGGAGTTTAATTTAAATATTGAGAGCAGACTTTGCCTTGGAGGAGCTTGCAGTGAGTTTGCAAGGCAAGCTAAAGTGCCATGCAAATCTCCGAAATGGATGGTTTTGGTGTAATTAAGCTGCCTAGTGTAAGGAGTGTTAGATGTCCCTTTGGGTACCCTGATCTTGTGATCTCTGACTAGCTTTTTCCTGCTGCTGACAGAAATCCTTTCCCCATGTGGAGCTTTCAGCATATGGCAGACAGGCTCTGGGTTGATCCCACTTTAAATACTCCCTTTTCAGACTTCCTTCTGCACAGTTCTGGAGGCAGCTGCACAGAGATGCTGCTGCATGTGGAGTGAGCCTTGAGCTCATGTGCCTTCCCTCCTCCCTTCTCTGGTTTAGCCATGGAGAGGAGATTGGAAACTTTTTCTTCCATTTTAGACTTAACCACAGTTTGTCGTGGTGTCTCAGCCCAGTAAGGTGTAGTTAATTTTCAGACTGTGGCTAATTCTGTGGTTTCCAAATGAGGTTTTTGCATCAAGTCTTGTATTTGTTGAAATACAGTAGTGGGATGGTGTGGAGTATAAAATTTCTAAATACATCAACCTCTTTAACTATAGTTTGTTTAAACAAGCCAGCTTCAAACTCTTGTTTACATTGTTTCAAGACACCATAGTTTAGATTAACTGCATGTTAGGGTTCAGGTGTAACACTAAATTGTGGTCAATTTAAAATGGGAGTGGAAGCTTCCAGTCTCCTCCATGCAGGTGTGCTGGAGGCTTAGCATTACAGGTGAGTGCAGGCACATTGTTCTTGCATAGCTTGCAGATGATTTGTTGGCTTACCTGGAAGGGGCACAAGCATTTTGGGCAGTTTTCTTTGACTGCCAGGAAGCACTAATGTTTCAGGGTTGTTGGTCCACATGCTAGAGATAAAAAGAGCTCAGGCGTGTGGAGTGTGCAGGTCTAGGCACTAAGAACCTTTGGTCAAGCTGGACCAAGCCGGATGTGCAGCCAGCCAGCCAGGGAAACTCCATTACTCACCAGCAGCAGATGGTGCCTGTCAAGGGATGCAGAGAGGGGAGGAGCAGGGTGGTTGCCTCGGTGATTTTTCCATCACCACAGCAACAGAAAGGTCACCCAGAGGGTCCTTCATGCTCTCCCTTCCTGTGTATGAAGGTCTGAGATTTGTTGGAACATAAGTCATGGGACGCAGGTGGCGCTGTGGGTTAAACCACAGAGCCTAGGGCAGGCTGATCAGAAGGTTGGTGGTTCGAATCCCTGCGACGGGGTGAGCTCCCATTGCTCAGTCCCAGCTCCTGCCAACCTAGCAGTTTGAAAGCACATCAAAGTGCAAGTAGATAAATAGGTACCACTACAGCAGGAAGGTAAACGGTGTTTCCGTGTGCTGCTCTGGTTTGCCAGAAGCGGCTTTGTCATGCTGGCCACATGACCTGGAAGCTGTATGCTCGCTCCCTCGGCCAATAACGCGAGATGTGCGCTGCAACCCCAGAGTCGGTCACGACTGGACCTAATGGTCAGGGGTACCTTTACCTTTACCTTTAAGTCAGGGGGTATGATTGGAGGGATGGTATATTCTGGGAAGGGGGCAGGGAAAAGTGGGCAGGGGAGGTTAGAGAGATGTCTTCCACGATGAATTGTCTTGAGGACCCCTCTCCTGAGATCTTGGAACAGCAGGTAGTACCTGTTCCAAATGCTTTAGACTGAGTTCAAAGTACGCAAGTGAAATGTTATCCAGAATTTGGGTTGCTTCATCTTCCAGAGTGAGAATAGTCCGTTCCTCGCTCACATGCATAGGTCACTTCATTTAGGTATTTGAAAATCAAAAGTTTCCCCCACTGCCTCTCATTGAGCCAAAAACTCCTCTATCAGAGCACACATGTTTTCCCCATGTATCTACTTATGATTAGGGACAAGAGGAGCTGCATGTCTGTGTTCCATGTAGCAGCCTCCTGCAATAAGCATCCTGCGGAGGGAAGCAGAGAGGAGAAACTGGAACAGTTTGTCACCAGGGCATCCTATGTGGCAAGTTGCTCCTTGTCTGAAGAAGAGCCATCTGCTGTGAAGGAACCAACTGGAGCCAACTGGAGTCAAATGATTCCTGGTGGTGGGTGGCAGTGCTAACGCAACAATGTCTAACACAGACAGCTCCCCAGTTGCTCCCTTAAGGCAACAGCTCAGAGGGGGGAAGCTTGGAAACTTACAACCAGGGTTATTTAACTAAAACTTCCGACATGAAATGCCAGGGAACTGGTTCACTGTGTCCCAGATTGCATGTGCATCCCCACATCTTGGCTCCCTTGCCTTTGATTTAATATTTCCAGGGTGTTTTGCTACTTGACTGAACAAAAGGCCCGTAAATGCCCCCTACCATCCCCCCCCATGTGAATGATGTTGTTAGCTAAGCATTTCCAGCTTGAACTAAGCTGTTAGGACCAAAGGCTGTCTCTGGTTGGGTGGGGAAGGTGATGTGCTGCAGCACATACTGTCCAGACACAGCGGCGGCACCTGCCAGGAGTGGAACTGGTCTTTCTTGCTCAGCGGGAGTGGCTGCTGCACTGGTGCAGTGCTTCTCCTGGGGAAACAGAGGCAAGATCCGGCTCTGTTCTTTTGGTCCAAAGAAGGGGGCTGAAGCGGGGAGGGAGAGGGAAAACTGTACTGATAACGCCAAAAGGGATGGGGCAGAGGGGAGGGGACAGAAACCAGTATGTGTGTCAATAGGATGCAATGATGTGGCAGAGATTGATGGAGCAGCAAATAGAGCCCTCTAGTGACACACTTGCTTGTTAGCACAAGAGGCTCTTGCCGGAAGAACACATGTATTTTCAGCCCTTTCCACTCCCACTGAAACTCTGGTATCTCCCCACACATTAGCTAATTGACATTACTTTTTAGTGCTTTCAATGACTCTGGATTGTCAGTGACAGCCTCCTCAAGAAGAGAGATGTAAAATTACAGGTTTTTTTTGGGGGGGGGGTGAAATTTTTGAGGAACTTGAAAAATAGGCAATACTTATTTTATAGTGCCCTTTACAGATGCAAAGTCACTTTGTTACTTTAGAAACATAAAATGTATCATGCATAACTTGGTTTGCCATTAAATTTCCATGTTCTGTATACTGTATTAAAATACAATTTATTCAGTTAATAATTACAAATTGAATATACCGGTACTGTTTGCTTTTCTATTTTTGTTTTATTTTGTTACATTTGGAGTTACAGGCTGCTGAGCTGTAAGAAACCTAACATCAACTTTGGTTTTTGCACTTTATGAGAAGATGGCAAAAAACTCCAATAAAAACAGGAGAAACCATCAACACTACAGTTTTTTTTAAAAAAAGAAAATTATAATGTATTTTGAAAATTATTGTGGGTTGTATGCAACCAAGACCTACATTTTGTTTCTAAGCAGGGATAGAAATCCTGTGGCATTTTGGGTGCTGGCTGGATTCTAGCTCCCATCAACCATTACCAGCATGGCCAGTGGTCAGAGTTACACATGGGAGTTGTAGTACAACAACATCTGGAGGGTCACAGGTTCCCCATCCCTGATTTAAAGCTGTTGTATGCTGAGACATTTTCCTCTTCATTTCCCTGCTCCTTCGACTTCCCTCAATGGGTTCTCCCATGTACAACTCTCTGACCCTTTAAGTCTGTGGTGTAATTTTTCCTACCCACTGCAGAGAGATTAGACGCCAGAAGTGAGATGGTGAATACAACACCACACTGCTCTTGATTCTGCATATGGCCTTGGGTATAAGCCACCAACTCCCCTTTTCTCCATCACTCTGTACCAGAGCTGCTAGCCACACCCTTAGTGGCAGGAAGGATGTGAAGTGGTTTGGATTGAGGGGGTGTTCTAGTGCTATGATAAAATGAGCCCAACAGGGTATTTCATTGGAGCTGCCTGAATTACCTGCGAAGGAACTTTGATCTAGATCTCTGGAAGTATACAAACCACAAAGCTAACTTTTACTTCACATCACGTGACATATTTTCTGTAGTGTCTAGATTTCTTTTTCCATGTTAGTGCAGAAAGTATTTGTACCTGGGCCCCACTAAGATAAATGTATCTTCCCAATCACTTCTCAGAGCTCAAAGCAAGCTGAATGAGGTGGTAAAATTTGAACATGGTAGAAGGGACTGTGCCACTTAAATTTGCCTAGCAGCACTATAGTTTTTAAATACTCTTTCACATCAAAACTCTCTTGTCACAAAAAAGAAACCACAGCAAGGAGAAAGGATCCATACCTCTTGCCTGCTGTGCTGGTTTCCTACATGCATGTAGGTGCTGTTTCTGTGGGTTGTTGTTTTTTTAAATGTAGGACAGTAAAGGGGGAACCCATGGCCTTCCAGATGTTAGATTACAATTCCGACCATCCCTGACAGGTGCCCATTGTTTTCTGGGGCTGATGGGAGATGTGTTTCAACAATATCTTTAGGACCACCGTTTTCCCCCACCCATCCCAACATATAGACTTCAGAGGTTTGAGCATGAGGTTCAGAAAAGGGCAACTGAAATGATCAAGGGGCTAATGCAACTCCCCTATGAGAGGAAGTTAAAATATTTTGGGCTTTTTAGTTTATAGAAGGTGCCTAAAATTATGTGTGCAATGGAGGAAACTGGTAGAACCAAAAGCCACCAAAGAAAATTGTATGTTGGAAGAGGCATTGCACACAAAATGAACTATTTCACCATTGGAGACAGTATCCCTTCTGAATACCAGTTGCTGAGAAACACAAGATGGGAGTGTGCTGTTGTACATGTGTTTCTGCTTGGCGGGCTGCAGGAACAGGATACTGGATGAGGTGGACCTTTGGTCTGACCCAGCAGTGCTCTTATTATGCAGTGAACATATTAATGCTACCTTGTACTGTACTGCAAACCAATGTTCTGCTATTTACACCTACAGTGGAACCTCGGTTTATGCCTACCTCCGTTTACGAAAACCTTCGTTTACGAACGCCGCGAACCCGGAAGTGTTTACATCCGGGTTCTGCGGCGCCAGATGCGCAGGCGCGATCTGCGCAGCGTGTGTGTGTGCAGAAGCACTCTATCGGCACTTTGCGCATGTGCAAAAGCGTGCCTTCGGCGAGCAAACGCCTCCGCGGAACGGATTGCGTTCACAAACCGAGGTACCACTGTATAGGTTTCCACTCCAGATACTATCTTGAGCAGGGGTCCCCAACTTTTCTGGGCTCAGGGGCACTTGATCTACAAGAGGAAGTGGGTTCTGGGCCATGACAGCTTTTTGCCACAGTTACTTTGTTAGAATCATAGAGTTGGAAGAGACCACAAGGGCCATCCAGTCCAACCCCCAACCTCTGAGGTTCCACAGGACTCCAGTGGAGAGTCGTCCGTCCCCCCCAACTCCTTTTTTTTCTATCTCTTCTTCTGAAAATGCTACTGCCTTGTTGATGCTGGAGAACTCTTGCAAATTAGTGTTCAATGAGGTGGTCACCTACCACTTAATTTGGCAGGAAGTGGTTTCCTCCTGCCACAGTCCATTTCCCTGACAGGGAAAACACAGCACTAAACGATGGCTGTTGTTACTGCCTGCACTCTCTTCCTCCTCTTCCCCATATCCAATGTGAAGTCAAGGGGAGGGGCAGGGAGGGGGGATAGCTCCTATAGCAGAGCATTGTACTTTCATGGCACAACATGACTTGGCAGCCGCTCTGTGTGACTTTTTAGTAGAAGGGAGGAGTGCATGCAGTTGTAATAGCGGTTCACTGCGCTTCCTTTGCTGGGAGCCATGCCTTCTATGCCTCTCTTGCCCTTGAATGTTAGAAGACAGAACCAGAAGCACAGCTCCTATAGTGCTGTGCTGTTTTCCCCTGGTATGGGAAAGACAGTGCTTTGCAGTGGCAATAAGGGGGATGTGGCAGGTGCCAGTTTTGTCACCCAGCTCTTCAGCCAATGATATTTGCTCTATTCAGCTTTGAGTTTTGTTTGATGCTGGCATTCTATATTCGGAACTTCTCTGTCTGGAGGAGCTGAGTCAGGGCTGGTGTGGTAGTGGCGTGGGTGTCTAAGGGGCAATGAAATCACATATGTCTCATCCTTGTCTCTAGTCTGCTCCTGGCTGAGTGACCTCCTTTCATTTTCCCTCCCCCAGGCTGTTCCTCTAAGTCATTCAAGCTGTACTCTCCAAAGGAGCCCCCAAACGGCAACGCCTTCCCCCCCTTTCACCCGGGCACTATGCTGGATCGAGATGTGGGGTAAGTGAGAGGCTCTTTTAGAGATGTATTTCCTTCCTTTTGATAGCTGAGAAGGTACACCTAAATTTGTTTCTGGAGAAACACTCCTGGAGTTCAGGGGAGCTCAATTCCTTCATATCATCAGCAGGGTCTACTCATGATCAGAAGGACACCCAGAGCCATTAATTGTTCAGAGAGAAAGCAGGTGGTTGGTTACCTTTGAGGGTAGCTACTGTATGCTGATGGGAGTCATTAATTATTTTCTCATGACACACCAGCCATTCTCTCCTGGCATGCTGGTGTGCCCTTGCATAGAGTGCTTTTGTTAATCTATCCTGTATTGGCTTATTTGTCTGCAGACCAACTCCTATGTATCCGCCAACATACCTGGAGCCTGGGATTGGGTAAGAGACTGCACTGCTTCACTGCTTTTTCTTCTGACAAACTGTGTTAACAACAGGGTAAAGCAGGCACCCCCAAATTTCAGCCCTCCAGATGTTTTGGACTACAATTCCCATCATCCCTGACTACTGGTCCTGTTAGCTAGGGATCATGGGAGTTGTAGGCCAAAACATCTGGAGGGCCGCAGTTTGGGGGTGCCTGGGGTAAAGACAGATAAAACATTTTTCAAGTGTGGTGCAAGTGATTTCTAAGCAGATCATCCAACTGCCCCCTTGTTCATGAGGAGGTGAAGGTGGTTACTTTTCCCTCCCCTTGAAAAGTACATATAGGTAAAGAAGGAAGTTTGAAGACTCTCTTTCCCACTTCCTCTTTCAGCTCTACGTATTTTTCAAGGCTTAGCTTAATTCTGTTGGATATGACTTTTACCTAGATCCCTTAGAAAAGTGAAGATTGTATGCGTTCTCTCTTTCTCGGGGTGGGGCTGACGTGAGGGAGAAGGGAGAGAAGTGACCAGAGAACACACAAAAAAATTCAAATGAGCCCACAGGCTTAAAAAAGGTTGGCAACCCATGTAATCCATATGCATGTTGGAATCGTACCATAGTATTACTAAACTCATATTCTGGAAGAAAAGCAAAACTTGGTTTCCAAACATTCTTATAATGACAGCTGTTATAATCTCATGATACAGTCTAGCAAAGTTCTACAGTTAAATGTTTCAAGAAACATTTGCAGCCCTTCGAGGCATTTGCTTTCATGGTGGCAGATCTGTGTTCAAACCACTTGAAATATTAACATCTGTCCTCACCCAAACAGAACCTTAAATGAAGGGTGCATGCCGTGTGCATATTTATGCATTTTCAGATGTGTATGAAATTATCCATTTTGACAAGAGTCAGAACTTCAGCGTGTAGGGAGAAAAGGGGGGGGGAAGGGAGGTGGAATCAAGCTGAGAGGAGTGGCTGGGGCAACCCAGTCTGATGGGTGGGATATAAGAAATAAATTAGCAGCAGCAGTAGCAGTAGCAGCAGCAGCGGAGTGACCTTTTCTCTGTTCCTACATTGTAAAGCACTCTCAGGGTTTCTGTCCACAATCAAGCAGTATATATATATTTTTTATGAAATAAATGCACTCTTTCATTTGAGGAAATCCCATGAAATAGTCTCCTACATCAAGTATCATGCAGATACTTTCTGATTAGGATTGGAACATTTGTAGAAGCTAATCTCATTGAATTCAACTGGGCTTACTCTTAAATAAGTGAGTATAGAATTGCAGCCTTAATAGACTGAAAATTATAGGGCCATAGCTCAGTGGTAGAGCACATACTGTATTTTTCATTAAAATAGTGTCAAGTTCAATCCCTGGCATCACAAGATAGGACTGAACTTTTTAAAAATATTGCTAATTGTGAGATACAAATACCCATTCCCCTCCAAGGCAATAACCATGCTGTATGCTCTTACTCCTATTGTTTACTTTGTTCCATAACCGTTGCTACTGTTGTCTATTTTGTTTCATAGTCATGGAATGATTAGTAGATGAATCTCTGAGCTATGAAAGACTTTCGTCTGAAAACACCAGAACCCTTGCTAAGTCAGTGTAAACAGCAATGAGCTAAATCAGGGGTAGGCAACCTAAGGCCCGTGGGCTGGATGCGGCCCAATCGCCTTCTCAATCCGGCCCACGGATGGTCCGGGAATCAGCGTGTTTTTACATGAGTAGAATGCGTGCTTTTATTTAAAATGCATCTCTGGATTATTTGTGGGGCATAGGAATTTGTTCACACACACCCCAAAAAAACCCATAGTCCGGCCCACCACATGGTCTGAGGGATGGTGGGTCGGCTCACGACTGAAAAAGGTTGCTGACCCCTGAGCTAAATGAATCAGTGGTTGGACCCTGTGTAACGTAGCTTCCTGTGTTCCTACTTTAATTGACTAAAAAGTCACAATATTTAATCAGACAATATTTTTTTTAAAAAACTATTTTTAATAAGAGTAGCTACATCAAATTCCATGGTGGCAATTGCTATCTGCAAAGGCATTATCCTGTTTGCTACAATTTTCATCATCAGCACCTGGTGGTGGTGATTCCACATCCTTGATCTTGATGGCTGCTGTTAGTTTAAAAAGGAGGACTCCAGGCATGGAGATAGATGCAAAGATAATGTCACATCTAAATTGTATCGTAAGAGCAGTAAATGAAGTGTGTACCCTCCACCGCACCTCTGGAAAGGCCTTTTTAGCTGCCAAGTTATCCCTTTTTTTTAAGGGATTTTCCCTTATGCTGAATAGGCTTCCTCGCGAGAAAAGGGAAAACTTGGCAGCTATGATTGTAAGAAAACCTTCTAAAAGTTTGCAAAAATATGGCCCAGTGATTGGAGAGTTAGACACAGATGTGGAGAAACCTGAATTTACATCCCTGCTCAGCCATTAACTTGATGCATGGCACTTGGAGTGTGGGGAGGCATTTTTCCATCTGTGAAATGTGAACACCAAAGCAAGTAATACATTCTGCATCATCGTAACACCCCGGAAAAATTATCCTATCTTATTAGATCAAAATATTAATTGTTCAATTGCTATGGTTGATTGACAGGAGGCACACACCATATGGGAACCAGACTGACTACAGGATATTTGAGCTCAATAAGCGGCTGCAAAACTGGACAGAGGTATATTTATATGGGGGTTCAGGGGGGTTGAATCGGGAGGAAGAGTGAGGAAACCTGCCGAGGAGGAGGAGGCTCCAGGGCCTCAAGGGTGGGGGTACTGTTACTCTTGCAGGGGATGGAAGAAGAGTCTGGGGTGTCCACCAAGCCCTTGGAAACACCCTTCCTGGGTTCCTTTGCTGCCCTTGGTGGTGGTTGGTTATCTGCTAGCCTTTGGAGATCTCCCCTCCCTCCCTGCATGTAATGCTCTTGTCCTTTGTTGCTGCAGGAATGTGACAATCTGTGGTGGGATGCCTTCACCACTGAGTTCTTTGAGGATGATGCCATGCTAACAATCACCTTCTGTCTGGAAGATGGACCAAAGAGATACAGTGAGTCTCAGCCTAGGATGGATCCTGCAGGCAGGCACAGTTGTCTCATGCAGGGAAAGGGCTGGAAGCTGAACAAGTTGCTTCAAAGCCTCTCCTGAGCTAACCTTGAAGGAGTAGTCCCCTGTTTTCAGGGTTGGCTTTGAGCTTGGTAGCTGGTGTGGCTCCACCAGCCCCCCTTGCCTTCACAGCCCATCCTGAAGAAGGAACTCCACAAGAACCTACTACATAGCTCAGATATTGGTAAAGCTGATGACTAGGAAAGAAAGGAGCGTATATCGTACTGCTTACCAGGATATAAAACATAGTTGTCAAGTTTTCCCTTTTCTCGTGAGGAAGCCTATTCAGCATAAGGGAATTTCCCTTAAAAAGGGGGGGGGGACTTGACAGGCTATAAAAACCTGGCCCTTCATTTTGCAACCACCGAACACTCCAGTTGCCTTCCAGCAGACATTTAGCACCTGTGATCTTGCTTAGGAGCTCATGGTGTGTACCTCACCATGGTCACTCATGTTGAAGCATGAGACCACCTGTGGTGGAGCAGGGCAAGTTTTCAGAAATTCCTCTCGGTTCCTCCAGTATAAATACATTTTCCATGATTGAAAACAGATCTTTAGTGCTTCCTAGGCACAGTCACATAAATTGGCTGAAAAGGTTGGTGTGTTAAGAGGCACATTGGAAATGAAAATCTTCTTAGTCTTAGAAGTTTCAAGCAATTTTTTAAAAGCATTTTCATCTCTCTAGTTCCTCCAAGAATCTTCATTTCTCACGGAGGAACTGAAAAGTTTCGGGGCCAGGATGGTCTTGATTTATGCATTCGTGTCAGCACTTGCATGTGTCTTAAGGCACACCCACACCCCTCCTTTATACATCATATTCTAGATAAGAGGCAAATTCTTTCAGGATGAAAATGTGTATCATTTCTTTTTAAAGCAATTTGGCACATCACCAGTGCCAACCTCAGGACAGAGGTTGGAATGCTGTTGTTGTCTAAGTAGGCTTTCAAAGCATAGCTTCCCAGAGACCCAGTTGATCACAGCAGGTCACAGCTCTGATCACCACAATTTTCATGGGCAACCCACCTATAAGTAAGTCTGAGGGGTTGGGAAACAAGGACAGTTTGCCCAGGACCCCCAAAACTGGAGCTTGGACTGCTCTACATATTCATTTGGATACTTCACCTGGTGACTTACTATGGAAGACTTGGCTCGCTTGGTATTTCCATGGAGATGCTCAAGATGCCCAGCATAAAAAATAAGTGCCTATTGCTCTAGCAGCCCTGAGTCTGCAGTGCAAAACATTAGTAACTGATTTTCATTTCCCTTTCCTTCCCCTACGTCTAGCGATTGGCCGCACCCTGATCCCCCGCTATTTCCGCAGCATCTTCGAAGGGGGTGCTACCGAGCTGTATTATGTCCTGAAGCACCCGAAGGAGTCCTTCCACAACAACTTTGTCTCGCTCGACTGTGACCAGTGCACCATGGTCACCCAGCATGGCAAGCCCATGTTCACCCAGGTGAGAGGGCAGCACTGGTCCTTTTGCCTCGCCCCCAAGCCAGGCTAGCAGGAGTCTGTGCTGAACTGCTCCCCAGAGTAGTTCAGCCTTTGTCCCTGCTTATGACCTCCTGCAAAGAGCGGATGCAGGCAGAAACCTAGAGACCAGGTTTGTTTGCAGGGTGGAGAAGGCTCGCCTGAGCCTCCAATGCCATTTGTTTGCTTTCCACTTCCCCAGGTGTGTGTGGAGGGCCGCCTCTACCTGGAGTTCATGTTTGACGACATGATGAGGATAAAGACGTGGCACTTCAGTATCCGGCAGCACCGGGAGCTCATTCCCCGCAGCATCCTTGCTATGCATGTGAGTCCTGTGTTTGGTACTGGCTGTGGGCTTGACCTGGTTTAAGCAACTCAGCCGGACTCCCTCTGAAATCAGGAGCATTCTGTTGCTTGAGATTGCTTTGTGTTACTGAGCACACACACACACACCCCAAGCACTGTTGCTTCTTGGAACTTGGATCTTTGCCAGCTCAGCTCCTCTGCACCCAGGCCAGCACCTGTCACCAGAGGGAAGAAGCGGGTGCACAATTCTCAATTCCTAAATTGTTGATCTTGGACTGGTTGCCATACGTGAGGCTTTTATCCAAATTTTCATCATATCTGCATTTCATGGGTTTGTTTTTATTGCATTTCATTGGCACTCTATTTTTCTACTGAAAAGAATCATAAAGTGGCTTTGGGGAGAAATAATACAAAATGCAATGAAAACTAACCCCAAGAAATATTTATGGTCACATTGATTAAGAGCAGCAGTAGTACAAACAAGCCTCCTATTCTTGTTGGACTCTTCCTTCTCTCCTTACTTACTGCAGGCGCAAGATCCCCAGATGCTGGACCAGTTGTCCAAGAACATAACTCGATGCGGACTGTCAAACTCCACGCTCAACTACCTCCGAGTAAGTGCTTTCCCACAGCGCTGGTTAGGCTATGAAAAAGGCTCCCTTGCATCCTTCCCTTTTACTTTTCATAAAGAAACATAAAGCTTACCTTTCAAATGCGGCACCTGGGGACTAATGCCTCTGTATTTTTTGCTCTACTTTATGATTTATTTGAACAGAGCAGATCCTTTTACTGTGTGCATATTGTGACTGCAAGGAGGACTGGAGGCCAGGAAGTTATTGCTAGAAACTATTTCCGTGCAAGGGAAGAGTACAGGAAAAAGTAGATTTGAGGTTTATACAGAGGAACGTGAATTTGTATAAATATATTTATGTATGAAAATCAGCTTGTGGCATTGGCTTCTGCGAATGCTCCACAGCTGTTGGGGGCAAAGATGCCTTCATATTGGGCTATGCCCATGTGCACAGAAAAGTCTCTGCATTCTGTGCATAGCTTGTTGCCAGGGTGCCCCCTTTCCATCTTGCCCAAGTTCAGTCTACAGACACAGAGCTGCATTTGGCTCAGGGAGGTTTCTGGCCTCTTAACAGGGGCCTGCTGTCCGCAGCAAAACCCAACCGCATCTCTTTTTCTTCCCTCTTTACAGCTTTGCGTAATCTTAGAACCAATGCAGGAGTTGATGTCACGGCACAAGACCTACAGCCTCAGTCCCCGGGACTGCCTCAAGACATGCCTCTTCCAAAAGTGGCAACGGATGGTGGCGCCACCTGGTGAGAGTTTTGCAGGGCCACCCTCGGTACTACAGCTTCCTGTGGCTTGACCACCAAGGTGGATGCATTTCCTGTGAAGCCCACCAGAGGGTGCTATGGGCATTGCCCTTCTCTGGGATGCAATTGCTACCGGTAGTAGGGACTGCTTCTGCCAGTAGGGAATGCTGACAGTGCTTGGTGGCAGAACTCTCCTGGCTTCTATACCTGGCTCTGTTGCTACAATGTGGGATGGGCGAATGAGATCTGGGGGTTGGTGATGTTCGAAGAGGTTACAGGCAAGTGTAACCAGTGAATCAGGCTTCGGGGGAAGGCTAGCAAATAATACAACAGCGAGTTGGGTTGGGGAGTTCTGGATTCTTTTGCTGGGACCAAGATGTCTCACTGGCGTTCCCTTTGCTAACACTTTCCAGCTGAGCCTGCACGTCAGCAGCCCAGCAAGCGCCGGAAAAGGAAGATGTCAGGGGGCAGCACCATGAGTTCTGGTGGTGGCAACACCAACAACAGCAACAGCAAGAAGAAGAGCCCAGCCAGCACCTTTGCCCTCTCCAGTCAGGTACCTGTAAGCATCCCCTTTTCATTCTCTCTTTTCGTAACCCGAGAACTCCTCCTGCGAGGGGCCCTGCTCCATGTAGCTGGAACACCCTCAGAAATGCTGGAGAAGGCTCCCTGCAGTATATCTGCAGGGGGCGGGATAGAGAGCTTCGTTTGTTCAAAACGGCAGCAGCAGCAGCCATCTTGAAAATGGCAGCACTGTTTGGGTTCCCGTTGGTGCCAGAGCCACATCAGGAAGAGGGTTCCTTCTGTGATTCTTCATGTTTGACATCCCCAAGCTCTATGCCACCTACATTCAGGCATAGTCAGAGGGCTAGCTTCCTCCTCATGAGGGAACAGAAGATCCAGAGGCATTTGACCTCTTCCTCCTTGGATCAGATCTGGAACGGAACAAAGAGGGGCCATATTTATCCTACGCTCCGGTATATTCCCAGGCGTGTTAAGTGGCTGTCAGCTCCTAAACACACAGTGGAAATGGAGTAGCCACAGTTGTAGGAATGTTGGCTTGTGTGGGTTTGGGGTGGGTGGGCGGTTCAGCTTGATCAAAGAAGTAGAGACTAAAGGAAGCCAAGGGGGTGGGGGTCTCCTATTCAGAAGGAAATGATTTGATTTGGCGGTGGCTGGCTCCCTCTGTGGTGTGGGTCAGGGCAGCCTCCACCTCGATTATGTTTCGGGACCCTCTTCCCTCCTCAGGATGTGATGGTGGTGGGCGAGCCGACCCTGATGGGCGGGGAGTTTGGTGACGAGGACGAGCGCCTGATCACGCGGCTGGAGAACACGCAGTTCGACGCTGCCAACGGCATTGATGACGAGGACAGCTTCAACAACTCTCCCGCGCTGGGCGCCAACAGCCCCTGGAACAGCAAGCCCCCCTCCAGTCAGGAGAGCAAGTCTGAGAACCCGACGTCGCAAGCATCGCAGTAAAGCCCTAACCCCCAGCCTGGCCTTCCACGGACTTGGCTGGCGTCCCCATGGACTGAGTCGAAACCGTTCTACCTGGACAATTTGTGAAGAAGAGTAGCCGGCTGGCTGGCCGGCAAGGTATCAGGGCCGGTGGGCCTTGCAGCGCCAGCCTGCCCACCTACCTGCCTCCAGTTGGCCTGGCCACCACTCCCTGATGTCTGCACTCTTGGCTGTGCCCTCTAGGGCAGACTTGGGGCGCTGGGGCTGACGGAGCCTAGGTCTCACTCTAGGCCTGGCAGAATTTTAACTCCTCCTCCCTTCCCACCCATGCATCCAGGAGCTCCGGACAACACAAGCGGCACTCTTGCAGGATGGCGTTCCGTGCTCTTTATACGCCCCGTTGGAACCTGACTGGCACGAAACACCTCAGGAAGGGAAGGGGCCACGAATGCTCCTGGCGATTTGGCAGAATGTCCAGCCCTAAGCACGTTTTATATAGAAGTCCAGCTCCATATTTGGCCTCAAGGGGGCTCCCTTCTAACAGGAGGGTCTGGCAATGTCACGGGGCAGCTATGATTTCTGTGGGGTGGGTCTCAAGCAGTCGTGCGGCAGTGGGGCTAATGCTGTCCTGCCTGAAGACAAGGGGAGTTTAATGCCTCCTGGAATGTGGTTATAAAAGAACCCTGCAGTTGGCATGGTGGGGGCACATGCCCCTTGTGGTCTGGCCCTCTGCCTGGCCTGCTCCTACAGAAAACTTCGATCTTGACCCCTCCCCTGTACTTTGGGTTTTGTTTTGTTTTTTTTTTACAAAAAAATTATTAAAATTGTACGTTAAAAAAAATCTGCCCTTCCTCCCTATTTCCCCCCAATCCTGATTTTTGTACAGGCTTGTCTACCAATTGGGAGTCTTGGTTTTTATATACAGTTCTGAGAGCTTCAAACCAAGGAGAGACTTTGCAGACTTCCTTTCTACATCATTTGAGGACAGCATGGCTGCCCCACTTTGCCCCCTCTGTGTAACTTGTGTGTGCTGCTGTCCTTGCTCCCTCCCTTCTCTACCACTCCCCCCCCCTTTCGGGTTTGTGTACCTTGTGCTTGTATATTTCCGCGCTGTAGGCTGTGTGTATGATACTGTTCTTTCACTGTGTTCTCACTAATGCAGCCGCCCCCACCAGTGGTTGGGGGAGTTCATTGTGACGGGCGTCCTTTGTGGGAGGCAGGAGAGTTCAGAGGGTACTGTCACCAGTTTACAGCAGTGCAGAACATGGGGAATGGGGGTGAACGCAACCTGGAGATGGGGTAACACATGCTTTGTAAAGAAGGGTGGCCATTTCCTCCATTACAGAGTGAAGTTCTAGGTAACTTTTTTCCAGCCGGATCCATCCTTCCTGGTGGGGATTGACAGGGGTCACAAAGGTCCCCAAGGAAAGAAGACCTGTTCCTAAACCCACCCAGTTCACTCTCTGGTGTTTGGATGTCACTCAACATTTTCCACCTGCAATTCCTTACTCTTAATTTTGTCCCGAGAACCATGGAAAGAAGTTGCTTTGTCATGGAGGCCTCAAACCAAACATCTGTAAAGCTTGGGTTGCCATCCGTGAGGTAGCCCACAAAGTCTTTTGGTCACCTCATGGCATGGACTGATTCTGAGGGTGGTGGCATTTAGAGGGCACAGTCTGGACTGTCATGGCAACCACCCTTTGCCTTACTTAGACTGTTTCTCTAAGCAGGTCCCAGACTGCGAGGGGCTTTTTTAGGAGGATTGCTGCCGCCAGGCTTACCCTAGAGCTGCCGTTTCCGGCCCATTGCTCTGTGGTAGACGCCACCTGGCTCATGCGCTGGAATCTCATAAGTTCTCCATTCCCCTGGAGGACCCCAGATGGATCAACCTGGAACATGCTTGGGGTGGGGGGTGGGACTGGTCACTTTTTATGTTTCTGGGCCCAGATGCTCCATTCTGGCTCTACCCCTCGGGAGTAGGCAATACAACAGTCAAGACTATAATTTACAGGGCGTTTTTCTGTAACCTTTTTGTACCTAAATATATGAGTGTCACGTCCCCCATTGCTGTGCTCGGCATGAACTGGTGACGTGAACTCTGTCCCCTCTCCCCACCCTTCTTGCCCTTTCCACCTACTACTCCCCCTCCCCCCCGGGGCACTGTAAAGCCTTTTTTTTTTTGCATAGTTTGTGCCATTTATGGTCATGTATGGTACCAATAAAACAACTTTTTTCGGTTTGGTGCTCTCCTGCCAGAGTCGTTTCTCATCGGACCTCGAGGAAAGGGACCTTGCTAGGTATTCTCCCTTGCTAGGTGAGGCTTGGACTTCCTCGCTTAGCCTGAAGACTTACCTGTTGTTCCCTGATGCCAGCCTCTCCTAAACTTTAAACACTCATACTTCCCTCCTATCCGTCCTCCCTTCCATCTCCACGGAACTCTGTTTGCTGGTACAACCCATTCTGGAACTTATACATCAGGAAACAAAATAAATAACAAACACATCAAAAATCACAGAAAATGTTCAACAGATCAGCATTCCAGTGTGAAGGCAGGGAGGGCATGGATCAACAATGCTGGTAGTGATTGGAATGGCATAACTCCTAGAAACATGGAGTTGGTAGTTTGCAACACTGCTTCTTACCTGCAATAGTAAATTGCCCTACATCACTGACCCAAGCAACCATAGGCCACGTCGTAGGGAGATGGGGGAAAGGAGGGAAATGTTACTTCAGGCTAGCCAGGAGAGTCACTTGTTAAGAACTTAGTGGTGGAAAAGCATGATAGGCAGCCGTTCTTTGAACAACTTACGATGGAGTGCCAACTGCGAGTCACCTTCCTGCCTCACTAGCAGTGGTCACTTCTAGCTTACATTTCCCTGCCCCTGCATGTGTTTTCGAAATGAATGCAGTGAAGCTACTTCAATGTAGTTGTAACTCTTCTCGTGTTGGAAAGGCCATCTTAACCCATTGTGAGGCCTGTGTGATTTCCAAAGTCGTTGCAACCCTCTTCCCTGTTCCACATCTCCTATTTGGAACAGACCTTTCCAGCATTTCAAAGACACAGGTCTTTTGACCGCTCTCCTGTCCCTTCTCCATGCAAATTTAAAAAGTGAGGATGGAGTGGTAACTTCTGTCAGCAAACAGCCACAGCACAAACATGCCTGGTTCTAGATAGGCCTTTATTCCTGTTTTAAGCTTAAACACATTGGTTAGCAGTTGCTAAACTGTTGGATCCCATACGCACAAACATGTTGGAAGAGAAGAAACCAACTTCTCCAAAGCCTGGACCTGTATTTTTTTTAACCTTTCTTTATATGACAGGGCTACTCAAGGGAAGCCCTAAGGAGTTTTCCCTCAGGATAATTATTTGTGCTTCTTTAGAAGCCTTTAACTTTGGGTGGCTGAGGGGGAAATGGGCCTCCACGCTTTTGTTCTGACATCAGCCTCCTGGTGCCTTGGCTCTTGTCCCGATAGCAGGAAACCACAGAGATGCAAAGAGGCGACAGTGCTTGTGCTGTTGAGGGTGAGGACAGGAGGAGGTTAAGCAATGGTTAATCTTGCCAATTGTCCTATCCTGTTGGCAAAGGATTAAAGGTCAGGCAAGTTCTGTCATGATGCCATTGGGGAAGGCTCAGGTTTCTCGCTCCTTTCCTCATCAGTAGGAGCAGCCAAAAAATACTTTTCAGGTCCAGCATCCTAGATCCTCCCCCCCCCCAAAAAGCTGTCATAGGTTATTAGAAACCCATAATGTTGTTGCATCTTCATTGCCAGCAGCTTGCTTTTTGTGAGTTGGGGACCCACAATAAAAAAAACCCTCTTTCTTTCAGGGTTACCTTCTCAATTTGTGAGTAGTCCACTATATATTTTACCCATTCTGTAGTCAAATATACAAATAAAACCCATTGTGCCAATTTTCTCCAGCAAAACAAATTTCAGCTGGAGATTTCAACTTGCTCATTTTGCCTTTATTGAAAGGATGCTCAGTTGGGACAGAGAAGAACGGCCTATATCTTATAGTTGGTCTTAGCATTTGATGTTTAGTAGCTAGTGGCAAGATTTTGTTTTTGTTTTTAAAAGTCCCATTGAGTTCAGTAAGACTTAAGGAAACCAGGCACAGGATTGCAGCCCTAATTCCCTTTGAAATGCAGACCCACTGAGGAAAAAACCAAAGATACTCCTCCCACCCCTGCCCACTACTTGTGCTGTAGCTGCTAGGAGCTGATGCCGTGTTCCACTGAGCAAACTGATGCAGAGCAATTGCCACTTTGCCCTTTCCTCTCCAGAAGATTAGTGTGATCAGCCTGAACACAAAGAAAGGCACTGCAGTCAGGCCAAACTGCTCTGTGAAGACATGTTGACTTTGCGCTTGGATATGGAGGTAACATTTGGGTACATTTAGTACTCTCTATGGTCCCATTAAAACTTGATTGTACAGTATACTCATTCTAAGGAAGGGCCGCTTCTGATGCTGCTAGCTGCTCGCAGGAACTTGCATTTAGGAAGCACAGTAAGTCTGCAACTTGTGTGCATTCAGCTTTATGCACTTGGCAATTAAAAACAAAACAAAAAAGCATTTTAAAAGGGGACAGGCATCCGGGGGGGGGACTTTTGCAATCTCACCTACCATTGCACCCAATGTGTTTTGATTATCTATGATTTTGGCTTTAGGCACGATCTCTGGAACGTAACCCCTATGTAAGTGGCAGACTTACTGTACATCACATTTCATGTGTATTCAGATCCCTTTAAAACCATGTTCATTATCCCATCATTCATTGGGATTTGATTTTCATGCAAAATATGGACATCAATATGCCATCCTTTTCTGTCATGTTGTCTTCTATTATTTACATCTTGCATTTATATCCCTGTTTTCAGCCAGGATTGGCTCCTGGAGTGATTTTTAAATCAAACACCCATATAGATACAATACATCTATAGAGATCTTTGGGGGGAGGTGGGGTGGGGGGAGTCATTTTACCCCTTAGCAGTCATTGATACAATGCAGGCTTTTCTTTCCAGAGAGAGGGAAGGCAAAAGAACCATCAGATAGATACAAGGGTTTGGTGATGGTACAGATGGCAAACCAAAAAAGCTGCCTTTTCCTTGTTCATCATTTTAAAGAGACGGAGGGACTGGTCCAAAGGTTTGCAGCCCTGTTTCCTGCGTGATGCGCTGCTCAACAGGCCTGAGACCCCACATTTAACTGTTTAGTATGTTATTAAATGGAATAACATTGTGAAATGTGTTTCTATCTGCTTTATCTGCTTCTGATTACATCAGTAATCTAGAAGCATTCTTCAGAGCATAGCTCTTTTAATATTCCTCCTGAGTTTCTCATAGGAGGAATGTTTTAAAGGCCTATCCTGTGTGAAGGACGCAAGTGGGTCAATTCTTCTGAAAGCACCACTGCTCCCATTGGTAAATGACACAATGTCATTTGGATTCTTAGAGGCTGGCCCCAGGGTGGGTGGCTTTGGAGTGCAAGCTACATAGCCATTGGCTCTCTTCCGTTCTTAATCTGTGATTCTGGGAGGAGCAGCCGGTAGGCTTGCCAGACTCAATAGAGGACAGGACTTCTGTGCCTTTAATTGCCCTGCTCTCTTTTGAGTCTGAAAACCTTAAAGAGAAACCAGCAGACCCTTTGCTTGGAAATTAAACAAAGGGTCTGCTGGTTTCCAGACTCAAAAGAGAGCAGGGCAATTAAAGGCACAGAAGTCCTGTCCTCTATTGAGTCTGGCAACCCTAGCAGCCGGTACCTTGAAAACAAAACTACTTGTGTGAACTTAAAGGTGGCCTTGTCATTGAATGTGTTATATAAACACATGCCAGGCAAGGATGCCTGTTCCCTGTACCTTCCAAGGAGGAAGTGGCCTGCAACCATCACAAACTCTAAGCCAGAACACGGTGGACTTACCCTCCTCCACCTGCCCCTCATAAGCTTCTTGCTTCCTGCTTGTGTTTTCAAGCGTGCTGATCTCTGCAGAGGTGTTCCTGTCAGCCACGCCCACAGCAAAAATACACAGCACCCTGCAGATTAAGAACAATTCAAAGAATTACAAACCCAAGAGCAACAGGAAAGGAGCATGTTGGTTTCTCTCTTTATAAACACTTGCGGCCATATATGAAAGATATCCCTTAGAATTGTTTTAAGGATTATTGAGATAATGTATGTGAAGCTCTGTGAACACTCATAGGGTATTATATCAAAGCATATGTATAATTGTGCACTATTTTATTTAAAAGCATTTAAGCCTGGCTCCAGATTTTTGCTAGCTTCAGGTTGTTGGGAGTTTCCTAAATAGGCTGCAGCAGTGCACAGAAAGAAACAGTCTGGGAAGTAGTTATTTAAAAAGAAGCAGTGAGGTGAAGGGGGGGGGGATACCATTTTGTAATATGTACAGTATTACTTCCCTTGATCAGGAGCAATATACTTTGGTTAGAATACTTAGCTTAGCTTAGAATAGCATTAGGCTATTTTGCTGCTGCATCACACTGTTGTCTCATGTTAAGCTTGTGATCCACTAAGACCCATAGATCCTTTTCACATGGCAAGGCAGGTGTCCCCCATCTTGTAGTGTAGCCTGTATGGAGTTCTGCTGCCTGTTCCTTCTCACTCTTTTCCAAAAAACACCTGCAAAAGGACACTTTTTTCCTGCGGTGACATCATGTAGCCCTGGTAACCTCCCCCTCCCAATCTTTGATCTTTATGGCCCAGTACTCTGCTCTCTTTGTTTCTTAATGGTACCTCTATCAGCTGATCTGCTGAACAGGAAAACCAGTGTAGCCTGTATGTTTATACTGCACCTGGCATCGTCCCTTAATACCCCACTCTTACTGCCTGCTTCCTTAAACTGGGACAAAGCTTCAGTAGCAGTGTTGGCAGGACAGAGGGAGAGTTCCCAGCATAGCTGCCAAGTTCTCCCTTTTTTAAGGGAAATTCCCTTATGCTGAATAGGCTTCCTCGCGAGAAAAGGGAAAACTTGGCAGCTATGGTTCCCAGTCCTTGCAATCAAGTCCCTTCAAATGCTTAAAGACTCACTAGAACTGGCCTCTGCATGCCATAAAGAGCACACCCATGGTTTTCTCAACACAGACTGGACAAGGAGCCTTCACTTTGGGAGTGTGCATTTTGTATTACAAATCTGGATTTCCCTTGTCCTCTCTTCTAGGATGGTGGTCTCCTGCTGTTTGGTGAAATGAGTCCTGGAATGGGTAGCAACGGGGCAAAGCAGCAGAAATGCATTGATGTGTGTGGTCTTTTTTTTATTACAGGTGAATGCTGTTTGTTCCGTTTTCACAGTCACTGGCTTCATATCTCTAAGCAAACAGGTGTTTAAGCACGTCACGCCTCCACCTCTTTTGTCAACAGCAAGGAGAACTCCTGGTTTTTAAGGAGCCCAGTTCCAGACTTAGTTATGCAGGCTTTCCATGAGAGTGGCTTTTAAAAAAAATCATGAGATTTTAAAGTAGAATAACAATTTACCTCTTGTATTCTGACATATGAGCCTGTTGAAGCACACTAGAATTATTTCAAGTGCTCTCCAACTAGCATTGTCTTCTTTAAGGGGAATTAAATGGGTAGCATCCAGTAGCTATAACTCTTATAGGGCTAGGCAACTGCACCCAAAGATCACGATGCCATGAAGCTCACAGGGTGACCTTGGGCCAGTCACTGCCTCTCAGCCTAAACTACTTCACAGGGATTAAATCAGGGGAAGAGCCACAGTGCCCCTGCCTTTCCTTTTGAGACCCTGGTGGTTCCCCTCTGTCTGCCCCTTAGCTAGCTTATTGTCCTCAGGAGTGGTGGAAGAAGCATCCCCAGTGTTTGAAGTATAAACTGTCAGGACAGTCAGCTTTGGTACATGCAGTGAGGGAGCATCTTGTCCTTCACTTCGGACAGCAAAATGTATTGTGCTGACCTTACTGGATCATCACCTTGTCATGGTGCGTGGGCTTGCACGTTCCTATGACCCTTGTGAGCGAAGCTGTCAGGAATCTCGTACTCCCAGCAGGGTCACCCAAGGCGGTAAGGTCAAAGGGAAGGAGCTAGACAAAGAATGATCCAAGAAGTCCTCAACAGCAGAACAGGCAGATGATAACAAGCAGTATGTTACAACGGCTGTGAAGGCAGATGAAGGCTGCAGCAGATCTACACACATAAAACAAATTCACGCACAGGCACCTTCCAAAAACCCATCTCACGGACTCATTGTTAAAACCGTGTTTATGGAAGACAATCTTACTCGGCTATGAGTGATCACCAAAGAAGAAGAATTGTCCTGACCTTGTCTCTCTCACCACGAGGAAGCACAGGATTGCTGTAGATTAAAGATGGAATTTCAGTTCCAAAATGCATTTCTATCCCACCTTTTCCTCCAAGGGGCTCAAGGTGGCACACATGCCTCTTCCTACCCTTTCTTTTTATTTTTCTTTTATCTTCACAACATCCCGCCCTGTGGAACGCCCTCCCATCAGATGTCAATGAAATAAGCACCTATCCTATTTTTAAAAGACATCTGAAGGCAGCCCTGTTTAGGGAAGTTTTTAATATTAAATTCTGTATTGTTTCTAACACTCGATTGGGAGCTGCCCAGAGTGGCTGGGGAAACTCAGCCACATGGGCGGGGTATAAATAATAAATTATTATTATTATCCCTGACAGCTAGTATAGGTGGAAAGACTGTGAGTGGCTGAAGGTCACCCAGTGATCTTTGTGGCTGATGCTCAGGGGTGCCAACTTGAATTAAATATGGGGGGGCAGGTAAGCCCCATCCCTCATGATTAATTTGAATGGCACACCATTTGAATGGCAGTGACTATCAACTCTTGGCCTCTAGGGGTTGGCTGCTATGGGCTGAGTTGAAATTTGAACCTTGGTCTCTCTGGTCCTAGTTCAGGACTTCAATCGCTTCACCACAGGACTCCAAGACAACCATCCACTCCCAATCAGACCCTTGGGGGGGGGGTTGTTCTCTCTCCCCCCCCCAGCATCTTCAATTTTAAAAAACCCAAATCCTAGAGTGGCCAGAGGCAAAACAGGAAAGGCTGCTGCCCACTTAATAGCTGTAGGAATTTCAGCAAGTGAATTTATTGCATTTCTACCATTGGTCATTTCAAAAACTGGATCTTTTCTCATGGGGGAGGGGTTTATCTGGCAAAATAAGCCAGTTTCAGTCATATGTATACAGCAGCGTTTTTCAACCACTGTTCCGCGGCACACTAGTGTGCCGCGAGACACTGGCTGGTGTGCCGCGACGTGCGGCGACGAGAAGGGCGATTTGCATTGTCACGTGCCTGGCGGCCGCCAATTAACAGGACTGACCCGCCGGAAAGCAATATTTCTCCTCCTCTTTCCCAAAGCTCAGTGCAAACGAGCCTGGCGGCCACCAATACACAACACTGACCCGCCGGAAAGCAATATTTGGCAAGTGTTTCTTACAGTCATAATTATAATATAGGGTGGCACAGAGTTAAATTTTTTAACTTTTTTAATGGTGGTGTGCCTCATGATTTTTTTCACGGAACAAGTGTGCCGTGGCCCAAAAAAGGTTGAGAAACACTGGTATACAGTATTTCTAATCTGGGGCAAAGGACAAGCTTCAAGCAAGCAAAGCAGCATCTTTGGTCTGGCAATCTTTATTGAATCCCAGTGTTGGGGCTGTTTGTTTTTGCAAAACAATTCTGTTCCCCTGAGGCGTGAGCTGCTTGCTAAGGAATGTCCCTCTGGAAGGATAAAGCAGGAGTTCAGACTCCCAGGCGAGTGTTTCAGTCTACCCCAAGGCACCCTTAGCTCTTTAACAAGGAAGTTTCCTGTCAGAAATTCCTCATTCCCCAGGCCCCACTAGAGACAGCCTTAGCAGCCGGAAATGAGGTGCTACAAACCCTCTGAGGGAGTTTGATTTAGGAGAAGGGTGGGCCTGGTTCCTTTCACAGGAGGAGCGGAAAGGCCTAGCAAAGAAATCAGTAGCTCCTCCCTGAGTTAACATTACTACAGCAAAGGAGCAGTGTGGGAAAGCTCTATCCTTACAAAATAAATAGTTTTTACTAATCCTTTTGCTAATGGAACAAAACTTTCGGTCTAATCAAGCTTATCCGTGTGCACCATATTTCCGAAAACTACCATGGATGACATCAATTTCAGAAACGATTACTCCAAGAAGTCCCTTGATCTTTGAATTTGTTTTGTAGTTTTATACAGAAACATGTTGAGCTCTGACTCAAAACCCTCTCACCTTGCCCCATTATCATTATACATGATAAAGCTATTTTTAGCCATCTCACCCCTTGCTTTTTCCTGTAAGACCAATTGCAGTCCTTATCAGTCGCGTCAACAGGTTTACCACACCTATCAGCCAATCACCCATTCCCACCACCATTCTGACTAATACCCCTCCCCACCCTCTCACTATATATAAGGGTCTGGTGACTTCTGTTTCAGTGTATCTGAAGAGGTGTGCATGCACACGAAAGCTCATACCAATAAAGTCTCTAAGGTGCTTGCTACTCGGCCAGTAAAGCGAGATGAGCGTCGCAACCCCAGAGTTATCCACAACTGGACTTAACGGTCAGGGGTCCCTTACCTTTACCTTTAAGGTGCTACTGGAAGGAATTTTTAAATTTTGTTTCGACTACGGCAGACCAACACAGCTACCCAACTCATACTGCAAGACTGTGATGCTCATATAGCTTTATCTGTAAAGAATGGCCCCCTCAGGGCCTGCTCCTCCCCCTTGGAAATCTACCCTTAACTGCCCAGTGGGAAGGATCCTGATGTGTTTTTATCTGCTTATTGTGCTTTAAACATATGTCACTGAATATTAATTGCAAGCTGACTTGGTAGGATTTATATTCTGAATGATTGGGATATAAAGAATTGCAGTCCATAGTAAACAATAGATTCAAATCTCAGAGTGAACCTGTCTAGTATGGTAAAAACTGCGCTTCACTCCCCTAATTAATTCACTGTTGATGATGTAACAACAACAACAACAACATTCGCATTAGCCAAAGGCCATAGCAACAAAAAAACAGCACACTGTGTACAATAAAAGATCCTATTTACCTCATTTTTCCTCTTTCTTCTTAGTGTCTTAACAAATGAAACTGATTTGCAAAAATGATACATGTTAAAATATGAGCGACACTGCACACACCTTTGTAATTCAAGAAATCTTTAATAAAAAATATTTTTTTAAAAAAAGCACAAATTAGAATCCTGAATTATCAATCAGTTGGTGGCCCTTATTCTAATTGCCCCAGCAATGAAGCTAGCAACCTTAGCTGTTGTCTGATCATTTAGGTCTGATAGAAGGAAATGCATTATGGCCATGGTTGAGCGCCCTGGGATGGTTAGAAGGAGTAGGGTGATCATCTCGTTCCTCAGGTCTTTATAAAGGGAACAGGACATGATGTATTGAAGTGTACATCAGCTTCTACTAGTTGCATAAAATGGAAGGTCCAGGGACAAAGCCATCTCACTTCTGTGTCACAGCTGGAGATTGTTACTTAGGCTTTAAAATACAGGAAGGTTATTGTTATGTTGTGATGTTGTTGTTGTTGTTTAGTCGTTTAGTCGTGTCCGACTCTTCGTGACCCCATGGACCATAGCACGCCAGGCACTCCTGTCCTGCACTGCCTCCCGCAGTTTGGTCAAACTCATGTTCGTAGCTTCGAGAACACTGTCCAACCATCTTGTCCTCTGTCGTCCCCTTCTCCTTGTGCCCTCAATCTTTCCCAACATCAGGGTCTTTTCCAAGGATTCTTCTCTTCTCATGAGGTGGCCAAAGTATTGGAGCCTCAGCTTCACGATCTGTCCTTCCAGGGAGCACTCAGGGCTGATTTCCTTAAGAATGGATAGGTTTGATCTTCTTGCAGTCCATGGGACTCTCAAGAGTCTCCTCCAGCACCATAATTCAAAAGCATCAATTCTTAGGCGATCAGCCTTCTTTGTGGTCCAGCTCTCACTTCCATACATCACTACTGGGAAAACCATAGCTTTAACTATACGGACCTTTGTCGGCAAGGTGATGTCTCTGCTTTTTAAGATGCTGTCTAGGTTTCCCATTGCTTTTCTCCCAAGAAGCAGGCGTCTTTTAATTTCGTGACTGCTGTCACCATCTGCAGTGATCAAGGAGCCCAAGAAAGTAAAATCTCTCACTGCCTCCATTTCTTCCCCTTCTATTTTTATGTTGTGATACATAACAGTTATTGCAATGTCTGTTTATGTCTTTAGCTTATTATGCCTATTATAGGTAGGAACTGAAGTCTTTCTGAACCCCTCTGAGTTAGTGCTCTGACACAGCCTCATGCCCTGCCATGTCTGCTATTCAAGAGGGTGTCACTCAGATCATGGGGAGACTAACAAACATACTGTGGCATGAGCTTTTGTGGGCCAGAACACATTTTAATGCTCGAGAACATTTGTGACAGGGCCAGAGAGGTGTTCGGTTGAGCAAATATGCCAGCAGATTCTGGTCATGTTTACTCTGAAGAAAATCCCACTTTATTTAATGGAACTTATTTCCAAATAAATGAGCATTGGATTACAGGCTTAGCTTTTCTTTTTTGCTCTGGAAACAGGCAGAGACAGCAGCAATTAAAGGAAATCAAAATATTATTTAACAAGCCTCGAGTGCATGGTAGTAAGAAGCTGCTTTTCTTCTAAGAGGAGTTGGAGTAGGTAACAAAATACCAAATGTGTTACCCAACAACTCATACAGTATACCATTAAATACTTACTAAAGATAAGGTGAACAAGCAACAGTCAATTGTGTCAGTTAATAATTCAATAATAGTTGATAAAGGAAATCAGTACTAATAGGCTTTCACTTTTAATTATTACTTAGTGCTTTTATGTTATTCTGCTGTCTCCTTCAACTCATTGTTCCACCAAATCCTTCCCCACAGTGCCTGCAATTTTCACTCAAGCAGCATTCCCACACAACACCCAGACCTTGTTCAGCGCGGCTTCCTCTATTTGGTTCTGCCTCTCAGCTCCTCTCAGTTGCTCTAAGGCTAAGCTTACTGCTAGCTGCCCTTCCTACATGCGGCCAAGACTGGGATTCACCAAGGCACAATCAGGTGCCTTCAGGTATCTGAAGAAGTGTGCATGCACACGAAAGCTCATACCAAAATAAAAACTTAGTTGGTCTTTAAGGTGCTACTGAAGGAATTTTTTTTCAAGGCACAATCAATTATTATAGGGCATGCCAGGTTAACCCAGGGTACTATATCACTCCAGCTGCAGCTTGTTGTCTGCAGCCTTCACCAACCTGGTGCCCTCAGCTATTTTGGACTACAATTAGTAGTAGTAGTAGTAGTAGTAGTAGTAGTAGTAGTAGTAGTGTTGCCACCTTTGTTCTGGCAAAATACATGACAGGGCGGGGTGGGGTGGTTGGGGGAGATTTTTTCCCATCTAGTGATGAAGTGACTTTAGACCAATCCATTGCAATCTATTGCAGCCAAACCAGATTGCCCTTCTGGAATTTGTAACACACAAACATGCGCGCGCGCACATACACACGTGAATTTTTAAATCTGTTTGCACTTGGCTACCCAGAGCTTAAATACATGACCTTTCACAGACATGCATTTGGTGAGGATGCCTAATTTGGCAGAGAGAGAAAGAGGAGACCTGAAATACAGGATAAAACTGTATCAATACAGGACATAGCATTTTACATTGAAATGCAAGGCAATCCTGTATTATACAGGATAGGTGGCAACCCTAACTACAAGTCCCATCAGGCTCAGCTGAAAATGCCCCTCTCTCCCATACAACATAGTTTCTCTGTCTGTCTTCTCCACAAAAATGTTCCCTTTCATTTTTGTTTTAACAAACACCTAATATTAGATAAGGACTATTTCTATGGGGTTCAGTCTCATCACCATCTTATTTGTATGCCACCTTTCCATAGAAAAGAATTCTGCGAAGAGGTTTATGACAAAGAAAACAGGAATACATCTCAAAACCAACCAACAATTTCATAATACAGTCACAACATAATAGCCAATATAACACCATACCCAAAACCACATCAATTCAGTACTGTACGTATAACAAGATTGCACTAATGACATTACATCTCCTGGCAATAGCTTTCTGGCATTGCCAAGAAAAATATTAACCAAATCACTGAACAGCAAAATCTATTTCAAGAGCCATCCTCTTCAGTCACAAGGTAACCTAAGATGTTCCATGCTAAAGTATGGTTTATGTCCCATCATCCAGATTATGTACTTGTCTATGCAAACATGTTTACCAATAAAAACCCAGAAAATGTCGGCCACACAAAACTGATAAAATGGGAACTGAAAGGTCAGCAAGTGTTGGGAAGGTTCCTTAATGTTTACTTAACATTTAAATCTCCATCTCTCTCCTCCCCCCACATTTCCCAGTAGCCTGAACAACCTCCCATGATGAACTACTTTAATGAGAAGTAGTGTGTGCCACATGCCTAAGTCTTCTTCCATAGTTTGAAAAACTTTAAATCCTGCATGCATAGCATTACACTCTTGCATTCCATGCAAATTCATTCTGAATAATTATTCCCTCCAGGGTTATTTTGTACAGTAATCACAATCACCAAGGGCTGAACTACACAATCAGCAGACAACTTCACTATAATGGGCTTCCAATAACATTATTGGCCTGAGAGGCTTTGGAATGCAGTAGAAACATCTTGGTGCCTTGCTGTATCCACCTCCCAGCACTGCAGGTGAGACGGATCTGGGCTCTTTCCTTCTGCAAGAGAAGAGAACCTGGCTAAAAATGCAGCATGAAAAAAACAAGCTTCCTCCATTGTTTGTCTTTTCTGTTTTACTGTATAGCTTTAAATTGATGCTTATTGTTTTTGTAATACTATGTAAACTTGTGAGTTCTAGCTGAAAAGTATTATATACTGGATTAGACACTTTTAAATTGAAGCTAGGAAAGTAAATGCTTCCCTTATATGAAACTCATAGCAATCCTTCCTCCAACAACGCTTTTAGATTTTGTCATTTTCCTCAATTCTTCTACCATTTGTCTTTTCTCTTTGGATACTTTCCCATAAATCACAGATGTTTTGCAAACAAATATATTATAGGTTTCCAATTTGAAACTGGGAGCAGATGATTTCTGTTAATTATAGGGGTGTGTCAAAATTAAAATATTGAAATTGTATTAATGAAAATTAATACCAAAAAGTAATACTGTATACAAATAAACAATGATGATGACGGTCATACGTAGTTTCTGTCTGTTTATAAATAATTTATAGATAGATGAAGTTGTACATAAATTCACTCACATATTTTTAAATTATTACCAAAGATGGAATCCAAGGGGATGAACTGTGGAATTAAATAAACTTGAGAATGAGGGAAGGGTGAAAAGAAGGATTACATTTTGATAGATTATCTTATTTTGGGAATAATAATATTAAAAGGCAGCCTGATATTTGGTAGCGGAGGCAGAAAATGCAAATGGAAGCCCTATGGTAACGTAATTAATACTTGACAACTTGGTAGCTTAAAATCCACTGTGTGAGGAAGACCACAATTTCATGCATAATGGCAAAGACAACCCTAATAATAATATTAATCAGATTTGGTGATCCCAACCCAAATAGCGTGGCAGCAAAATACAGACTAGGTAAGAGTTTTTGCACGTTCAAGAGACTCCCCATATTTGCAGGAGAGTGTCACAGTGTTTACAAAAAACAGACCTTCTGAAGCCACAATAAAGGGAGCATATGCACAAAGCCCACAGAACAGTTGTGTGAATTCAGAGTTAATTAAAGACTTGCCTTTTGGCTCATATGTTTCCTAGCCACTAATAACAGTTCCTCTCCAGTGCTATTATTTATGATTTTTAAATGAAAACTGATAATCCCCTTGATCATAAAATATCTGAGAGGTGAACAAAAGTACATTGAGAATAAAGATCCAGAAGATACATACCCAGTACAATTTACGGATTTACACTCTTTTGAGATATTAAAATCTAGCTAGGATCAGGCAGTTTGTAATAGTATTTAGTGTGTGGGTAAGAACATTATTATGCTATTATTATAATGTCCATCCAGTATGGTGTACAAGCTTTTTTCTTCAATAATAATAATAATAATATAATGTATAATGGAAGAAAATCCTTAATTATATTCAGTACAATGCTAGCAACAGATAAAACTAATAACCATTCATTTCAAAAAGTGAATAGTAAAAAGAAATAGTTTTGTTTTGTGTTTAGTGTTTTATTGGAAATAGCCATTGGAAAGCTTTATTAATGTATTTATTAGAGTTTTTTTAATACGTTGGGTTTAACTGCATAAAATTATTTTAATAAATATAAATGAATAAAAGACCTGGAAATGGAGAAAAAGAAAGTTGCTGAGGAACCATCTTGTGCTCGGGGGAGAGACAGAAGCAGTCTGGTGAGTTGGGAAAGTATCCAGTTCTCCATCTATCCGGACCTCCCGCCCGCTTCCCTTGAGCATCTAAGAGTCTCCAAACCTCCCGAGACTTCAAGGGGCTGCGCTCAAGAGTTTCCTGCGGGTTCCGGCCTTGGGGGGCGGCAGGGATGTTCTCGCTTGCTCCCGGGCCGGGGAGGGGGCATGGGCAGCTGGGAGGGGCCAGGCCACCGAGCACCGACCGAGAGAAAGCGGCCGGCGGGCCGGCGGCGGGGGAACGGAAGGGAGGGCAGGGCGGGCGAGTAGGCTGGATTGGAAAGGAGGTGAGGCTGTTCTCCTGGGTCCAGCCCCCTCGCTCCACGCCGAGGGAAATCCGCTATGGGGATCGGCGCCCGACGGAGCTCCCTCGCTGTAGCCTTTGCTCTCCTTCTCCCACAGAGGCTGCGCCCCCCATTGTCCGCGAGGGGGCAGCGGCAGGTGAGGCGAACCCCCCTTCCCAGGCGCGCGTGGGTTGGGCGGCTTTCTGAATCGATTTTCCTCTCCCCGGCCTGAGCGCGACCAAGCGTGGGATCTGTCGGGCGGGCTGAGGGGAGGGGGTCGGAGCGCGCGAAAGAAGTTGAGACTTTCCTTTCCTAACTCCCTCCCGGGCGGCGGACAGTAGCACTTGGCCGGTCGCCGGAGCCTGGCATGGCGCGGGGAGGGCGAGTGAGTCCGTTCCTCCCTCCCAGCCGGTGCTGAGCTCCGTGGCAGCGGCGGCAGCGCCGCTTACTTCCTCCTCCTCCTCCTCCTCCCGCCGTGCCGCCTCGTTGGGGCGCCGCAGGTGAGGAGACTTTTCGGTGAGAAGGGCTTTCCGGGAGGAAGTGTGCGAGCAGGGTTGCTTGGAGGGTGGTACGGATGGGACGGCCAGGGTGTTTCATCCTGGCGGCGCCTCTTAGTTCTGGCTGGTGTTTCCTGAGTAGGGGGCTGCTGTCTGGGATGTTAGTTCTTGGAGTGGTAGAGGCTCGAATTTGGCGCAAAAGAGGCGCGGTTTCTACCGTGGGCTTCATAAGAACCAGAGAAATGCTCTGGCACCGAGTCAGGCCACAGGCTCATCTTGTCCGGCCACCTGTTTCTGCCCCCTGCCCCCGTGACAGCCTGGGCCCCCGGAAAGCTTCCACATCAGCTTGGAATCTGGCAGGGATCTCGAGGGTCATCCAGTCCAACCCCCTGCGATGCAGGAATCTCAGCTAAAGTTTCTGTCCTGCTTTCCTCCCTCTCCTTCCAAGTAATATTCAGAGGGACAGTATTCCCAGCCTTTAGCTAGAATAGTTATCTATTCACCCTGAGGTTCATGTGCAGTCCTGGAAAAACGCAAATGTACTGTTGACATGATTATTTTTCTCCAATGAACTCTGTAGTTCAGGAGGGCAGACAATAAGCACATAAAGTTGTCCCCTCCCCGCTGAATTCTATGCTGGAAAATGCGTCACCTGTTGAATTTTGGTTTGTCAGGCAGCGATTAAATACATAGTGATGGTGATGATAACAAACAACTTGCCCCATCCCATCTCAGAAGAGGTTTGCTAACCCAGCAATTCATTTGGGTGATGCAGCTCTGCAGCCCAGCGTTGTTCAAACCATTCTGGCGGGGATCGTAAGGGTAAGGTGCAAAAATGGCTTTGTTGTGCTTTAATTCTAAAGCAGCCTTCCCCAGCATGGTGCCCTTCAGATGTTTTGGACTGCAATTCCTATCGGTTCCAGCCTGCACAAAGGCCAATGGGAGATGTAGTCCAAAGTGTATGAAGGGCCCCAACTTGGGACAAGCTGTTAGAAAACAATCAACTCCTCGGCATGACTGCAATACTGGGCCCTGCTGCATCATGGTCAGTGTTTGAACTCCTGAAGTCTTCTTTTCCTTGCAGTCGTTTGCATTTTCTTGCTGTGCTCTTGCCCATATACTGTTGGCTACGACTGAGGTTGGCAGAGGGGAAGGTGGCAGTATTCAGATGACAGGTAGGGCATATGCCTCCTAACCTTCTGTGCCAGGCCCCTAAACTACTGTTTGAAGGTGGGGTGGCATGATTTGGCTAAAATTGGGCGAGGAGGGAGTTAAGGGCATGAGCTTGTGGATTGCATTAAGGGCCTCCTATTTTCTGTGTCCTCTGTCCTAACTCCAGAACATCCCTGTTGACTACATTACTCACCCACATCCCAACTTGGACAAGGAAGTAGGTGCTATTTCATATCTGCCCCCACCCCCTACCGCAGTATTTTCCTGGTTGATTTCTGAACTGCACCAACTCACTAACACTTTTGCTTTATTGCAGGCAGGCAGTTGAGCTCACTGGTCTGGTGGGGCAAAATTCTCTAATCTTTTGCATCCAAGTGCACAGGCAGGGATTCCTGTGAAGGAAACGATCTGAAGCTCCTCAGGATCTTTCTTGCCCAGGAACTTTGAAAGGGGCCTGCAGTTCCACTACCAAGATGGCTCTGCAAAACTTCACACAACCTCAATATCACCCACAGCCCACTGGCCCAAGTGGTGGCCTGCTGGGCTTGTACAGTATGGCGTGCTCCTTCCTAGGGATGGTACAACCCAACACCTTCCCAGCAGGTAAGTGGTATAGCAAGGCAGGTTTTGCCAGACCGGGTCTTCCCTATTATCAAGGGCTACTGTGGTACAGAACAAAATTGGGTTATGAGCCTGTGAAGGGAAAACGTATCTTCTCCAAAGACTGTGATCAACAGCTTATGCACACGGGTCCCACTTTCCAAACACCCACTAGGTGGAAATTCAGATATCAGAACGAGAGCATTTTTTACTTTCTTGTTTGCTTGTTGGAGAGAGGGGAAACTGATGGGACAAATCAGAGTGCATTTTGCAGAGGGATTTCCTGGTTTGATTTTTTTTTGGGGGGGGAGTCAAAACTCAATGGTCAGGAATGCATTAGAAATTTCCCCATAGGAATAAATGGAGATCAATGACTTGTTATGCAAATGCTCGCCAAACGATTTCAGGGAACACATTGTGTTTAGATAGCAGGAGCTGCATGTACTGTGGAGTTGCCTTTGGGATAGATGTTTCAGTTGACAACTTTCCCAGGATGAGACAAGAATTGATAAGTGATAAGGGGTGTGGATGGCAAACAACTTTTGAGTTTCCAGTACCTTGCTATGGCACAATGCAGGGATACACTGTCTACCAAGTGCTGGAGACAAAGGGCTGCACCCTGTAAAGTTGGCCTGTTAGTGCGAGGACTACAGCAGGACTGCCTCTCCCCATGTACACCCACACCCACAATCTGTTCTTTATAACTGGGGAAACCCTGGAACAGATTTGTGGGTGTGTAGACGAGAGGGAGAGGAATTCCTATTACTGAGGTGGAAGTTCTTGTACTAAGGGGATGACTTTGGATACAACCAGAAAACTGTATTTTACTACGCTAGGATGAGATATTGTGTCCTTTGTTTTTGTGACAGTATGACTAAAAAAGTGGGTGGAGGAGATGATGGGGCATAATTTACACATAAGTGAGTCTGGCAGATAGAAGCCACATACCATTAGCTGCTGGGTGCGTTTATTGTGCAATATTCCTTCCTCAAATGTTGAAAAAATATGAGCCAACTTTTGGAGAGTCTTCATAGCTATTGAGAGAACAACATGCAGTGCAATTCTGTGCATGTCTGTGCAGAAGTAAGCTCCAGTGAGCTTAATGGGAATTACTCCTGTGTAAGTGGGCACAGGAATGTGACTTTTATTTCTCTCCTTGCTCCATTTGCCTGCTTGCTTGTTTCAGGCTTCTGTGCCAATCACCAGAACAGGTTTTTTTTTTAAGTGTAAATAAACTTCTTAAAAAGAAAAATAAACTGCTGAACAAATGTTTGATGACTTATTCATGCAGGCACTTGAGAAAACAGCACAAAAGGAAAACTGTGTCTGAAGCTCAGGAGACAATATGCACCTAGTTTATAACTACTGTGTGTGTCCTTTGAGGAGGGAAGGCAGAGGGAAGCAGCAGGCACCCTGCAGCAAAACAAAAGTCCACACCCATTCCTGTTTCTGTATACATCTTTGTGCAGTTTAAGACTAACTTTCAGCCTACCCATATGCATTTTGCATGATAAACCTCCAAGCTATGTCATGCTTTCTAATAAATGGGGCCAGACTTTCATGTAAAAATCCAGCGGAAGGTCTCAGAGGTGCCAGAAAGAGAGAGGGATGATCCAGAGACAGCTCCGAACATATTGGTTCCGGTGACAGAAAATACAAATGGCCCCTCACTACCAATGATTTATTTAATTGGATCTCTGCCCATTTCACATATACCGTAATTGCAGTTTACAGGCAGCCTTCAAAGATGCAGCCCCACATACAGTCCAATGCAGTAGTCAAACCTGGAAGTTACCAGAGCATGGGTAACTACAGCTCAAGGCTCTCTGAGGTCAGAGTGCAGGTCACCTGACATCACCAGCATGGCGTTGTCAATTTAAACTGTCCCTCATTCTCTGTGTTATATATATGAATAGGAGGGAGACATGATTAAAGGAGCGTGGCAGCCTCTGCTTCCTCTAGTTTGGCCTTGAGGTGGGCTGTGTTATCTGGTATAATCACGAAGAAGGCCCTGAGATTATGATTTCTTATCTTCTAGTGATGCAACTTAAAACGTTGTTGGGCCCTCTTTTTGTAGCAGTGTGTTGCATGCTGACTCATGTTCTGTTTGTGGTCAGCAACCTTAACTTCATGACCTTCCCAACAGTTACTGACTCCTGCTCCTTTAAAGACCAGACACAGACAGACTCCTAAAATCAATGATTTAGCTAGTCACAATTTAATGATTTGGGGTTTTTTGTTTTGTTTTTTGAGTAATAGCTAGTGAGGATTGGTGCCCCTTTTGACCTTCAAACCATCAAATTGGTTAGGTATGAATAAGATCCCTGCCCTTATGGAAAAATTTGACTCACAAATTAAGACTGGCAAGAGGAACAAAGCACAAAGATACTTTTGCGGGGAAATGCTGGAGCCTTATTTCATCCACAAATTCTCCAGAAAAGCAAGGACCAGTTCCAACTCATGGATCACTTAATATTATTATTATTATTATTTTTAAAAAGCAGATGTATACTGTTTTAAGTTTGGTTGTATGTACAGGAATACAGGTTTTCATAATGTATTTTTGGGGCGTGTGAAATGTAAAGGGGGGGGGGGAAATGAACAAGGTCCAGCCTAAGAACATCCATGCTGGATTAGTTTGAAGGTCTAGCTGGGTCTGATTCCAAGAATGGCCATCTTGGATGCTTCAGGTAAGGGATGAAGCCAAAAAGCTTCCTCTTTGTTGTTGGTCCCCATATATGGTATTCAGAGGTTTATTGCCGGGGGGCGGGGGGCGACCGTTGTCAGTCCTGGGGCCACATTCCCTTCCAGGCAATCTTCCAAGGGTTGCATGCCAGTAATGGGTGTGGAAAAAGGCAAAGTGCAGGGAGCAATTAATGCAAATATTACTTTTCATAGATTAGGCTACTGTATTTTCTTAACACACACTCACACTCTCTTTCATCCATCCAGGCAGGCAAGAGGCGTTACCATTTGCTACACAGCAGAAGAACTGAATATCTGTCATTTTGCAGTTTTGAGGGATCTTTTTGGAGTACCTTACAGTCTCCTTAGGATTTTACTGTGCTGAATATTGTGGCGGTCATTTGCAAATCTCATACCTGCCTCCAGATAATTTGTGAACAAGTTAATTATTGCTTGTCACAATAGAAAGTCCTTCAAGGTGGCCTTCATGGCTTAATTCCCTCATTTGTTTATTCCCTCTGCTTTTGATTGTTTGATCACTTGCCATTCCATAAGCAGACCTGTCCTCTTATCCCATGACTGCTAAGTTTACTCAAGAGCTTTTGGTAGGAGACTCTCTCAGATATTTGCTGGCAGTCCAATTATGTCAGCTGGATCAGTATAATTGATCTCCATGTTTTGGTGGCAGTCTCACATACTTATATAAAGACTGGTTAGGCAGTACTTCACTGTGCAGCACGCTTGCAACCTGAAGAGCTGGGCCTGAGCCACCCCATTAGCATGGACTTTGCCAAACTGCAGAACCCAGCCAAAAATAGACACCCTGACATTATTTTTCTGTCCTTCCATCATAAACCCCTGATGCCCTCAGTAGTTATTTTTTTAAAAATATACCTTTTGTATTAGATGTGGCCCACATCATTGCCGCTTTTCTTCTTCTTCTCATTTTTTACCTCCAGGTATGGATGAAACCCTGCTTGATCCTGATGTATATATCCACTTAGATTCCCCCCCCCATTTTGTTAGCCAAAATGTTTGAAAATAATTTATAATCATTATTTAATAATGATATAGGCCTATATTTTTTTGTTTGCATTAGATCCAAATCTTGTTTTGTAATTACTGTTATATAAGCTTCCTTCCGGGGGACCCAGGTGGCGCTGTGGGTTAAACCACTGAGCCTAGGGCTTGCTGATCAGAAGGTCGGCGGTTCGAATCCCTGTGACGGGGTGAGCTCCCGTTGCTCGGTCCCAGCTCCTGCCAACCTAGCAGTTCGAAAGCACGTCAAAATGCAAGTAGATAAATAGGAACCGCTACAGGGGGAAGGTAAACGGCGTTTCCATGTGCTGCTCTGGTTTGCCAGAAGCGGCTTTGTCATGCTGGCCACATGACCTGGTAGCTGTATGCCGGCTCCCTCGGCCAATAATGCGAGATGAGCGCGCAATCCCAGAGTTGGTCACGACTGGACCTAATGGTCAGGGGTCCCTTTACCTTTACCTTTAAGCTTCCTTCCATGTTCCTGGGATTTCACCTGTCTTTAAAATCTCATCCATCACATCTTTCAATGGATTCAATCATTGTTCACTTAACTTTTTATAATATTTTGCCGTTAGTCCATCTGGCCCTGGAGACCTACCACTTTTTGTCCAATTTATTGCCTCTAATACTTATTGAGCTGTTATTTGGGTATTTAGAATCACTATTTGTTCCTCTTTTATTTTTTTGGCAGTTTAGTATTTTTTATATATTCCTCTATTTTGGATTTTTTTTCATTTCCTTTTTTTATACAAATCTGAGAAATATTTCACAAATGCATCTCTTATTTCCTCCATCTTATCTGTAATTTTCCCATTTGCATCAATTTTATTAAGGTAATTTCTTTGTTCACTTTTTTTCAGTTGCCATGCCAACAGTTTTCCTGATTTATTGGCATGCTCAAAATATTTCTGCTTTACTCTTGTTGTTATTTTCCAGCTTATTTCTTCATTCACTATCATGGAGTATTGGGTTTGTAATGTTTTAATTGCCTGCTCTACTGACCCTTTGTTAGCTTTTTTTGACAGTTCCTTCTCCTTTTCCATAATTTCATCGAAGATTTCTTTTTTTCCTTTTTCCTTTCAAGTTCCTTTTAATCGAATTTTGTTGTATAAACAGTCCCCTCATTACTGCCTTACTTGCATCCCAGACCGTTTGTAATTTAGTCTACCCCTGGAGGTTTATTTCAAAATAATCCCCCAGGGCCTTCTTTACTTCTTCCATAATTTTTTTATCTTCCAATAAATCTTCATTCAATCTCCATCTAAATGTAGTTTGACTTTCTTTTTGAAAGGGAGGGAGTGAGGAATATCCGTTTGATGTCCACTTTGGCAGGAGTGGCACTCTTCATAGAACGCATGGGTACCAATATATCTGGTTGAGGCAAGGGAGCTGTTCCAGCTTCAGTCAATCATTAACTTCTCTTAAAAAAAATTCCCCCCAAGTGATCTGATTCCCAGATGCAGTAGAGAGAAGTGTGTTTGGGGGACAGGGAGGAGGAAGGGAAAGAATGGAGCCAAGAATGGGACCAGGAAGGAGGAACTGGACGGGGAAGGTGGATGTCTTGGGAGGGAGGAACAAGAAGTGCTGTTACCAAGGACTCTGTGGCCCAGTTATACATCACACTAAACCAAACAGTGGCTTAGCACAAATGAACAAACATGCTGGTTCCTGGAAAGAAAGCCGCAGCTGCTTTGCTCTTTCTACCTTGCTGCTGAAAGCTATAGTTTGGCTTCGGGTTACATCTGAACCTCAGAGTTTGTCTCAATCCAGAAATGCCACGAGCTGTAGCCAAGGCTTGTTCTGTGGCTTACCACTCGTGGCTTGTCTGGGAGGAATAAACCAGGAGTCCGGCTCACAGGTGTGAACTGTGCCACAGAGTCCTGGCAGCACCTCTTGTTGCAATCTTCTCTTCCGAAATCCACATGGGTCCACAGTAAGCATTATAAAGTTTTAAAGGCTTGGTTCAGAGCCGCGTCCTCAAGTTGTGTGGGGCCATTGTCCACTCTGGGCGTTCAAATATCATGAGTCAGGGTTTACACATTTTGACCTTTCATGTTCTTTTATTATGTGGTTTCTTTATTTTTGTGGTTGCATTTCCCAGCTTCTCTGGCATGAGGGCTAAAAATCGCTGCCTTTGTTGCAATACTGCTAAGAATACTGTGCCATTTATTGATGTTCTGATGATTTAATCACAGTCATATTTTCAAAGATGGCTACAGCCTGTACTTTCTTGGAGGCAGAGGAACTGGGGTTTAAGCCTAGCAGAGAGCCATACTGAAAGCCATGCCCATTCCCCCAGTTTCTCAAGAAGAGTTGCATGCTAAATTTTATTAGTAGCAGTTTGTTTATTTATTTTTACATTTATTTATTTATTTATTTATTTATATATCGCCCTTCATCAAATGACCACAGGGTGATTTACAGCATACCGGTAGAACATAATAAGCAATATATGTCAATATGTAACTAAATAGCCATACAATTAAAAAATAAAATAAAACAGTTTATATACCGGTACATACCAATTATTGCGTATTATGAATTGTAGTAGAGAATATATAATAGTTGTTGTTTAGTCGTTTAGTTGTGTCTGACTCTTCGTGACCCCATGGACCATAGCACGCCAGGCGCTCCTGTCTTGCACTGCCTCCCACAGTTTGGTCAAACTCATGTTCGTAGCTTCGAGAACACTGTTCAACCATCTCGTCCTCTGTCGTCCCCTTCTCCTTGTGCCCTCCATCTTTCCCAACATCAGGGTTTTTTCCAGGGAGTCTTCTCTTCTCATGAGGTGGCCAAAGTATTGGAGCCTCAGCTTCACGACCTGTCCTTCCAGGGAGCACTCAGGGCTGATTTCCTTCAGAATGGATAGGTTTGATCTTCTAGCAGTCCATGGGACTCTCAAGAGTCTCCTCCAGCACCATAATTCAAAAGCATCAATTCTTCAGCGATCAGCCTTCTTTATGGTCCAGCTCTCACTTCCATACATCACTACTGGGAAAACCATAGCTTTAACTATACAGTTGTACCTCGGGTTACGACCACCTCGGGTTGCGAACAATTCGGGTTATGAACTCCGCAAACCCGGAAGTATTTTTCGGCGCACGTACGTTCCACGCATGCGCAGAAGCGGTGCGTGTGCTTTGCACATGCGCAAAGCGCTAAAATCACGTTTTGCGCATGTGCAAAATGGCACTTCGGTTTACGACCTTTTCGGGTTACGAACTGCGATCCGGAACGGATCGCGTTCGTAACCCGAGGTACTACTGTACGGACCTTTGTACATAATACTTTATGAGCAAAACATATTAAGCAGTAATGTCAAATTATACACAATGTCTTCCCAGCAGTAAACTTCACAACTCAACAGAGTTATTGTCTACTTATCTCAAATGCAACTATAGAACATAGTGCATATCTAAGAACAAGAGCCTCTTGGTAAATATGGGAGGGGAAAACCTGCAGGATATCTAAAGTGCAAAAATAATGTACAAACACACATACTTTTCTATATACGAAACGAGCTCTTGATCCCACCTTCCCTTTCTTCTCGTTTTTCACCATGGAAGATCTTCACTTCCCTGCCTCTCTCTCAGGGGCCTTTCATCATCTATCTGATACTTTCATGGGGGTGCATACTTTGCTCCCCTAATGTTTCCCCTAAGGGAAGAAACCAAAAGGCTTCCTATCCCTTGAGGTCATCCTTATGGGCACTGGTCCATCACTGGTAGCCTGCAGCCTGCCTGGTTAGTAGAGTCCAGTTTGCTTGCCTCTTTGCAGCGACAGCCTCATGCACCCTGCCTCATGCACCCAAATGCTGAACGATTAGTATAAAATGTTAAACAGTCTTGGAAAGTAGCCTCAGCTATAAGAGGCAGAGAGTAAGGTCTTTGAAGCTCACTGTGCTCTTTGGAGGCATCCCTATGCTTTGTTGTTATTTTACACACTCCAAAACGGAGCCCTGGGCATTTTGTGTGTGTGTGTGTGTGTGTGTCTGAGTGTGTGTGTGTGTGTGTGTGTGTGTGTCTCTGTGTGTGTGTGTGTGTGTGTGTCCTGTGCATGCAGGCCTTGGCTCTGATTTAACTTTCCAAGTCTGCTCAATGGTCTGGTTGTTTGCACACATTTACAAGGCCATTCTATCCAATCTATCCAATGAAGAGAAAAGCTTCCTGACCCTCTCTGGTGTGAGGTCTGCACACACTGCTTTGTACTGGACATGTAGCAGAGACTCTTTCTCCATCCCCTCTCCTGTCTCCATACCACTCCATACTGTCATCAGAGATTCCAGTTTCCAGTCAGTCAGCTTATCCTCAGCCAGACCTGAGCCTTGGCATACTTCTTGCTATATTTAGATAAATATTCAGCATAAAATGGACTCTGACTTGCTTTTTGATGTTTCTGTGCTTTCCAGTGCTTTTAAACATCTTGTTCTTCTTGAAAACTCCTCGAAACTTTAGAATGAAAGCACCAGAACTAGTCGCTGTGTTTCAGTTGCACAGGAAAAGTGCTGATCTTAATCTCCCCCCCCCCAACTTTTGTTAATGCAGGAATTTCCCGTTCAGTAACGCTACCCTGCAGACTAATATTTAGATCATATCCTGGTGTCAATAGCCCCATAGTCTTCCCCCTCCCGCCTTCGAGGCTCAACACTGCTTATTTGTGTTTATGTAATTCTGTGGGTCACAGCTCAATTTATTGTCAGTGCATTTTTCTTTTTCCTGTGTTTTAAATCTGATTGTGTATATGGTGTATATGGTGAGTGATCTGCTAGGTGGTGGTCACCCAACTTCCCTCCTTGCATAACAAAGGGTGGCATTCGACAAAGTTTTACTCAGGGTAGACCCGTTGAAATGAATGAACCTAACTTAGTCACATTTGTTCATTTCAGTAGGTAAAATTCAGTTGAATACCACCCAAAGTCACTACAGGTGGTTTAGACCACAGCAGCACCCGTGTCCCTTCAAGCCTAAAACGTGGAGAAACTGATATTCTCGAGGACTGTGATAATATAATACAAAATGAAGCGCACCACAAAAAAATGAT